>NC_134572.1:133173104-133485104 GCF_050947875.1 Dermacentor variabilis | reverse complement strand
TGTTGATTTATAGGTGGGCGGACAGCAAACGATACGACTGCTTTTTACAGGCTCAAGCCGAGGTGTAAATTCCACTTTGTCTAATGAGAAGCTTGCTACCTATTTTGGGAGATCGACGTGTTATAACAAGCTTGGTCACTGGAGCACTCCGCTGCATGATCCAGCATAGTGTTTATTGTTTCAATCGTTAAAGCATAAAAGCATTGAAGTAGTTTTTCCCAAGAAAAAGTTGCGCATTTCTCACAAACATCTGAGTCTTAAATAGCCGAGTGAGTCTGGTTCCGTTGGTCCACGCGCAATGTTCTGTTAGAATGCTCAAAGCACCGCGACATTTATTGCGTCCGAGAGCTGCTCAGAATGGTCGTCTAAATCAACTGTAATGCGTCTGTGTATGGTCAAGGTGTAGAAATACATGTTCTCATGTTCCAGAATGCATAGAAAATTATGGTGCATGCACAGTCTCTTTAAGGGTGGGCTAGATTTACAGAAATATCTTTAAATGTGATGGGTTGCATATCTCCAACACCATGGCCACAAAGATTTGTCAAGCTAGGCTGCTACAGATGTGATACACAAGCCTGTTTACATTAATGTCTCAAGGGCTTAATTGGAGCTTGCGTTCCGACACAGCTTGTCAGTGATTAGGTGCATAAACATCAAGATTCCATGGCAATGAAGTTGTAACCTTCGTGGCGGGTTAACAACAACATTCCATGAAATTACTCGAAAGTAAGCAATATTGTACGCATGGCTGTTAGTTCTAAAGCATTTAATTACCTCTTTCTGAAAGCTTCGCTTCACATAAATTCCAACACTTGCGTTGGATGTGCATTATCTTTTTAACACTTCATACTAGGAAACAATTGGTTATTGAGAAGATGGATGTACACCTGGTTTCTGACTTCAAAGAGAGGTATCGCCTGGAAATAATTAAAGGAGCAGTACATATATTGAAAAAATTCATATTATTGGGCAGACATGAAATTTCGACTATTTTCGCCTGCCACAGCAAGCCTGCCGAATGTCAGTCTGAGGCAGTGTTGTGCCGGGGCATAATGATGCAAATTCCGAAAAGATAATGAGTGCTTCGGTAGCGCAGGTATTGTACATGTAAGACAAATGAATTCAGAAATCAACTTGCCCCGAATCCTCACTCACTGGGATAAGTATAAGTGAGTATAAGCTTGGCGACAGAATTCATATAGCCCCCTCCGCCCTCCCATGTTAGGGGAGGTCAATGAAAGCTTTATGCTTCACTGATTATCACGCAATCGCGTACGAGGACAGGTGCTTTAGGAAGCGAAGAAATGGCCTAACGCTGCTCTTAAACGCAACGTTTCTTTTTCTTCTTCTTTTTTTGCTCTTAACGAGAAAACGAAAGTGGGGCTTTACATGAAAATTGGATGCCTATTAGTGGGCACGACTGTATGCGGCCACTAAATCTAAGCAGCAGCACGTTGACTGTGCGATAGATGTCAACGCGAAAAAATAAGTGCGCACGAAGAGAGCTGACTATCAAACCAATGTTTATTGAAGAAGTGTCAAACTAAAAATCACTCTGACAGCTTATGCGCAAAAGCGACATGACAAGTAACAATTATTTGCGCAATAATCACCGTGTCTTGCACAACCCCTAAACGTTCATACTCAAGCAGACGTAATTCACAGTATTTCACGTCTGCAGAGTGTCTGCATAATCTGGTGCTCGCCAAAAAGCAGTGGTGTGTGTGTGTGTGTGTGTGTGTGTGTGTGTGTGTGTGTGTGTGTGTGTGTGTGTGTGTGTGTGTGTGTGTGTGTGTGTGTGTGTGTGTGTGTGTGTGTGTGTGTGTGTGTGACAGAGAGAGAGAGAGAGAAGTTATAAGGGAAAGGCAGGGAGGTCAGCTAGGTTGAGCCCTGTTGGCTACCCTGTACTTGGGAAGGAGAAAGGGGATTGAAAGAGGAGTAGGAAGAAATAATCTCTCTGTTTGCACTGCTGCACACACAAGCGTTCATCGCTGAGTGAACCACACACCGGCGGTCATACAGGCTGGTGCATTTCAAGAAACGCAACAGCGCTTTTGTGGCTTTGCACATAGAAGACGCACGAGGCCACAGACCATGATCGTCTCTGTAAAAGGACGGTCGTCTAAGTGCCCCAAAGCTGCCCGTAGTACACTCCTCTCGTTTTCCTCTTCGTTTTCGTAAATGTTTGATAGTTTGTTCGACACCACATGTGCAGCAATTTGGACTGTCCGCCATTCCAGTTAGGAATGAGTAGACGTTTGTGAAATAAACTCATACTTGCAAGCGGCACAGTAGCGTTTCTTCCCATCGGTTAAAACCTGGTAAAAGTTGTAATCTCATATGCGAGTCCATGGTATATAGTCGCCGGTCGGTGAACTCCGGTGTGTTCCATTTCTTTAGAGTAATGAGGTTCCACGCTGCTTTCATTTTCGACAATGGTATCGAAATTCTTTCACATTCATCATGTGCCTCATGGGCAGCTTTGTCGGCACTTTCATTGCCAGTAGTGTTGCAGTGCCCAGGTAGCTACCTGGGCTTCAGTGGCTAGCCACTGAAATACAATGTCGTGGCCTCCGTCCACCGCTTGATGGTAGCGTAATCGTATATATCAATTCTTCATGAGGGCTGCGCGGCGCCGAGCTGACAAGATTGACTGCAGGGCTGCCTTCGAGTCACAGTTATTGGGGGATTGTTGTAGCCCAGTTATTTGGTGGTTGTTGCTGCACATATAGCACTGCACTATGAAGGGCGGAAAGTTCGGATCCTGTCGATGATGTGACCTGGCTGATCTTGAACTTCTTGCATAATGATATCGACGGAATGACTGCCGCGCCAATAGAGACTGGTTAGAGCCGGAGAGCTATCTGTATAAATGTGTACTCTATTGAAGTATGAATCATGCAGTATATGTAGAGCGGCTTGATTCAGGGCACAAGTTGGCAAGTCGGGCTTCTTTCCGGCTCTCGAATGAAAAGCCGCGCTTGTATAGCTGCCGGATGAAATAGGATGAAAGAGATGAACGGTACAAGGCTACAATGCCCATAAAGGTTGCCTCTGGACTAATTTCTCTCTGTTTTCTCGGTAAAACACAGCACCTAGTATGGAAACAAGCGGCGCTTTTGGAAGGCGTGAGCATGGCACTTATTGTTATATTTACGTTTATAGTTGTCACTATGAGTGGCGAAATTTGCAGGTTGACACGGCGGGCGGGAAAGTCGCTGTCTGATTTTTCAATCCTTGATTAATGCAGTGGTGGAAGACCTGCGCCAATTGCGCCAAATTGTGCCGAGAGCGCTGCCTTGCGCCATCCTGCGCCAAAACGCCATTTTAGCGAATAAATTGCGCCGAGCCTGCGCCAAAGCATGCAAATGAGCGAAGCCCTCCTTCCAGCGATGCTGAGCAGCTAGCAAAACTTAAAATCAACAGCACGCTATCATCATCATCATCATAGACGTAAGCAGAGGCCTGTCCTGAGAGTTTCTCGCTGTATAGTTAGAAACCCTGGGTCCTTCGCAATCGTCCGTTTCATCATTCGCGCACTTTTCTCTGACGGACGTACAATGTAGTACCGCTGTACCGTCTTGCTGGCACTTTATTTCGGTGTTCATCGAACCCGCGTGGAACCGCAGAGGTTCGCCGAAGGAGGATGCCACATTCTGGGATTAACACTAAGCCGTTGGATGTTTATGGGAGATAGCGGGGCTTTGCAAAAAAAAAAATTGGGTTCGTTCAGAATCGCACGTGGTGCATAGTTAGGAATGGTCTTAGCGAACGAGGTCGAATCTGGTACACGGCGAGAGCCGCCACTTAGATGGGCGGCGCCATGTTCGTTGACGCAGAACTTTTGCGTCAGGTTTGGGTCGCTGCGCTATTTCAGTAAAATAGCGTCGCGGACGCAAACACAAAACTCTGTTTGCGTCTCGCGCATGTGCAGTGGCGCTGGCGGAATTTTTTATTCATTTTTTGTTTGGAGCTGCAAAGCTTTTGCGGCCTACACTCTAATCATTTTTACACCCTTAAGGGTGTTTTCTTGTCGCACTGTAACACGCTTATCGTTATGGCCTTACAAACATTTATAGAGGACGACAGCGGAGCTCTAACGAGACGTGCGATAACAAAAGACGTAGTTAAAAACTATGTAATCATTCTGACAGCCTTGGGCGCATATAAATATCCGACAGGAGAGTTTCCTATCTCTCCCTGTGAAATTCTCCTGTCGGATATTTCTGTGCGCCCAAGGCTGTCAGAATGATTACATAGTTTTTAACTACGTCTTTTGTCATCGCACGTCTCGTCAGAGATCCGCTGTTGTCCTCTATAAATATTTTAGGGCTCTGACGGTAACGGTGATACCGCGCGACAAAAAACACCCTTAAAACAACCTTAAGGGTGTAAAAAAATTTTCTTTAGAGTGTATATTCGAAGACTCCCTAATGTGCATAGCATGGCAAAGCATGAGTATATTGTACGCCCTCATGTTCAGTGCCGGCGCACGTAGTCGATCGTTCTCGCGGTGAGCCTTTGCCCACAAGCCGTGACTGTCGCACTGTGCTGCATCCTGGGTTAATAAACACGCGTTCGTTGACGATTTGTCTTTGGTGCCTTCCCTACGCATTATCGACTAACCCGGCCTTATAGTGAGTGCCCTTGGTGCGTCGCGGTGTGGAGTAGCGTCGCGTCCTTTTCTGATCGCGCTTGCAGGGTAAGCCTCGCGCAAGCACGTCTCCACAACATATCTGCTATATGAGTTAAATTTTGCTTGGTATGTGGCAAGCACACTAGCGTTGGAGCATGCGCCAGAAGTGCTTGCTGGTGCGCCAAATCGGCTTTTTGCCTGCGCCAGGACCTGCGTCGAAAGGTGCGATGGCTATTCCATCACTGTTAATGAGATCGTGCTTCCGAAGCGCTCTTCAAGTTAGGACCGCTATATTAAATAAAAAAAAAAGGCAGGGAAATTATTGTTGGCTTGTTCTGGGGAATAAACACCCAGGAAGGCAAATGTACAGCGAGATCTGTCTGTGTCTTCAGTTTCACGTCATTCGCTTCGGCATTCGGACGCGAAATACATGTATTCTTAATTTTTCCTGCTATAATATGGCACAGTTTCTGACCAAATGCAGAAGGAATCCAGAAAGAATGTCATGTGTAGTAACCTTTACTACGTAGTTTAGCCATCAGGGTCTTCATTTCGTGTTTTCAATAAATGCCCCTTTTATGAAGGCAACCAGCGTTTCTTCGGCACTGAGCGTAGAATTTTGTACAAACATGAATGGTGGGAGATCAAGCGGTGCCACCGTTCATTCGTAATGACAATTATGAACGGTACATGGATTTTCCTACCACTTCGAATGAATTTATTCGGAAAGCATATTAAGCATATTGCAGTTTTCTTTTTGTGTGTGTGTGTGTGTGTGTGTGTGTGTGTGTGTGTGTGTGTGTGTGTGTGTGTGTGTGTGTGTGTGTGTGTGTGTGTGTGTGTGTGTGTGTGTGTGTGTGTGTGTGTGTGTGTGTGTGCGAGCGCGTGCGTGGGGTTCAAGTATGCCGAATTCAAGAATCTCAACATTTCTTTATAGCCAATTAGGTTTCTGGCATTTCTATTTATTTTATACCATCGCTTGATTTGAAGCGCATGAACAAACCAACACATTTTGGCTAGGCGTGCCGTAAATTCTAGATCGCGGTTAGCAAGCATAAATAAAGCATTTAACATGTGTGAATATAGTGTAAAGTTACATTTTCCCGTAATTTTCTAAGAATCATCGGTGGCCTTTAGAATTGCATCGTTTTTGGCTTAGAAAACTCGAGAAGCAGTTGCAGCAAAACCCTATTTAATTTTCCTCCATATAACTAAACAGTTTGTGAGACAACAAATGCAACGAACTTTCGGCAAACGGAAGATTAATATAAGAGTTCGCTGTCCATGCCAGTGGTACAACCACACTGGCAGCGCACATGGACACTAAAGCACTGTAGTACAGCCATAGTGCTATAGCGCGGACACTATAGTATTCTTGGTGCGAAGTTATGTAGTGCTCATGGACGCAGTGTGCGTGGTTGCACTGAAGTAGACACCAGCTTTACCTGGGCGGGGGGGGGGGGGGGGGGAGTGTATATATGTAGCGGATTAGTCAAGGTGCTCACAGTAGGCTCAAGGTGCTGACCGCCCATGACATCAGTGGATAGAAGGGCTCCAGGGTCAAGGCGGCAGCTCAAACTGGCTTCGTTCGTTCCTGCCATTTTCGTTGCTTTCCGTACAGCTGGCGATGACTGCAGTGCAGCAAGCTGAAATAATTTCGCTGTCGGCGCTGAGAGACGCGCATTTCGGTATTGCAGCTCACGCCGCCGCCGCCGTTATACTGTTGTGTAGAAGATAATAATGCTTTATAATATTATAGTATCGAAGGAGTGCCTGCTTGGTAGTGCACACTCCCTATAGGTTACAGAGGCCAGTTACATCAATCGCGCGCTTCTAAACACGCGATGCTTGCTCTTTCTGGAAAGAACTAAGTACCTGCATGCAATGTATCCCTTCGCAAAAGATGCCTAAAAGTCTACCGGCGTATATTTTACAAATGTGCACATTATTATTAGGTAATGTATGTAGAAAGGTTCCTTCAACAATGGGTGTGTGTGTTCCCGTGTGCTTAGATTTAGGTGCACGTTAAAGAACCCCAGGTGGTCAAAATTTCCGGAGTCCTCCACTACGGCGTGCCTCATAATCAGAGAGTGGTTTTGGCACGTAAAACTCCAAATATTATTATTATTATTAACAATGGGTGTGTGTCAGTGAGATCATGTCACCGCCGGAAGTTCTTTTTTCTTTCTGTTCCCTACAAGCTAGATTTATTACGTTGCCGTTACCATGCATGCTCACGTAGCTGTCAACAGTAATAGTTAGTCTAGCGTTCTAATTACCACTTCAGAAACGCTATGTACTGACGTGGTGGCATTATTAGGTGATCTTCACATATGAATTCTTTTACTTAAAGTATGTCCAGGGCCCAGTTGGCCTTGTAGTTTTCTTAATCCGAATGCTTTCACTTTGACAGTCACGAATAGCTTTTGACGAATGGAGAAGATGTAGCTTTCGTATAATTTGCTGCCGAAATGTTGCCCGTATTCACAAAATCTCGTACGCTAGAATTGTTTGCAAGGGAAAATTTCAGCCCATCCTGAGGCTAGACATATTATTAGCAAAGGCCGCTGACAAATTGTACTTATGAACAGAAAGCTTTATGAATTCGGCGCCGGATTTTGTATTTAGGCTTGTATTTCACGCGCATTCCTGAAGACAAGAAAAGTTGAAGCGTCAAGTTTACAACTCCGTAGCAGCGCAATAAAATGATATCAAGATTATGTAAACTGAATCTACGTGGACATTTAAAGCGGAAGAAATTGCTATGTTATACACTCTTGTCAAACATATAAGCAAATTTGCAACACCCCCGTAACCATTGTAACGATTTCACGTATAACTTGATAAACAATGCAACATGGTTGTCCGTTCCAGATGCTCTCAGAAACACAGTTCATGCAATTGTATTTGTTGTTAGCTTGGCGTTAAGGTGTTGTAATTTCGGCAATTTCAAGAAAACGTAGCTCTTAAATAAAAATTCTTTTGCCTTAAATAAGTCAAATTTCCCTCTCAGTCCCAAATGCAACCACTCTCATTGAAGTCGACTTGAAAGTTGTCTAAGACCACATTTTTTATGTCACAAGTATTTCAATCGGGAAATACGAGTTCCCCGATCGACAGTTTCCTGTTGAGTCAAATCCAGCAGAGTTGCAGGCTGCAGGACTGCGTGTAGTGGAACTGAACAAGTAAATAACTTCGCTTTCATTCAGTGCCGGAAATATCGGCTCTCTCAAAAGCGCCTACTTCATGCACCGATGTTGCGATTGTGTGCGAAAAGAGCGATGGTCCAAAGTGATTCCTTGGTCCGCACAGGGCAACATTTTTGTTGCCAAAAGTTTTCGCGAAGTCATATCATGCGATAATTGTATTTCCTACAATACTAACTAGGGAATTTATTTCGATAGTTGACGCTACTGGTTTACGGGTCAGTGCCCATGCTCTTCGCAATATCGCTTGATTTTCTGGGCCAATTACACATAATTCAAAATTCTACATTTGCCAGACGGGAAGTCCGGTGGCATCGAGCTTCCAGTGCGTTACATAACTCTCACTGTTTACGAACACGTGTTTAAAGTGCTCATTTAATGTCATTAAAAGCCGGGTTGATGATAGACTCACTTGAAACAACGAGCTCGTTGTGGAATCGCAATTTTCAGTGTGACGTTCATCGAAGCAGTGATCTGAAATGCATGTTTACAATTCAGTTCTTTAGGATTTTGTATACACAGACAGGTTCTGTTATAATGCAAAGTGCGATTGCATGCACACCCTCCTAATCGATATTATGTCCCGAGGCTTCTCTAAAGATAGCAAAAAAATAATAAATAAATAGAAATACGGCGATTGTTTGCTGAATTTACTTTTAAAAAATATATATATTTAGGCCCCATAAGCGTCAGTAATCTGCGGTCATTTGCAGAGCTTGACCACTTAGCAACCTGATTTTATCACAGAGAAGTGAACATAAGGGCGTATCAGAAAATCTTTGCACCTGTTCTTTATTAGCCAAAATAAAGTACGTGCGGGTAAATACAAATGTACGTACTATTCTACGTACCTTATACGCTATTTTCCCACATAGTTCCACACCAGTTCAGACATTTGTCCCATCGCAGCACTATATTTGAGATACCGCTGTGGTAGAATGCGACACACGCGGCCTCCCCGAACTCGCAACACCACCACCTCGCACTTCTCAAAGCGAGACGCCTTTCTTTCCCCATACGTGGGTTGCATTTCCCTGTGGATTTCTATGGGCGTTCGTCCCTTGCTCCATAGAAAACGAATACCACTTCGCTGCTCGTACGCTTTGGACTTGCGAAGCACAACCGCCATCTTCAACATCTTATCTGCCGTGCCGCGGAGCTACCGGCAGATAAGGCCGGGCCGGTCCAAGGAAGGTCCACCGCTGAGAATGGATTTGTTGACTTCGCAGTTACAGCCGTAATTTGGCTAAAAAGAAATAGGGGCAAAGACTTTCTCATTCGTCCTCGTAGTTGTCGCAAAATTTATACTCATCCGTATTACAAAACCACGGAATTGCAGTGATATCATTCGTTTCCTTTGCTCATAGCTGAGTGAAACCATGCACATGACACGAATGTTCAAATTCGTTTAAAGAACATTAATGCAACGGTTACGCATACTTGGCATATTCCGTAATTACGACGCGACGAATTGGTAAAGTCTGGTGACCAATATTTAAAATCATTCCAAGTGCGTGCCTAGTGGTTATCCAAACAGCATAGACCTCATTATGAAATTACATATACCGAACTATGCTTTTTTTATTGTATACTGCTACTATTTATGAACAATTAGGAACACAAATATCTGTCATATCTTATCACCGTAAGAAATAAATTCCGCACAATATTAATAAGAACGAGGTGAGCGCTCTTAAGCAACATAAAAAGAGGGAGTAAAAATATTGTAAGCCTTAATGAAACAGGACATTCGCCTAAGGAAGTGAAAAGATTAACGTCGTGAAATGTGCAAATACTGAAAATATACTGGTAATGTCGAATTCAATTATTAATCACGTTGAATCTCTTAGAATCGAGTATATGTGCTGACCCACTTTAAAGGTAACTAATGGTGCTTGCGTTCTAATGCTTGGAGCAGTCAACCATATACTTAAAATTTTAATTTTGGGGTTTTACGTGCCAAAACCATCTGATTATAAGGCACGCCGTAGTGGGGGACTCTGGAAATTTAGACCACCTGGAGTTCTTTAACGTGTACCTTAATCTAAGTACACGGGTGCTTTCGCATTTCGCTCCCATCGAAATGCGACCGCCTTGGCCGGGATTCGATCCCGCGACCTCGTGCTTAGCAGCCCAACACCATAGCCACTAAGCAACCGCGGAGGGTACAACCATATACTTATTGCTTACCAACGTGTTCCTGTGTTAAATTCGCTGAAGTAAATACGGCACTTTGACATAAACGCCGCTACCGTAATTGCATCTGAAATGAACTGCAAACAAGCACCATAAAACCACCGCATTAGCGACCTTTCCACGTGGCACTTATGGAAAACCGTGTGCAGGACATTCTGACGTTATAGATAACTACATAGACAGCGCCTATACTTAAGATTACCAATATGTACATACATGCTCACTGAAATGCGAGCCTTCTTCATATTTGGTGCAGGGAGATGAACCCATATCCGTCTCTTTTTATCAACGAAACCGGTTTATTTCGCATCGTCGAAAGTAGACACACACGTACGAGGCTGTTTCCTTGCTTTTCACTATACAGGCCCGCACGCGTTAAAGTTGCTTTCAAGGATAAGCTACACGTCATTAAGAACTGCATTAAACGAAAATTAGCGAGCAGCTGCTTTTCGCGAAGTGCCGTTCAAGAATTTGTCTGTCAATATCTCAGACTTTAGGTTTACTTTTACGAGATGAATAAAAGATAATTTGGGGCGTTCTACAGCATACGTGAAAAAATGAAAAAAAAAACTGGCCGCGCGCGACCGCACTCAAGCATCGCGCTTTATTTTGTAACGAGTGCTTTGAGTGTACTTTTTTCACCCAGACTAATTTTGGGTTCTGGAGAATTTTCATCAGGTTTACTTTCACGAAAGTTGACCCTGCCAACTCCGCGTGCGCATTACGATATGTTACTCGTGCAGCAACCTCCCGCATTGAAGTCTGGCATCCGAACTTTTAACGTGCGAAATTTCGAAAAGGAAATGCTTCGGTAAGCGCCGAACCTGACTCATGGGAGACCTGGGGAGGTATTCTGTAAAAGTCCATATAGTGGACTGTCCATTTCGGCCGTTCCTGATTGGCTAGGGCCGCTCGTATACTCCTCGCTCGTACAGCTGCATCCAATCAGCAGCGGCCGAAATGGACAGTCCACTAGGTGGACTCTTACAGAATATCCCCCCTGGAGCCAATGCAGTAGATGTATCGGGCCTTACCAGAGTAAAAACGGAAAGTCCACCTCAGTCGAAAGTGTAGAAAGCTTTTGCCGTGCGGGACACATGCAACGTTACCGGGATAGGTGATGCGTTAGGCCTACTAGCTGCGCGGGCGCGTATTACCACAGACTATACTTTTTCAGGTCACCATGACTGTATATAAGAATATAGCAGAGCTCAGACCGCCCGCTTCGATCCGAATTCGCTCGTGATAATTGTTCCCCGTGATAACATATATAGAAGTAAATGGTAAAACATACGTTCACTTAGTTTCATCTGATGCCGAGGACAAAAAAAGCATTAGCGATGTTTTGTCGTTATTACCGAGATCATTTGTTTTGACGCTCCTATAGGCCTATAGAGAGACGGCAAAGAGCCGGAAAAGTGTTTTGATTTCCGCCATGCAAGCAAATGGCGCAAGAACATTAGCGTTGGTGATGCGTTAGCATTTCGGAATGCTCTGACAGCGTAATTCTTAATGGCACCATTAATTCAATACCATACTTTAGCGCGGAACGCGATGACAGTATGAATAATACATGCTGATACGACGGTGCGTTGACCTCGGCCTTTCAACCGTGCTAAAGCTGACAGGTCGAGCATGCGCAGTGGGCCTAACGTATCACGCATCGCGGTATAACGCGCTACGCAAAACTAAAGCTCATGTGCACGTGTACTTTTCTCGCTCTTCACAATCACTCTTTAAATAACCAATGCCATCTCGTATGCCCCGCTTGTATTTGAAAACTCCTTCATGTTTATGTAGAAGTTGCAAATTGTACGCAGCCTCGAACTTCTCGTCCTTGTCTATCCGGGGCCAAGTTAAGATTCGATGCGCATGCGTCGACGGCCACACGCGTTATCGTGAATGGTGCGCTGGCGCTGTGCAGAAAATGCTCCAATATGCTTAACGAATCGCTTGCGTCCGAAACGTCACATTACTGTATGACATCGTGCAACTGCACAGGTGGCATTTATTGATTGGTGCCTTATTTGTGAATTCACAAATCTTCACAAAGCTTCCCAAATTGCAGATTCATGGCATTGTATCTCTTCGATGCACACATACGCACGTTACTCTAAAACCACACGACTGAATAATCGACAACAGAAAATTTGAATTCTTGCGTTTTACGTGCGAAAACCTCAACCCGATTATAAGGCATTCTGCATTGTAAAATAATTTACACCCTTCGAAGTGAAAATGGGTGTAAATGTGTCTATAACTGACACCATAAGGGTGTCAGTTATATAAATCACACCATAAGGGTGTGAGTTATAGGCACATTTACACCCTTTTTCACTTTTAAGGGTGTAAATTATTGAGTGAGGGACTCCGGATGAATTTTGACCACCGGGGGTTCTTTAACGGTATACGGGCGTCCTTGCATTTTGTCCCCATCGGAATGCGGCCGCTGCGCACGGGATTTGAGCCCACGGCCTCGCGATTACCAGCGCAGCGCCCAAGCCACTAAGCTACCACAGCGTGTTAATCTCTCTCTCTCTCTCTCTCTCTGTGTGTGTGTGTGTGTGTGTGTGTGTGTGTGTGTGTGCGTGCGTGCGTGCGTGCGTGCGTGCGTGCGTAGAACAGGTGTCCGGGATCTATGACTTGTTGAAAGAACAGTGTAACTGCTGCTATATGACTGTGAACACTAACCACAGTGGCTTAGTCACGTGATCATACGCGAACGGTTTCTCAATCACTCTCGCTGGAAAATCGATGAGGATAACAATAGGGGCTTGTTGGTACGGCATATCTTATTTTGTTATAGCGCAAGCTTGACACGGACAACAGAAGGCACATCTGACACACACACCGCTGTGTGTGTGTCAGATGTGCCTTCTGTTGTCCGTGTCAAGCTTGCGCTATAACAAAATAAGATCGCTGGAAAAGTTCTATGCGAAATGGTGGAATTGTATCCTCTAGGTTGCTTTGTGTTTTTAATGTTGGAGATAATTCAAGATAATTAAAGATAGTTCAGATAAATAAAGCCATGCGTCAAATAAAGCCAAATAGCGCCAACGAACGAACAAATAAACAAGCAAGCAAACAAACAAAATAACAATGTGAATACGCTAGGCAGCATAGAGAGACACAGGGCGCGCCACAGGTGTTGTTATTGCCCCGACCGCGGGGTGTACACAAGAGAAATGCCAGAACAAATAAGATTTCTTTTATTATTGTTTCCGATGTCTGTAGCTGCTCTTCGTGCTGGAATATATATATATATATATATATATTGTATACACGAGGGGCTGTAAATGTGAAGTAACCATATTCATTCCCAGCGGTCGACCTTTGTTGGACCGGCCTGGCCTTATCTGCCGGTAGCTCAGCGGCACGGTGCTGCTGTCAGTTGTTGAAGATGGCGGTTGTGCTTCGCAAGTCCACGGCGTACGAGCAACTATGTGTGATTCGTTTTGTATGCAGCAAGGGAACGACCGCCCATCGAAATGCACAGGGAAATACAGCCTACGTATGGGGAAAGGTGTCTTGCTTTGAGATGAGTGAGGTGGGGGCGTTGTGAGTTCGCAAAAGGCCGTGAATACTTGCATGGTAATGAGCGTTCGGGGAGGCCGCGTGCCTCGCTGGCCGACGACTGCGATATAGGACAGATTTAGTGCTGCGATGGGAGAAATGCCTGAACTGGTGTGGGGACTATGTGGAAATAGTGTAAGATACGTAGAATAGTACGTACATTTGTAATTACCTGTGCACGCCTTATTTTAGCTAATGAAAAATAGTTACCGCTCAAAGGGCTACGCTGTCAAATGAGTATGAGAATGAAAGGTTACATTTCTTCTTTTGTTACAGTCATCGTGGCCGTTTTTTTTTTTTTTTTTTAAGTATTAGGTACCATCTGTCTGTCTCGACATCACTGGGCTACTTCGTTCAGAGATTTATTGAGGGCCGTTTGATCATTGCGGTCTTTAATTTCACTGTAAAGCATGCAATCGTCCTCGAATAACCGAATTTTAGCATCAGCTGTTTCTACAATATCGTCTTTGAATAGCAGAAACGAGCATGGAGCCAAACGGATCCCTGCGGCACACATGAAAGGACCTAACAGTGTATTGCACGAAATGGCAGCGATCTGATAGGTAATTTCTAATCCAGTCCACTATCGGGCCATTTCGAAGTTTATCTGTTATCTGTAAGCTTAGAGGTGAGTTTAGCATGTCACATACGGTCAAAAGCCTTTGAGAAGTCTAAAATATGTATATTTATATTTGTGAGTGGTTATTAATGGCCAGCGCAAAGCCATGCCTTGCCTCGACAAGTTGGGTGACTGCGGATAAACCACTTCTGAAGCCACGCTGAGAACGGGAGATTAGGTTGTTTTCTTCCGTATATTTTGTTATTATTCTTAAGATAATGTGCTCAAGAACTTTACAACTAGTACAAATGAGAGGCATTGGTCTGTAGTTTGACGGGGTTGATATGTCGCCGGACTTGTGCACGGGTATTACCTTGGCTATTTTCCAGTCCTCGGGAAGGCGGCAATCGCAAACTGATCTCATGAATACGAGAGATGGATCATAGGTTACAGTGGGGAACGCACAGCAAACGCGCCAAGACCGTAAACTTGCAGGAGCTTTACCGTTTGTACACTATATGCCCCGTTATCGTCTTTCTCGATTTTCATGGCTGTACAGGCACATCTTTTTCTCACCGAGTAGGCTATATAGATTAACCTTGGGAGAGCCGCAGCAGGACGGGGCTGGGACGCCAGTGTAGCAACCGGCCGCCGTCAGAGCTAGCGGCTCAGACAATGCGGCAGATCATTAACTTTCAATGCGCGGCCTTGGCGTGATGAACAAAAGCGCAAGGCTGTTCAGACACTGGTTGCTGCGCTACTGCGGAGGCGCGCACACGGAATAAAGAATGCAAGGGGAACAGGCCTCGCTCCCGTGCGCCGCTGTTGCGTAATTTCGACGCCGCGGCGTTAAGGTGTTGCTTGTGCGTTGTCTTGTATGCGCACGACACCCTTCTGCTCGGGCTTTGTACGTGCTGCTGGGTTAAAAAATTTTTTTTTTGACATTTAGAGCAGCACATGGCAGAATGCGTGTCGTTGCTCTTGCGAGAAGCGAGTAAAAAAAAAAAAAGATGTTCCACTTAGTATGCGCAGCCGGTATCAGATTTAAACAAAAGTGCAATAAAACCAGAGCGCTGGAGCGTTGAAGATTTTTCAGCGCGGAGATTGTTCTTGATAAAGCGTTGCATACTGGTTAAGCGCGACTTGGAAGTTGTAGAGAAGATTAAAAGGAGACAAACAGCTTTAATAAAGGGTGGTGTATTATTGCAGTGTCACTTGTTCTTTCTTTTTTCCTTGATGCGAGGATTCTCTCATCGCTGTGTTGTTGGCAATTCCGTGACCGTGTCCGTATTATCGGCGAACATGCCTCGACAAAACGCTCTGTGCTTTAGCGTTATAGATCGTGGTGTAGTGCCCTGCGAAGCTTCCTGTCTTTCTTTAGTTTAGGTGATCACTAGCCGACATTATGTTTTCACCGTGTTCATCTCTAATTTCAAGGTGTGACAACAATTATTGGTTACAGATTACCAAAAAACGAACGTTATCCGACCGAATAAACGGCACTCACAAGAGCGAAGGAAGCATACGCAAATGCTCCTGGTAATTTCGTAAGACAGTGTGCTGTGGAAGCGCATGACTTTAAAAGCGCATGGCTTAGATGTGTTCCATCGAGTGCACAAATCAGAAACACACAACTGTAACACTATTTACTGAGCACCTATACGTGACCGTATGCATAATTCGCTAGTATTGGAGCAACAAATGCAACTAATCTGTGATGAATGAATTTAGACAGTCAAACATTAATAATAAACGCCTTGTAGAGCGCTTTACATTCGTATAACCATTTCACCCACAAATTAATTCTGTTGATTAAGAACTTACATTTACTGCATTTCTTGTGTCTTCGGAATCACATAAAGCGTACAGCTGCAAAGAAACAAAATTGAATTTCCATCTTATTAGTGGCTTTTGTCAAGTTTACAGAATGTTGACTCAAGGAAAAAACTCACTATAGGAACACTAAATCAGCTATTTCAAGTCACGCAGGCTTGAAAAGCCCCTATCCAAGTACTTCAAAATTATGCCTGGTGCAACACACTGAAGAACAATGAAAGTAGTGAACCCACTACATATGAAAGTATTATTATTATTATTATTATTATTATTATTATTATTATTATTATTATTATTATTATTATTATTATTATTAAATATGGAAACGTACAAGCACACTAAGGAAACAGGGAGAGAGAAAGCTGACATACTCGCAACAAGATAAAACAAAACCGTATACCTTCCCATTCGTTCTACGATAAGATTTGCACCCGTTACTCAAACTCGCAGCACAATTCCAATCAGAAAAGCTTCAAGATGTATGCCACACATTTTAACTATTACTGCTTTCATGATGCTTTTGCTGTTTATGCACCACTTGGCCTACACAAATGTGTACCCAGCGCCTGAAAGGGACAAAACCGTACTTACCCGCTTTGCTCAATGTATGCCTAGGTACCTCGGCTGTAGGTAAAGCCCTTACAATTTTTGTATGTTGCGGTCTTTCGGTATGTTGGGTTTTCTCTTTCTTTTTTATTTTCAGAAAGTGTACAGGTTAATTGTCTAGAGGCAAACTACAGACTTAGCAACATCTGTAGACATTCTGTAGACAGCCTGCATAAGTGTTTGTGAGACAATTTTAAAGCCGTTACGCTTTATACACGGCAACTCTCCTCTACGATATCATCGATCCGTCAGTTATTAAACTGATCGATAAGGAATGTTTGATGTTGGCTTGTCTAGATAATTTGTAGACTGAATCTTTGCTGAAAATAAGCGGCGCTTCCTTGGAGTTCGGCTCAGGAAAAAATGAAAAAAAAAAAAGACTTCGTAGCAAATGACGCGATTTTCGTGACGTGCTAGCTGATGGCGCAACGAATTACGAGGAACGACTTTGTTTTCGACACAGCCGCGACATTTTAACCCCTTGCGATGTTTCTGTCTTGGCACCGACGCAGGTCGCTCGTTCCTGTTCGCCTCGGACCCGACGAACGGCACATTCACGGGCATGGAGCCCAAGCGGCAGCGCACGGCCTACACGCGGCACCAGATACTCGAGCTGGAGAAGGAATTCCACTTCAACCGCTACCTGACGCGGCGGCGGCGCATCGAGATCGCCCACTCGCTCTGCCTGTCCGAGCGCCAGATCAAGATCTGGTTCCAGAACCGGCGCATGAAGTGGAAGAAGGACAACAAGCTGCCCAACACGAAGAACGTCAAGAAGAACAACCCGAACCGGGCCGCCCAGCAGCAGCAGCAGCAGCAACAGCAGCAGCAGCAGCAGCAGCAGCCGCAACAGCACCAGCAGAACGCGTCGTCTCAGGAGCCGCACCCACCGCCGCACCAGCAGCAGCCGTCGCCGACGCTGCAGATGCCCAATCCGCTCGCGTTGGCTCCGCACCAGCACGCGCACCTGCTGAACAGCCACCCGCTGGGCCACCCGGCCCAGACGCACATCATGTCGCCGCTTCCGCCGCCTCCCCCCGTGGACACGAAGGCGGACTACGGACTCACGGAACTGTGAACCGCGTGTTCGCTTAGTGCGGCGTGACGTGCTTTGTGAGGGTGCACTACTCCCCCTTTTCATCTCTGCCACTCGCGGAAGGACTCGGGGGGGGGGGGGGGGGGCGTCAATAAGTGCGCGCTAAAGCCGAACACTTGCGCTTAGCCGCGGGCCAAGACTGCTGCACGGAAGCGATCTACAAGACACAAAACAAAACAAGTTCCTCTCTCAGGAGAACCCGGACGCGTCCTCCATTCTCAGTGTGTGGGGCGGCACCGTCGTCGCCGCCGCAGAAGCTGCCCCTTTCTTTTGCGAACACGGTTGTGCAGCCACATATATGTGCCAGCAAAGAAAGAAAGCGTGGTGGCGGCCGACTCCTGGCGGTGCTGCCCCCGGGTTCGTCGTGTGTGCGTGTGCGTGTGCGCGTGGACCACATCCTTCGACGAGTTAGTGCAGGTGTGTTGTCATGCTGTTCTCTTGTAAATACAACTCAGGTTTCACGAGACGTCCGCGCCGTGTGGCTTTTTGCAGTGCTGTGTGTATAGCTGTCACGTTTACGAAGGAAAACACAAAATGAGGTAGACGGGAAAGAAATCTGGGGGAGCCGAGAGGCGGTCCACACATCCGGTCGAGTATGCTCGGAACCTTCCCGAGCATCCTAGGAAATGCCTTTCGCGATGTCCGGGAGTTCCCGCCACAATGCCTGAGCACTGGGGGCTGCGGGATTATTATTATTTTTTCCTCTCCGTTACCCGGAAAAGCTCCTGTCGCTTCCACAGCTGCATGAATCTCGGATTATGTTAATCAGTTCGTACATATGAGGTCAGTCGCAGGTCGTCCAAGGTACATCTTGCAACGGGCAGCCGATCTAGTTTTATTTGGAATTAAGTTAAACCACGACCAATTCGAATAGCTGAACTGAACTTAGTTTAGATCGAGTGTGTGGAACTTTTGGGCGTGTGGTATCTTCCTAGTACGTTCTGCGGATTTGCATGTCCAGTTGGACACAAAAACCCTGGTGAACACACTTTGGGGCATCTACTCGCAGTAGTGCTCTCAATTTTTCAAATAAACTTGAACGTTTCAACATATCCGGAACGCAAAGAACCGCTCAGCCACAGAAAGGAGCGCTCTTGGCGTGAGGTAACTTGACTGTACGAACTCTAAGACTGCCCGTGTGCGCAATCTGTTTAACGCATTATGAAACATTGTTGTTATCAAAATTTAAGTGATAGAAAGCAAGCACGAATGCAGGCGACTCTGCCTCAACGCTGACGCTCAGTCATCAACACTGAGCATCGTTTCAAAGCTTTATAAGCCGAGTGAAATCTTGATGACAAAAGAAATACATTAATTCTACATTTGGCTGCGCTAATGCTACATTTGGGACCACACGTCGTGCACTTCTGCGTTTGACATGTGCAAGTGGACCATGCAGTCCGTGTACAACGCACTTCTGCGCCGAAACTACCTCACATGGAGATGTAACTCATGGCAGGCCTGGGGACGACAGGAGCTTTGCTGTGTGCGTAGGTCCTCGCATTCAAGGGTTTTGATGGACAGCTACTTGATACTCAGGGGCATTTCTCTCACGAATGAGTGCTATCACTGTGCTCAGGCTAAATAAGAGTTACGCATTTCACTCGAAGGTGCTCCGTAAGAACTTGCAGAAATACTCATGACGAATACAAAAAAAATGAAATACAGAATGGACTGCGAATCGGAGCAAAACGTAATCCGATCAACAGCATTCATGATCTCGCTTGTTGCGCGATTATGGTCAAAGTGTTATTTAACCACGCGCTTGGTCGCACGATGAGATCGTCTTGCGGCATACACTGTGGCCGTTTTACTACGTCTGTTTGTGTCGGCGGCGTTCCGTTTTTCTTGCTTGATAAATTTCGCGTCCTTTTGCTTCAGTCCGGTGGCCGTGACGCTTCAGAAAACACGAAATATATGCGTTCGGTTCGAGGAAAGAGCAGGTAGAGGTGGAGAGCTCGTCGAACATCTGCGTTGAGTCCTCTCAACCTCGCTCAAGACCGAGATGATGTGCCAGTTGAGATGCTAAAAGCAAAATTAAAGTACGGTGTCTACACACGATGATGTGCATAGCAGATATATCTTTTGTACAGTTCTCCTCTCTTCCGTGTATGTTGCCTTAAGTTATAAAGCCTATAGCGTGAGCCCGATCACGAGCGAAAATACTTCAGCGACGCTAGAGGTATTCTCACTGTCCTAAGTGTCCTGGTGGTAGGCCTAATTTATACTCGCGTTAGTTCAGTTTGTGCGTCCGGTGTTGAAAAGATTGGAAACTGTCACGCGTATCTGCTACAGTGCCGTTCCGCATCCTTGCAGAGAAGCAGTGAATGAGAAAAATGATCGAGGACATTCGGTGCTTTTTGTTGCGGTCTGTGATAACTTCTGCGCTGTGCACCAGGAATTCGATCGTCCAGATGTCAAAACAAGTTCGACAGCGAAGCACAAGGACAGACGCGCTTGAAATTTCGCCGTGTGTAAGCCACCAGCGGGAGATCTGTGATATTTTTGCATCGTGTTTATTGTTGTCTTGCTTTTCTTTCCCTCAGTGTGCATCGTTGTGCTTTAGGTAGATTCTTGAATTTCGTTGGGCCAGCGAAACCTTCATTAAGCGTATTACAGTAGGTCCAGGTGTAACGGTCCCGTTATGGTTACTATAACTTTACAACCCGTATCGTCCGTTTTGGTGAGGTAACATTAAGCAACTATGTTTGCACATCGTGGGTGGCGACCAGTATCCGTGGGCAGCGGTGTCACGTGCAGAAGGCAAGGATGAAAAATTACGCCCGGCTGCTGTTCACAGGGTTGCATGTTGGTAGTGTCCAGCGGCTGATCTTACAAACCTCTGCTATACACGAGAAGAAAGGGGGTTAACCGAGGGGCCCGATTTTTATTCATAGCATAAGAAGCCAACAAACACCGATACCAAGAACAACATAGGGGGAATTACTTGTGCTTAATAAATGAAATAAGGAAACGCTAAATTAATGGAAATTAAAGTGGATGAAAAAACAACTTGCCGCAGGTGGCAACCGAACCCACAACCTTCGCATCTCTATGGCGTTTTACTTAACGTTTAATCTCCAGTCCCATTCAGTTACGAATCTATAAGAATTTGCATTCAAAACGCGATGCATTTCTGCCAATAGGGAATAGCCTCGCACGGTTTGTTGAAACCCTGCTTGGCGTCAAGCTCTAATTCACAGGGCGCCACCCCGCGTGGCAGATGTTCTCGCGTTTACTCTCAGTGCTTTTTCGTCTCAATTCTGACACTTTTGGGCAAGGTAAGACGAATAGCGCCTGACAGAGCAAGAACGACTTTATGATGCGTATGACCATCCCATTTCACCGCCTCTGACAACAGAATATTCTCGCAGAGCGTTACCGTTCTGCCGTCACGATCGCCGATCACGCCATTTGGGCATGCGCGGTTTTTACTGTGCCTGCTGAGTTGGAGGGAATCGGTAAAGACAGAACGGTAACCCTAAGCTGAAATACTCGAATGTTGAAGCCAAGGCTCCTAAGAGTGCATTAGCGTCATACCTACACCTATTATTAAAACAATTGAGCTAGGCTGGCCCAAATTGGCCCTTATCGGCGCCGGTCCATTAAACGTTAAATTACTGGCATTTGCTTTTTACTGCGCCATTGGATATCAGCCCTTCGAGCAGCTGCGTGTTCTCACTCGGGAAGAGCCCCAGAGGAGACGTTCGGAGGTTCTTTGGAGCACGTTTTTATCACCTGACATTGCAGATCCACTGAATGGTTGTCCCGCAAACGCATAACTACAGAATGCTTCAATGTCAAATCTTGAAAGCGAAGCAATCGAGCCTCCACTGGATTAACAGTACCGCGAGATTGGTGAAAGCTCTCTGAAACATTTTAAGCGCCAACCGTACACTTGCAGGCCGGCATTGGGTAGCAGTTATGGTACTCTTAAGCAGAGCTCGCCTTCTTCTTTCTTTTTTTTTCTTTTCTGGTGATGAACTGTATTCGATTAATTTCGTAGTTTTAAGCTTGTTATGCTCGGTTTGTGCATGCTTTCCAGAGCTGGAAACGGCTTTCTTACTGCATTTGCCGAAAGCATAAAATAAACGAAAAACAAACAGTCTGGAAGTAAAATGTCCAATGCGAAATTAATTACAGCTGAATGTGTCGTTTACAATTGAAGTGACAATAGTACGAAGCGAGAGTGCTAGAGTAGCGAGATCCTGCCCGGTCGCCGTGATACCCTTGCCGAAAAAATAAAGCAAGTGGCACTAGTATGGCACTAGTAGCTAGTATGGTCTCGAGTGTTCTGGAATATCGCCGTCTTCTTAGGTTTCCTGTCACAACAGTTTCTTTCTATTAAAGCGTCATTTCTAGCTGTGTTGGCGCTTAAAAGCAGCGTTTCGTGAAATTTTCCACAATGACGCGAAATGTAAAATGAAGCCCTTGAATTCGCCGTACTACCCTACTTAAAAACCCTTCACCATAGCTCCCGTATCCGGTAAAATCATATGACTTATGAAAAAAAAACTAGTTTTTATATAGTATCCTGTACTTTTCATGTCGGATTATTGGAGATGGAAGTTACGGAGTGCGTGGGGTTTTTCAGTATCCAACTTCATCTGCTTTCCCAAGATTTGGCTTCCCTTTAATCTCAAACGAGAAGCCATTCGCGTCCGTACAGAATTCTTTAAATAATGATACACATATCCGCGCTGGTCTTCTATTTTGGAACAAATTCAAATGAGATTATGAGAAAAGTCTTCGCGATCCCTCTGTGCAATGTAAACACTAGTAACTCGAGAGCGCCGCTGCATCTGGGCCTGTATTCACAACACACGCCGCAGGCGAGAGCTGCTGGGTGCGATGTTGTAACGGCTCGGCAAACGAACC
This sequence comes from Dermacentor variabilis, assembly GCF_050947875.1. NCBI lineage: Eukaryota > Metazoa > Arthropoda > Arachnida > Ixodida > Ixodidae > Dermacentor > Dermacentor variabilis. The sequence continues at coordinate 133,462,515 of NC_134572.1, read as the reverse complement.
GCTTGGTTGCCGTCGCGTGATTGGTCAGAATCGCGCTTTTGCAGACGATAACGTGATTCGGACCAATCACGTGAGGGCAAGCGAACCGCTTCGCTTTCACCGGTTCCTGCCAATCGGGACAGGTAGCATATTATTAGCGAAGGCGGCCATCTCACGACGAACAGCAAACCTTCGCGAATTCGATGTCTCGTGTATCAAAATAATGACTCTCGCAGAATGTGCGAGGCCCAACCAGAATGTGTCGAAATGTTTATTGAAATACCGAGATTAATCACGATACTGATTGCGGGTACGGGAAGTATCTTCTCCGAACATACTTCGTTTTTTGAGTCACACAAGACACTGTCTCTGAACACAGCGAAACAAGTGCGACTTGTGAGTAGGTAGACCGCAAATGTGTATGACGGAGAGCGACGCACAGTAATCGTGAAAACAGTTCTCAGACTTGTGTAACACTGGGAGGGAAGCATTTCTCTCGAGAACCAACAGCATGTTCGCGGTATGTGCGTGTCACGTCACGAATGTATAGCGAAGTTGGGGCGACGCGGCAAACGGTCGCCTGCATCTGACGGCTGCCATGCCAAGCACAGTGATTTTGGATGTGGAATGTATATTTTGTCTGGCTGGACATTTTTGTAACGTTCTTTGAGTGAATGGAAACAAATGCAAACAACTACAAAAAGAGAGAGAGAAACACCCCTATCGGCCGGCATCGAGTGCTTGTGCTATTATGTATCACTGTAAGTGTTGTAGCCATGTTATTAGAAATGACCGTTTCTTTCACTTTTCGCTGTGAATGTTGTAAAAAACTGAGTTCATTTGAAAGAAGCGCCAATAAAAAAAAAAAGCTGCTCGTCCCTGTATATCTTGCTTGGCTGAGGTGCGTGTTTTCTTCGGGCTTGCACAATGTGTGCCTTGGTGCATGCGCTGTGCTCTTGGATTTCCCTTGATTATTTCCATGCACTCCGCAAATAGTTCGCATAAGGCATTCGCGTAACACCAGAGGCGTTCACGTGATCGTCTTTCAATCAACAGTAATTCGAAAGTGTTCAGATTTGAGCTCATTGGTATGGCGTATTTATCACTGTACAGCGAAACTTGGCACACAGAAGAGACGCACAGATAACTGACTACCAGCGTAACTTAGCTTTAAAACGAGGGCATAATGATACGCGAAAAAATTCACAGACGGAAATGACAAAATGCAGCGGGAAAGGGTAAACGGAGCAGTAATATAACAACCCAAGAACCGGATAGAGGAAAAAAATCGAACCACTCTGCTGACGGTGGGCTTCAACACCCGGTGCGAGAAGACAACCTTGTTTAGCACGCGGATGAAGACTGGATCACTGAAACAACAGCGATAACTTTTTGTTCAGAACGAGTACCTTGGGGATGGTGACTTGTGGGTTGTGCTTGCTGGTGTGAAGGTCGGCAGTAGGGCGTCGTTGCTTGTTAGTAAATAGACTGTATAAGCAGCGGGTTGTGGCGGAATCGCTGCGACACGCAGTGGTGTGATTACTCGCAGCACTCGCTGCGGAGGTGAGTTTCCTATCGGGGCATGCGCAGCGCTCACGTACACATGCGGCAATAGAAGAAGGCGTGCAGAGGACAACCGTTGCATAAAACACGAGATGAATATGTGCGAACCAATTGCCCACTTCTTGCTGCAGATAATTAAGTTTGGTCACCAATGGAACGACACCGACAGAAAAGATATTCAATGTTTTCCGCGCAACCACAAGAATTGCGTGCATCACTGCCAGTAATGCAACTTAAAAGAAAGAATGAGCGTTGATTGTACCTCCTGTCGCATGCGACCCAGTAAGGTTGTTTCTCAGAGAGCTTATTCAACCCGGGCGGCAGTTGAATCCATAAGTATTCGAATGAGTTTATGCGAAGTTCCGTAGATATTGGTAAATTTGGTTGTTAGGGCGTGACAAGGAATTCAGCGAAGTTGCTGCATCGTATAACATTTTTTTTTTTTTTGAGAAAGTGACGTACATAAATGCATGCAGCAGGTTTGAATAAGGTGAACAAATGCATGGGTGTCATCGTTGGCTGTAGTAAAATAGTAACGCTGCTGCGTATGGTCTCATCTCACGTGCTCCATCAGAGACATCGTGATGGCGAGGTATACGTTTGGGCCAAAATGACCAGCCACGACTCGTTTCAGAGAGTCGCCCTGTGGGATCGCAGAATAACATCACCCGAGAAAGTGAAACTGAGAACGCGTCCTTGTCTGCTGCCGCTCAAGGAGATGAGAAATTAGAAACCCCAGAATTCCGGTTTCGCCTGATGAGATAGCACTCTAAATTTAATGCGCAGGAAAAAGAAATGCCAGAACCCAGCAGTCGGGTGAAATCGGACGCAGCACCCTCTGGTGCTTTTGCGTGGCTACCGAACACGGTTTTCTCAAGGAATGTGCGCTATTTCGCGGTACATGGCGTGCGTTTCACGTTTGAAGCCAACATGAAACGTGTGGCAGCGTAATTGCGCGCTTGAAAACTGAGTCTGTGTTCACGAACACGTACTCATGCTGAAGCAAAAGCGCTGCTGCTATATATTTCTAAACAAGGTACACGCACGCTTTAACGAAACTGTGATTTGTTTATGTTAATTAAGTGAAATGACATGCTGTAGTCTTACGGGCAGTAAGTGGAGGATATGACTATGAGGCACGCCGTAGTGAGGGACTCCGGATAAATTTTGACCAACTGGGGTTCTTTAGCGCGCACCCAATTCGCCAGTGCACGGGCGTTCTTGCATTTCGCCCTCATCGATTAGGTTTGTAGGCGTTACCTGCGAGTTTGCGTGCTGTTACGATCACAGTGCGTACAATAATTATCACTCAACATTTGGAGTAGCATGGACTGCGATCAGTCAGGTATAGGGATCAAAGCATCATATAATAGACCATGACCTCGCCAGACAGCTGTACACGGGCTTTTAAAAGGGTGCTCACTATACACGGCAACCAAGCAGTAATCTTTATGAGGTGCGCATTTACACTGTTAAATGCGGCAATATGCATCATGTTGTTTTAAATTAGAGTAACAACTGTGCGAACAACAATTTGCACCTTCTCATTAAAGTATGTGCGCCTCTACTTCTAGAGCTGTTCTTCAGAGCAGATGCGAGCCAATCGTGGTAACGGACATCTCATTTACGAAGTCGACCGCCGATTCGACCCCTGCTGTACCAGAGAAGTGGCAGCGAGTTTTCGAAGTCCCTGGAGCACCGCTGCCGTGGCCGGAATTGACTGATCGGAACACACGTGACTGCACCACACAGGTGTATACGAACGCTTAAACGAGTGCCAGTCCACTACACAGCAACGACGCGGTAATTTCTATGAGGTGCACATTTTCACGCTTAAGGTTAGCAACAGCCACGACATTGCCTTAAATTAGACAAACAACGGTTGTTAATCATGCCTCTGTCATTCACTGATGGGAGTAAGCTCACAAGAGCGACTTACGCTTCGGGCATTGTATTTTACATGTTTACCGTGGCGCCTGGCAGCCTGCTATAATTATAAACTGCTACCGTCGGTAAGTGCAACTTTTTCGCTGGTATCTTCACGCGCGTGAAAACATTGCGATCAATTCAGCTGTTAGATTAGTTTAGGTAGCAGCGCAACTGGTATATGTCTAAATGCAAAATGTTGTACTGTTTGTAACCGCATTTGGCAAGTTTTTGTGGTAGAATACGTCGCTGTGGTGCAGGTCCAGTCTGTATAGTCAACAAGGCTGGTGCGTTTGTTGACTGCACGTCCTTATTTCTAGCCCTCCTTTCATCGTTTAGCGTAGCGTATTCCTTAGAGCCTGATTAATGCGAAGATTGCGCGAAACACGTCTTCTCGTCTGCCGTCGTATATCAGTGGTGAAAAGTCATTGCTGAACAACTTCGCGAACTTGAAGCACTGCCCATATAACCGAACTACAAAGAAGCATGCAGTATTTCATTTCACAGTCCGGAAAAAAGCGTATCAAACCAATCGTTTTGTAGCATATATTTGTATAATCTCTACGGCTTAGAAGCAGCACAGAAGTGGTAATTACTGCTTGGGCTTCAGCTTTCTCCTGAAAGAAAATCATTAAAAAAAAAGATGTCGCAGGCCAAATGCAGTAGCCGGCCCGAGGACGACGACAACGGCATCACGACAGCGACAAAGTCACGTGTACGACGCAAAGGACGACAATGGCCACCATGACGACGATGAGGACATCAAGACGGCTCGAGGGATCACACGCCTGCTCTCTTTATTCTTAGACGGCGACAAATACTTTATTCAAGACGGCTGCCGAGAAATCATTTCTGCAATAAATATCATGCATTGTGCATCTGCGGCAGAGGCCACAGCAGCCATATGTGGTACACCATCAGCAGCTATTGCTCTAAAGGTTAACTGCCCATCTGCCAACGAGGTTTAACCATATAGCACGCGTTGCTGTGGCCCTTTCCGCGATGAAGGTTCAGAAAGGGTACACCTGTTGAAAGAGACTCGGCCATGCATGCTGCTTGGACACGATGCAACTATGTCCTCAGACACGCCATCTCTCGTGAGTTCACCAGAAGCATCGTCCTCTTATAGTCAATACACGCGTTTTTGCCACACTTTACGGAGACGGGACAAGTACAACCCCGTCTACAGAAAAGAAAAGATGAAAAAAAGAAAGAAAGCGTAACGCGAGAACCCGCGCTCATAAAGCTCGACTGGAAGCGTGGCGGTGAGCGGCGAACCGCGTTCAGGTTTCCTCCCTTTAATTTTTTCTTCCTCCTCGCCCGCGCAACTAGATTGAATGGCCCGCGTCATCGAGGGCCCCAAATAAATGATATCTTACGTTCCATTAGCGGCGGAGAACGTGCTGATGCGATTTTAATGACGGCATAGCGAATTTCTCATCGGGAGAAAATCTTATCTCGAGAGATGGGAACGGGTATAGTCACACTTCAGCGCGCACACGACAAGGTGTGCAGAACGGCAGTCGAAGCTTGATTGCGCGGAAATGTATATGTGTCTGCGAATGTAACTCTCTCTCGCAGCTTCTCTCATCTCTAGTCTGAGACATGAGAAGAACGAAAGAGTTTGTTCTCTTTGAACAATTTTCTTCGTGCAATGGTTTTGCGTGACTCACTGTGTCTCTATACAACGCGTCCTTTTTTGTGTTTATTTGTGCGTAGTTCAACAGTAGGTATGAAAATACAACGTCTCAATGAAGGAATATATTGTTACGGAATTGGCAGTAATGACCAATTGAGTTTTCGGGAGCTGAATGAATGTGCAATATGCAAAACGCGCACATGTAGGTTTTTGCGGAGGTCTTAGACGTGCACGCTGGAAATCTGAGGATATGTCCGTTAATAATTTGCATCTACTAATAGCTAGCAGAAAGTCGCAGTTTTTTTGTTAGTAGAAAGAAAACAAAAAGACGATGGTGTTGTGCGGGTAAACGTAGCGACATTATATGCCGACTTTGTCTTCTGTTGTCATTCTTTCTATTTTTCGTTTTGTTTGTCATCACTACAAGCAGATTGTCGTGTGTATATTATAAATGTAACGGCGTTGCGAATTGCGTTTCGCGCGTACGAATGAAACCCATATTCACGCGAACTTGCGGTCGACCGTCGAAGACATTATGTATGAAATGCCTTTATCGTTTTCGGTGTGGGAAATCGTTACGAAACGGTATGCCCAACAAACGATTGGGCATATATAGATATCAAATAGCCCTCTCATTGTGTGCGTCTGAATAACTGTTGTTCAAACCAGCTGGAGGTGCTTATATAGCAGGTTACGTTATGGTATTAAAAGCGGCATATTTCGCCAAAATATTTAGAAGTGCGTATGCCCGTGGGGCAACGCCTTCTCATTGTGTGACAAAGTACCAAATTTCCCATTTTGTAGAAGGTAAACAAACACAAACGAAGAGGAAGTGAACGTCGGCTCAATATGCGCCTGAGGCGTGTTCTGAACAAGAGTGCGTTACGTACGTAAAAAAAAATATATGCAGTTACCTAGAAAGTGCCCACAGAAGACAACGAAGAGCGAAGTTGGGAAACTGAAACGCGCAAAATAATGCGCAGTATTAGACCGAGAGTGGATATTCACTCTGCAGCTTAAATAGCTTGTCCTCGACCTGACTGCTGCATATTTTAATGACTTTCGAAAGAACTTTAGTACCAAGCCAAGCTTGTGTTAATTCTTCCTGCTCGTTTTATGCGTGTTCAATCTTCTCGACGGGCCTTACATACGACGCACTCAAAACACAGGGAGAACGCCATGGGAGAGTTTGAACGAGTACCTCATGTTGGAACAGAGACTGTGTTGCTTTTGAAGGGATCCGCCACATCATCCGTCACACGGCTGAAGCGCGTATTCTTGGCGTGCAGCCTTTCTATATATATTGGTCGAGGTCACAGAAAGAAAAAAAGAAGGAGATAAACAGGGCGAGAGAGAGTGAGTTGCAAATAGTGCCAGCGGGACATGGACGCAAACAATGGCGGTGTGCCCGTGCGTCAGCTTAACCGGGTAGCTAACGTTAGCGGAGACGAAAATAAGAACACGAAGCAAGTGATTCACCACGTAAAAAAAAAAATAATAAAGCGTAAAAATATAGCAATCTTGCTCAAACTTGAAACGTGTTCTGTTTCCGCTATACGACCTCAAGCGCGCCACACCCGTAGCCGCGTGTTCGTGAATATCTCTCCCGCGCGAGCGCGTGGAAAATGCCTGCACAGCGGCCGTGTACGACAGAGACTGCAAATTAAAAGATGCTCGTATAGACTCGGATACAAAAAAAAAATATCAGCAAATAAGCGAGCACCGCAAAAGAAGCGCGAGTGGAGGTCGCCGCGGGCTTCACCGAAGCAAGAACTCAAGCTTCGCATGCGTGCAGACTCGAACGCTTCTTGTGAGCGCTGCATGCATATGCATGATTACGTGTGGGAGAGAGGTACACACAGCGAGCGCCGAAAGTGGGTAACACGCGTGTGCTTTCGCATAACGTATAGCGAAGGCGGCTGCGCGGCGTCGACACGGCCGTGGTGCAGGTATTTTTAATTAGCAAAAGGGTGCTATTCGGCATGCGTGCATCGTTGGCTGCGCGCGCACACACATACACAGCTGGCTCCGCGTTGGCAGGGCCATTTCGCTTTCCCCCGTATATGCGTTGAAGAGCTTATGAACTATGTAGTGTCAAAAACTATAGCAGCGCCGGAGCACCGTGCACGCTGGCCTGAGCCGCACCTGCGCACTTGAAATATAGCCACTCGCGCGTGCGATCAGACAGGCTATCGCGAACTAAGCCTGTCGGACCGAAAAAGAAAGGGGGGGGGGGGTCGACGAGAGGAAAAAATTATAATAAAACACTGGGAGAATATGACCAAAAGAAGTCGGTAGTATCATACTAAAGATAACTTGTTGAATGGTGAATAAGGAAGGCCAGAACGCAATTTGTTATATTGGGCAGCTTGGTCGTTGCGTTGGCTGTAATACAACGCCGTTCGGAATCTTCGAGAGGTTGCACCCGCGTTCACTTTTCTTTCTTCCTTTTTTTTTTTTGAAGGCTGTGCGGATTCTCTCCACGAGCTCCGAAAGAGTGACGTAAAAGGTTAGCCCAGCAACATAATAACTGAAATAAAGTTGCTGTGTAACGAGAGTTGGGGGTCAGGGCCATCACATGGTCGTTTTAATAATTACAGCGTGTTGCAATATACATAGCTCTGGTGTTTAACTGTACTTAAACGAAAATTGCATCAATGCGCAATATACACATGAATAAAAAGATAAACGGTAACGTAACGAGAAAGCAAGAAGTGAAAGACTGTAGTTTTGCAAGGCGGGTGGTGTCGCCCTTGTTTACGGTTTAAATTGTTGGCGAAGTTGAAGTGTTTTGATGTGGTTGGCCGCTTGCTTGTTCATTCTGCGTTTTCAGTTGGAGTAGGATAACACAGTGCCTAAATGTAGCTTATTTTCCGATTAAGTCGAAAAATGAACGCCCGCGTTTCCTCGATGCTTTGTAAAAGGCAAGAATTCAGGATAACTCTGGGACGTTATGGAGAATTGTGGCTTCGACGTACTCGGGCACTTTGGTGGTCAATATACGCAATTTCAATAATGAAATGCAAATCGTGATTGGTATGGCTTGAAGGAGAGCCGTTCATAGCGTCCTAGGTACAAACCGTATCTGTATATGCTTTCGACATTTTCAATAGACCACGTGCATAAGCCTTGAATGCGAACTATAAGCTTGTCGGGTTGCCCCTTCCTGTCAATATTTCTCGCCTTTAGAACGCTCCTTGTTATGCGGCAGCTTTCTGTTGATGTTTTTTAATGTTCTCATATACTGATTGACCGCTGCCCCGGCACTTCATGAGAAAGTTACTTTGGACAACAGTTGTTATCGTGATGACAAGCATGGTGTCAGCGTCCGCCATTACTGTATATATACTTCGCTCCAAGAACGAAGAGGTAAACTTCGTTTCCAGCTGCACTTTTGCAGGAGCGCTGGCTCTTTCCACTTTCCTTTTAGTGAACAGGAATTAGTACGAGGACACTCATATATATTTGTCCGTGCTATAACAGCTCGACTCTGTAGTCACAAACGCTATATATAGCTCGGATTCAACCCTCGGATACCGCACAGTTCTTTGTCCATAAGAACTATCCCGATTTGGTCACTGCAATGTCCACCATTGTTCTCTGTGTTGTATATATATATATATATATATATATATATATATATATATATATATATATATATATATATATATATATATACTGCATCCCACCCTTAGTGCAAAATGCACCTGCGCCAATCTCTGTGTGCACAGGTCATGCGAGCATCAGGTGGAGAACCAAAAACGTGTAAAAAAGCGAGGCGCATGGTAGAGCCTGTGGACAACAAACTCACAAGCTTGAAGTAATGAGCCGTTTATTTCTGGCGCTTGTCTGGTCCTGCATTCACCATGTATTCATTCATAAGCGCCAATAAACACCAAGCGTGCTTAGACACGGAGGATGCGAAAGAAAGGTTGACGTATACCATTTGGTATAGGAAAGGAACAAAGTTTAGCTCTTCGGTTGTCAAGTTGAGAAGCTGGTGCAAAAGACCTATACCTTGGCAACATTGATTACGACTTGTTCTTCCGTACGAACAGTATCGTGAGCTATAACAGTGTAAGAAAAATGTTCACCCTTTGTAGCTTATCTTGTCTAATTGATTTTCACCTGTCTTATCTGCATTTCCTTTTTCTTTCTTTTTTTTTTTGACGCTGCGTACCGGTACTTTAAAGACACGTGTTCACAAAAATCAATTACGCTGAAATTGTTTATAAGAGAAATTTCCAGCCAGTCCTGATGCTGGACATATCATTAGCGAAAACGGCCGGCCAATAGGAAAGACCACTTCCGAACATGAAGCTTTGTGAATCCGGCCTCAGGTAACGAATGACATGCGCGTACTGGCTTGACATAACGTTCCTGACTTGTTTGGGGACCAGCTAACCTGGTGCCCAACAAGTGGACCATATATATAGTTCTGGTGCTCGTGTTTGGGGATCAGACAAGCCTCAAAGGGTGTATGTACTCCCCTGAGTAAAAGTATAGGGGCCGGGGATTCCGCGATAAAGGCTACGTCTTTTCTGCCTATATATGTAACTTGAAAATGGGGGTTGCAGTCCAAACTTGGCATTGCGAACTTTCCAGTGCGCTTGATAATTTCAGTTTGTGGGTCTGCATTACGAATAAATTAAGTTTATATGCCGGACCTGTGGGCCGTGTACTTTTGCTTACGGGTGTACAGTGCGCACCACTGTTAGTGGGAACACTCAAATGTGTATTCGTCACTTCGCTGGAGCCCTAGCTGCAAGTGGTCATGGAAGCAACGGCAGGACACTGCACAGGTGTGTCAGTAGCAGTTAGAACTACCATCCGAAACTTATCTGCTGCAAATTTAGGCGATTGCACTCTTGCGAGAGAGGGAAATCCGGACACGCTAGGCACTCAAGCGTTCCTTTCAACAGTGGACCCCTCTGTGCATTCTTTTCAAGGCCTAGAAGCTTTTAAAAGTCTTGGTCCCATGTTAGTCCAGTAGAATTTTGGACTTCACCAAGGTCCGAATTCCTAAGGGATGTAAAGGTTGTCGAAGGCAGTCGGCCGCCTTCGATAATGATATGCCCAGGATCGGGATTAATTGGCTGGAATCGGCGCTCACAAACGACTCCAGCTTTAAGGGCCTTTTTGTGAACAAAGCCCAATACTGCACGGACGCCCATTTCGGTTCACCAAACCGGAAATCGGCCACGGCCTCAGACTGCGGCGCCCAAACTCGGTGCATTCGGCAGGCACGGCCCAAGGCGAAAAAGCTCGTCGACGGCGTGCATTGCCTTCTCCGGGCATAGGACTCGCGCCAGCGGGCATGTACGCCGGCCCTTGCACGCCATCCGGCCGGGCAAGGCAGGCGGACAGGCAGCTCCCCCAGTGGCCAGGGAGAGATGTGCAACCCTTGGCAGGAATCTCTCGCTGCTCGGGGCCGCGCACTGCTGGCTGGCCCGATGGCAGCAGCAGGCAGCAGCCGCTGAGGAAACCCTGGATACAAACAAAAGCGTCGGCTGCTGGGCCTGCTTCGGGGCCGCCGCTGGGCTCTCCCCCTCTCGCCCTCGGCAGCGGAGCGTTCTCCTCCCGGGCGCTGTCGGAGAGTGTCTCGCGGATGATAAATGGTTTTTCGGAGGCGGAGCTTCGGCAGACATTGTGCCCGTGCGTGTGGGCTTTGCTGCTGCCGCAGCGCGTGTCTGTGCGCCTGTGTGCGTTCGTGAGCGGGCCGCGTGCGGCTGCCGCCCTGTGTGTGCGTGCGTCGATGCGGGTGTGTGTCTGTACGTGTGTGCCTAGCTGCATGCGAAACGCGCTGCGCCGCAGCGCGCCCGGCGCAGGACGTCGCCGTCGCAAAAACCTGAAAGTGCAAGGGCATATTATGTGCATCGCCTTTTGTGCGGCCACGCTTTTCTTTCTTTCTTTTGGCCGCTGCCGCTCGCTGTGCCGCTGCACGCACTCGGCTGCATTTTCGGGATCCCGCTCTCTCTCTCTCTCTCTCCTTGTTGCTTGGCCTTTTGATTCTGTGTTCATTCCAAGTCGCCCCGAGTTCAGTCGATTTTGTTTTGTTTCGCGCGTTCTATAGCCTTCTGTACATATTACTTGGCATCAATGATACAATCGTCCTCTCCTATCCTTGTTCAAACGCCGTTTCATATTCTCCATGTACCAGTAGCAATTAGTTTAAACATCCTCGTTTTTTTTTGTACGATGATCTGTTCACTACGACATTACAAGAAACAAATTTAGTTTTGTCGTCCCGTATGTACATTCTCACACAACACAGGCAATACAATTTTTGTTTATAAATTCTGTAACTGTAAATGAGCTGATAAATGATTGCATACAAGTGTGGAAGTATATTACAAATTTGCATTTATTTATTTCAATGAGTAACGCTATGTTTGAATAACCGTTTAACCCATCGCAACAATATTGTGGTTCGAGATAGAAGTCTTGCATCCATCATCAAACGCCCGCAAATAAATTGCAATGCGGTGGAGATAGCGTGCTTGCCTGAAAGCGTCAATTGCTTCTTAAACGTTTGCGTTGCGGCCTACAGAATAGGCGCGGCTAGCCCATGGTTAGCCTGCAGAGTATCTTTTCATGCGGAACGTATTGCCTAATCTAAATAGCGCTTAAACAAACCGCAGCGACATCCACGCAGAAAGAAAAAAAAAACAAGAAAACAATTTTCGTGTAACGGAAACCATTTTTCGACCAAGCCAGGTCGCCTGAGTACAGATATAGAAACACGCGAGTCACTGTTTGCGCGCCGCTTATCTATACACATCCCCCACTTGTGCGCACCCTTGCCCAAACACCATTGTCAGAAGTTTGCAATGTCCAGCCTCAACGAAAAATCGTAAAGAAAGGCTTCTGGAGCAGCCAGGAAAGCCGCCGTTGTCAGCCGATGCGAATCGCTTTCAAACTCTCCATACACAGAAAGGCATCAGAAGCGATTCTTGTCGGCAGCCCGCTCCCGTTACAAACCTGCGCACACTTTTTTCTTTTTTTTTTTGAATAAGCGGGGACGTGCGGCCGCCGCTACCTCGGTACGCGCTTGGTCGCGAGGCCAAAGCGATAAGGACGCCGCCGGGAGGGCGAAAACTGCGAGCAAGACGACGACGACGTTTTGCGCGGCCCGCCGAGGGACATATATCACTAGCCCGTATAACGCACAGCTCGGCGTTCGTCCGCGGAGGACCACCACCAACGCTCGCTCGCTCGCTCGGCGATGTGTGTTCTTGCGCGAGGCGAGGCGGCTAGCGCCGCGGAAAGCCGAAACGCGAGTCGCAGGCAATCGGCGATAAGTCGCGCGACGCTCTCTCCCGTGGTACGAGCGAGAGAGATCAAAAGGAAGCGCAGGAAACCGCGCGAATACGTGGCCCCCGGCTTGCCCGCGGCGAACGAACGCACGAACGAAGCGACGGACGTCGGACCGGGGGCGACCCGACTCGCTTTCGAGGTGGGCTTGCCATATCTGGACTCTGCATCGTTCGAACGGGTCCACCGCCGTGCCGCTGGCATTGGATGTCAGGCGCGCGCTTATATGTGCGCGAGCAGAATCGCCATTACCGAGGAGCGAAGGGGATCTGCGTCGCATTGAGCGTGGGCGCCTCCGCGCATATCGTTCGAGCACGCAAGGCAGAAGACAAGAACGACACGTGTGTCCTAGGCGACCATGTGTTTACATGTTCTCCGGCCGACGCACTTGCGTTTCTTTTCTGCGTGCGCGGGTGGGTCTGTTGTCGCTCGCTCCCGGTGTCGAGGCGGCCTCGTCATAGGCGATCGCGCATGCGTCGGATTTGGCATTTTAAGATCGTTAGGAGGTGACGGAGAGAGAGCGAGAGGCCCCGCTCGGCCCTCTGTACTCAGATAGATAATCCGCGTGCTCGCGCAGAATGTTTTGAGCACCGCAGACTGCGATAGATCGACACAGCTGGGCCCTCCGGGGCAGATTTGAAGCTACGTACTTGCGTCGGCGCTGAGCCTGGTCTAGAGGGTGTTGGCTCAGCGCTCGGACCGCTGCGAAAGAGCGGAGAACGCGCCAGCGCGTCTCCGCGCATGAATCGGGTTTCAATCGCGCTCGCATGCAGTTCGCGGCGGTGGGCGCTCGAGAACTCGTCGGCGCGGCGTCGTCTTGCGCGGAGGAGAACGGCGGCGTTGGGAGAGGCGCCATTAATCAGACGCCGTCGGCCGCTCGTTCGCCTCCCTTTCTCCCTCGGTGTCTCTGTGCCGGTATTACAGACGAGGGTGCGCCGGGACTGCTCGACACCGTGTTGGTCAAAGCGACGCGAGCCTTGCGAGAGGGAGTTCTGGTTTCTCGGGCGAGCAGACGATCACGCGACGCCGACAACAATGCGACGAAGAAAGAGGCCGCTCTCTATCGCCACTTAGCAAAACGCGCGTGAAGCGCGTAGCATTTTCATCCGGCGAAAAACAATGCTCTGACTGAGCAAAGATCAAGGAGGTTGCGAGTTAGCATGCCTCGCATTCATTCGTTAACCTTCGTAAACATCGGAATCTTTCAAGCCTATTTTCCTCGCGCTTTGTTAGACCGACCATGACCGTGTCTGCCGCGCTTACGTCGACCGGCCTGCAGCCGAAGTGTAAATTACCGGCTGTCGTCGCCAAAGTCTACCAGTTCCGGAACATGGTAGCTGAGAACGCGCGCACGCGCACCCACTGAGCGAACACCCACTGCAGCTGGCACCCAGTGCAGGGGCGAACAAAGGAGTGACCTTTGCGCTTTCACTAAAGACTGGTGGTGTCGATGAAAACGTTTATTTTGACGAAAGGGGGAATCCTATTCCTTTGTATGTACGGCTTCGATGTGGGGTTGGTGAACGGGGAGGTTAAAGATGTCGATGAAGCCAAAGGAGCTCAAGCGACCGTCACTGGTCAGCCTATATTTAAGCTTAACTGCCGACTTGCCCGAATTCTTTCGTAATTTTCCGGGCTCGTTTAACAATTTTACGAACGTTGCGTCCCGTTTTACTAAAAATAAGTTCCCTCAGTGAAAAAAGAAATGTTAAAGCTCTTGAGGGATTGGGTGATGCAAGGTTGCCAAAAAAAAAAAAATGCATGCAGAAAAGGGATTATGTGGTACTTACGCCGTCTTCCTCAGACAGTGCAAGACCCCGTATGCTGTAGCGGAGTGCTTCGAGCACCCCACTATTGACTCAGTGATCAGGGCTTGTGTGCGTAACAGTGCGAACTATGAACTTCTTTCTTCCTTCTCCTCTTACAATCCCCTTTCCCAGTGCAGGGTAGCCTACAGGGCTCAGCCTGGTTAACCTCCCTACATTTCCCTCCCTCTCTCTATTTCTTGAGCAAGCCTATTTAGTATAGTTCCTGGAGCAGGAGAGATCGGCAACTGCAGAGTCCCTGATAAGGTCAGTGCGATCTAAGGACAACGCTTTGTTGTCAGTCTCTGTTATTTATTTCTGCTTGCACGCTGCGTCTGAAGTTGAGTCAGTAATAAAGTGCGTATATACGTATGGGGGCGAAATGGTGTGTGTTCAGGGCAAAGTTTCTTAAGATGCGTGTCATATACGCACAAACACGCTGGTTTCAATTACGTAATGCAAACCGGTGTATTTGTGTACACGGCAACCCTCGTTACCCAGATCTAGCTGTCGATTGTTTCGGTGTTAGTCGTACTATCATATCGTAAAGCATATATTGTCATCACTTGCTGTTTCACCTGACGGAAATTATTTACCATACCAGGTCCGGCGCTTTTCCGTAGTGTAATTCATCATGGCTAAAACACGAATTTAAGCACGCGTATGCAGAAAGATTTTAAACGCGATCATGTGACCACCAGCGGTGTTAACGTTTATACGTCTTTCCGGATTCCGGCATGTATCTATACGCTGCGTAAAAGTCCTCCTTTCACTGCACTGTATAAGTTTCAAATTACGCAAGCAGTGTATATATACTCAGGTACGTTCCTCAGACCAGAGGGAAAAAAAGATAGAAGGATAACGGAATAAAGCGATCGAAGCACTAGTCGGATAATACGGTGGGTTTAGCACGCAGCCTCCGCCTTATGTGAACAACAAACAATGAACCGCGGTCCACTTGTCTCACAAGACGCAACTAATTCCCTCCCACTATATGCGGGTCGATCTGACGCGTATCGATAACAAAAAGGGGTCGGTAGCGAGACAAGGGCGGCCTAGATCGAGGCTTTGTTTCTAATCCCTCTCGAAACTGTACGAATGAAAAAAGAGAAACAATAAGTAATAACCCTCACGAAAAAAAAAAAAGAAAATGGAAAGATGCGCGAGAGAAGCGGAAAGCAAACGGAGACAGAATCAAAACCCCCGCTTGGTAATAAATCAACCTCGCCGAGCAGGATCGAAAAAAGAAATGTACATAATAAGAATAGAGAACAAAAAGGAGGACTACGTTGCGTGAGTGGGCTATCTCTTTCCTGTCATGCCCCCTTCGCTTCTTTTTTTTTCTCCGCAGACGCAGAGCGACATCGGCAAATCGAACCACATGCAGCGCATCCCTCGCGCTCGTGGGCGCTGCCGGCGTATACGCGGCGACGAGTTCGAGTCTCGAGCGACCGACACGTGACGTCCGGAAGCCGCTCGTGCTGCTGCCGCTGTTCCCGGTCTGAGAGCGATGCACGAAATTACCATACAGCCCCCGGGGATCGGTTATTGAAAGGAGGGATTATCCTCGGCTTAGCCTAAAGGGAAAATAACGAAGACGCACACCGTGACGAAGGGGAAGAAAGAAAAAAGAAACGAAATAAAAAAAAAAGAGAAGGGAAGACCTTGCATGCAATATCGCAGAGCACGCAAGGTGGAACAAACGAAAAAAAGAAAGAAAGAGGACGAGATGTGTGTCTACCCCCGTGACGATCGAAAATAAATGCCTAATAGGTAACGAAAAAAAAAAAAAAGGACTTCGAAAAGATCGTCGAATATTCATCGCGGCGAAAGGCGTTGTCTCACGGCTATGTGGCGCACGTGTGTATGCTTACGACGAAAAGAAAATTATTTTTGCCGCACTCAAACAAAACAGATTGAACGTAGCAGGAAGCGCATAGTTATGCAACGAAAGTGGCGAGAGAGGGATTAATAAAAGGTAGCACCCGCTTCCCGGGGAGCAGGGACTCATTTTCCGAGCGGCTGAACCATACACGCGGTCGCTCTCCGCGCTGCCTACCCCCCCCCCCCCCTCCACCTTCGCACTCCGCAGAACGTCGTCCAAATAAGGATGACGACGCCTCTCATATCGCTTTTTGGAAAATCGATATGTGCGGCGATAATGATATGCACGATCAACTCGCTATCGCGACTGCATCCATCACGTGGCCGTGGCGGCGGTGGCGTCGACGCGAACCGTGCCGCGTGCTCTGACCAGCCGTTTTGAAACACCTCGCGGAGCCTTCTCTGCGTGCGGCGCGGCGTTCGTCTTTGCATCGCCAGCTTCCCCAACCCCAGGATCAGCGTTCTATAGAGAGAAAGAGCGTGCGAGAGAGGGAGAGCGAGATAAGTAAAGGGAAGGCAGGGACGTTATACGTTTTCCATCTTCTTCACTCAGCCGTCGCGTTGATGCCCGCAAGCGGCATCCGATGCCCCGTTCTGCGAGGATATGTATATCTCCCCGGCCGTTGCGCGGCAGCATGCTTATGCTTCCGAGGTTTTATTCGGCGCGCGCATTCAAGTTGGCATTTTATTCACCCCCCTTCGCCACGAGCGCACAACCACTCTCCAACACCCCCCCCCCCCCTTTTTTCCTTTTTTCCCCTTCGTTATTTATTTGTTTTTCTTTCGACAATCGCGTTGTGAATGCTGGGGAGAGTGTGGCACCGACTGTTTTGTTCGCTTTTCAGCGCTCCTCTGTGCTCGACGTCGTCCCCGGCTTGGATTTCCGGAGGCTCTGTCCCGGAGGAGGAATAAAGGATGTTCCGGCGATTTCACAAACACTTCTTGTGCCGGCGCGTCGAGGAAAGAAGGCGGCGGAGTTGCGCGAGCGAGCGAGCGCGGGAAGATGAGACGCTCCACACGGCTCGTCCCAGTGCGGGATCAGATTTCTCGAGGAAAGAAAATCAAAGAAAAAAGAAAAGAAAACGCGCAGAGGGCGCGGCAAGGCGCCGGGTGTGCTCCACAACATGACTCGCAGGCACCTCCTCTTTCGGGAGCTTTTCTTCCCTCGTGTGTTTTTTTGTTTCGGAGCGCGCTTTACGGGGAACCTCTCGATCGAAAGGCGACGGGAGTATTTCAATGGCTTCAGAACACAAGCAGAAGCTGTGCAGTCTGCCTCCTTTGTCTCGACTCACGGCATCAAGAATTGGATGCCTCTGTAACGTAAACATTCGACTGGCTTTCTAGGCCGTTTGTTCTATAGATGCTTTACATGAAATGTATAGAACAGATGTTTCTATAGATTGCTGAAGGGAATAGAGCATAGCAAGGTCAGCTGACCTGCACGACGAAACTTGACGGAAAGGGGGAAATGAACTGCGGCGACCACTTGTGACAGCCGGAGGCACTACTCGGGACTCCCTTCATACATTCAGGGGTTCGATAACTCAAGTTCTTGTATCGTGCATTTCCGGTTTGCTTTTATTTTGTATAGAATAAATGAAGCAGAGCGGGATAATTGGGGGCGGCTTACATTTTACCAGACATACTATCAGCTATTTTCTTTTGTTCTTCTCTTCCATCGTAAGTAATGTTTGCTAAAGGCCGGCCCCCTTCCTTATAATGACCAACGTTCACGAATGGTTGGCGCCTGCTCTTGCGATTGGTGCAAGCATAAGAACTTTTATGTAAATACAGGTCCGGATTTCCACATGTTAAGCTTGCTAAAGACTATGTGGTTGCAAGACGCATGATTACTGACGTTGATTCGTCCAGCGCGTCGTTCTATGAAGAGTTTCTTTTTACTTTTGGCTTAATTATTGTTCGCAACGCACGCGTTCATTTGAAATTGAAAGGGAAATGAGAGAAACGAGGAAGAATGACCAACGTAGTCTTTAATAGTTGAAAAAGAAAAGAATTATTAAAGGAGAAAACGGAACCTGGGGACTTGCGGTTTCACTGAGCTCTCCCGCGTTTCCCAAGTGCAGCCACATTTCCGTGGCAGTACAGTGTGGACACGCAATGATGAAATATGTTGAATAAGCATTGTTCAGTGAAGCCTGTTCCAGGTGAGGATTTTTACCAGAAAAAAAATATTACCGACTATTGAAGAAAAGAAATGCTTCGGGGTACCTATGGTTTCACGTAAATCAAAGGTCTTTTTGTTTTAACCAACTTAAAGTGGGATTTCGTGTGCTCACCCTGTACACCTAAATGATCTTCTCGCTTGTATAACAAAATGAGGACAAGGTAAGGTGAGGTTTCCGGAGTGATCAAGATCGATTTATTCATAGTGACCTGCAACCACCAGATGCCTTGATCTGCGAGGAATATAAGCGTACTGTAGACACGTGACTCCCGTGTATCCAGCACTATATGGGGAACGCTTTCAATCGTCCTGCGAGGCGCTCTGTA
This sequence comes from Dermacentor variabilis, assembly GCF_050947875.1. Taxonomy (NCBI): domain Eukaryota; kingdom Metazoa; phylum Arthropoda; class Arachnida; order Ixodida; family Ixodidae; genus Dermacentor; species Dermacentor variabilis. The sequence continues at coordinate 133,443,894 of NC_134572.1, read as the reverse complement.
GTCTCACAGAAGTACTTTAACTGGTTTTGGATGTCGAGTGTCGTGGTTTGTTTTGCGCATACTATGTGTCCGTGGTGTGTTCTGCGCGTATCGCTTCAATTATGCTAATCATTTAGAGTAGCACGCTATAGGCGCGTGCCGCCGTACAGTGAGACCTGTAGATTTTTCATTAAATAACCTCCGTCTTTCTCCCTGTGTGCTCCTTCCATTAATGATTTAATTACAAGGGTAAACTACCGCAAAGCACACGGAACATGAGCGCTAACACAGGTGCACCGTGTGTCTCGTGCCAGTTTAATGTTTTTAATGATGCCGCCAACTAGCCCGAGCACCTACCTTTCTGGAAGGAGTTGTTATTCGATGTGATCAACGGCCACTGCCAATCGTACATCTTAATACTTCATGGTACAGCAATCATACATCTTGTCACTGACCAACACATTGACCAATTAGACGTTTTGGGGCGAGTACCGGAATCTTAAAAAGGACTGGAAAAGGCTGGGAAAGTTGGTGTCGGTCACTGTGCATTCTTCCTGCGTATGCGCGAAAAGCTATTCGTTCTTCTGAATCCTTCCATTAATTAAACCCTTAGTAGTGGCGCTTGTGTGATCGGTGTTCTCTGTGTGGTGTCCGCTTTCCAAGGTGTTCAGAATAATATATATATATATATATATATATATATATATATATATATATATATATATATATAGTAAATACGGGAACCTAGTTCACAAATCAGAAAGTCTGCGTTGTAAACAGGGTTTACATTCATTGACATTAAATTGTAAAATTCCTCGTTGCGTTGGTCAGTGGCAATACTTTATAATTGCTGTACTATCACTTTAGCTGATCAGTTGGTCTTCCGTCGAACACTTGGTTATATCGTCGTACTTTGAACACTTTCCAGTGGACGAAATACAGAGCACTCAGAGCATCTCCGGAAGCGCTCTCTGAAGTGGTCGCGTCGGTTTTCGTTCTACCCCAGAAACTGGCGCAAATTCAATATTTTTGTAAGAACATCGCTAAACCCTACACATTTCTTCCCGAAAACACAGCTCCACCGTACATGAAACGTTGTGGCAGCTGTCCAGTTACGCAACGAAAGCGAAATGGAATCATTTAATGTAGCTTTTAGACATCTTACTTGTATATGCATCGGAATTGGAATGGGCGCAATGGAAATAATTAGTTGTTGTGGATAAATGTAGGAAGGGTTTCGTGAACCTTATTCCATTGGAAAGCGTTATCTATGGAGCTCAGCATCAAATAGTGAGGTGTGAAAAATTGACAGAATTTCGCACAAATACACAACCGAATGTTATTGCCTCGGCTCTCGTATACCGAATGTATCATGCATTATATGGCACAAAAGTCTATTGTTTCCTATTTCCCAATCATTTCGCCGGTATAGATAACCCGAAAGAGACCTGAATATTTGTAGGCTGATGACTTTCGGAGTTTGAAAACATATAAAACTCGAGAAGGAAGGGCTTAGTCTTTACAAACTTCACGCAACTTACATTAATATACCGTTCATACTGGTGTGATTTTCGACTTAGTGCACCGTTCAGCCTATCCATTCTTTCTCTCTTTTTCTCTTCTTATCGGACTAAAGAGAAAGCGATAGGAATAACGGACGAGGTGAATTGAAGTGGGAAATCGAGAGTATGCACAAAGCTTTCAAAACAATCGTCTCAAATCCGCACGGCTTAACGTGTGCAGTTTGGACACCCATTCCCCCTTTTTGTCGATGCATTAGCATAACGTGCTGTACAGAATCGCCGTGTGCCCACTCTTTACTAGCGGAATCGCTTATGCACGGACACCTGAGTCAGAATGGCGCGGCGAAAATCGGAGGCCGAGCGAGGCAGACTTCTGCGCGCGGGCCTTAATCGGGAGAAAACGACCGGATCTAACAGGCACGGAAATACGCGTATCCCCTCCCCCCCTTTCAACCTCCCCTCTTCTTGCCACCTCTTTTCCCAAACAACTTTCACACAGTGGCCCATCTGTGCCGGTGTGCATTCTGGCGCTTTTGCGCCGTTCTTTGCTCCTTGGACGCGACCAGTCTGCAAGAAGAAGAGGAAGAAGAATCCCAGGGACAACTGGGCCGCTGGTCGCCACAAGCGGACGAGCTACGGGCAACAAACACGCGCGCACACGCAGTCCGCCGCGGCGGTGTCTCGTTCCCGGCAGCAAACTGCCAAAGCGAAGGGAGACAGCACGCTGTGGGAGCAAAGCAGCGAGGCCCCGGAGGTGATTCATCATATAAGGCACGGCTCATTCTGAAAGACGCCGGGCGCGCATCGCCGCGGATAAACGTACGCGCGGAGTCCGCTCACGGCATCGGTAGAAGAGGACGGGGGGGGGGGGGGGGGGTGGACGAGACCCCGCCGCGGGCAGGAGACGCGGATCCCACGAACAGGCCGAGCACCGTCGTCGGCGTCTCGGCCGGCGTCGGTTCCACTCTCTCTCCCGGGGCGGGGAGAAGAAGGCCTCCCATTGACGTCTTCCTTGTTCTCCACTGGCAGCGGGCGTCGCTCGTTCGTTTTTCCGCCGGTTTTACGGATTGGTTCGCGGGTCGCGCGCGCCTGTGGCCCCGCGGGCCTCCCTGGTGCGTGCGGTGGCTGGCGCTATGTGGCACCGCCGCACCAGTGGCACGAAGGCCGCAAGCTTCGTGTGTTGCATGTATCAGCTGGGTTGACAACACCGCTAAATTTGATTCCTGCTGTCATTCCACGTTGGCCTGGGGTGCGAGTCACACAAGGGGGAAGCGAAATACGTACTGCGCCCATAGAATAGGTACAGGAGGCCTTCTGGAAAATCAGACGATGTGCGCAGTTCGCTCTAAAACCCTTTAAGTGGTACTTCTTCCGATCTACCTGATGTTTGCCCCTTGTATGTATAGTTATTCAACGCTAAACAGACCGGGACGAAGATGTGAAAGCGTCACAGGCATTTTCCTTCCTTCACCCCCAAATGGAAGGGTCAAATGTGCTGCGTAGGGTCAACGACGGTCAAATGTGCTACATACCATGTGTCAATCGCGAACTATAGCCAAGTAGCAAATGCCTCCTCGTCGTACGTCATGCGAAGGTGTCAAAAATCTCCTCGTATTCCGCAGTACGGCGTCGTTGGGTGAGCTTATTCACAAAGGGAATAGGAAAAATGCAGGTTATGGCAGGAAAACGCATTATAATAAAGCTGGTTTATAAACAAACCAGGGCTATAGACATTCAGCAGTACTGCCGCTGAACAGAGTCTGCCGCAGTCACCCGATCGCGCCCCCTTGAAGAGCCACAATTAGGGTTCTGCTCGCCTTCTTTGGCGCATTAATAAATATTCAATTCCATTCCATAGAGTTTGGCAGACTTACTGAATGACTTGTCTCCTCCAACGTTTCTTTTATTTTCTGTTTCTCTTTTGTTTCTTTCGCCTTTTTCTTTTTTTTTTTTTTTTCAGTTGCAGCAAGTATTCCGTGTTCTCCCTTTCTCTCCAGAATTAAGACCTCGTGGCACTCGCGTTTGCTAAATTTTTCCTAAGGAGCATTATCAGCGTAATTTTACCCGAACCGCAGTTAAGAAAGCGACAGGTCGTTTACATTGTCCGTCCCTTCGTCCATTCGTTCTTTCCTGTTGCGGTGTAGTCTTTACCGTATCGACGTCGTCAGCCCACCTCGTCACATACACGCAGTCTCATTCTTGTCATATGGCCAAGATTAGCAAAACTCTGCCCGCCACGGCCTCTGGGAAACTCGTGTCCTGCGGCAATACGACTTGCAGCATTGCAAGTACGGCGCCACATTCGCACCTGGCAATCTGCACCGCTTCTTGTCCGCCGCGCAAGGGACCGAGAGTACCGGCGTCCACGGACGTATATTCAAGGCCATGCACAGCAGGCCGTAACTGTATCTGATGGAGACTACGCTGTTCTCATCGCAGATAGGGATTTGTCCTTGAGTGTATATGTATTACGGTGACCTCTTGGATAGCCTGCTTTCCGGAGATCCGGAGAAATTGCCGAAGTCTGGCGTCTTTTCCTTTATTTTCTCAAACTGCGAATGCCGAAGGTGGAAACAGTTACCTGGAACGGCAGCTACTTTGCAAGCAAATCGTGCAGACGTTCCAAGAGTCAGTAAACAGGCACAATGCATTTGCTTCTAGAGGAAACCACTTCCAACGAAGCTCGCGCTCGAAAGTCCTTGCGGTTATATATTGGGCAACCGCTTTAGCATGGACGCAATCAGTTTGCTACTAAAAAAAAAGACGGAGGACGCTTAAGCTTCGCCTTTAATAGTGGAACGCGACAGCATTCAAAGAACCCTGACTGCTTCTAACGCTTTCCGGCCAGTGGAGCATATGTAACCGTAATGTTCCCCGGGAAACACTGGCCACGAACGCCATGCACGAATACTGTCAAATAATTTACACCCTTAAAAGTGAAAGAGGGTGTAAATGCGTCTATAACTCACACCCTTAGGGTGTGATCTATATAACGGACCCCCTAAGGGTGTCCGTTATAGACACATTTACAGCCATTTTCACTTAAGGATGTAAATTATTTTACACTGAAGGTGGGCTTTCCAGTAGAAACGCGGCAGCTTGCGTGGGCCGCGATGCCGCGTAGGCAAGCGCCATCTGGAGGTATTGCAAGGATCCGACGCGCCGCTCCGTGGCCCCCGAGATACTCACGCACCGTGGCCGGTCTATGCATAGTAGAAACGATGGAAAAGGGGTTTCTTTGAGTTTTCACGAAACAAAATCATGTTTTCTCGTATAGTCAAATTAAGATCCGACGCTATAATGTCTGTAGGCTGTGTGTAAGCCGTACTTTACGATTTTTCTACGTATTTTAGTTTGAGAAATTCACTTACTTCAGTAGCTTCCTTGCGCCACATGGAGGACCAGGGTACGGGTCATTCGAAAATCTGTTTGCCGAAGCGACGGCCGACATTGGATTTTCTGCGACACAGGGCCCTTAACGCTATCGCGTTAACAAGACAGAGAAATGTGGTGTTGCGTTCGTCTGGCTACCGCGGGAACGATGGGCGTAGCACTTGGATTTGTTGTATCTTCGTGCTTGTGGCTTCAGACGTTCTTGTCAGGCGTTATTGATTACGCTTTGTCCTTGTTTTTATAAATATCTTTTTAAGAAACCAAAGAAGGGAACAAGCTTGCGCGCATACGAGTAATCGTTTCGGATCGCTACATCTGTAACGTAATATTTTGTTTAAAATGGTCGATTTGCAGATACACAAAATTGCTTGAAAGCCAAAAGGGCGAAGTTTAGGCAAGTCCATGGGGTACCCCCCCCTCCCTTTCTTCTCTCTAACCATTCCCATACCGGCTGGACAGGAAGCCGCACTTACTGCTCGGGTGGATCAACTATAGTGCCAGATTTCCTTCACGCAATTTTTGTATGGGAAACGCAGTGGACGCAACACCTCTCGCGCCCGCTTCACGTGTGCGCCAGCTCTAGTGAAAAGATCCTTCACCTGGATGCCTGCAGGCAGACCGCGAGCAAAGCTCGGCCGTAGTCAGCGCGACGACTCCGCCGAGATGCGGCCGGTCACTCGGCTTTCTTTTTCTTTTTCCTTGCGGGAAGCGAGTCCTTCGCCGCCGCCGTGTATGATGGATCGCAGGCCGCGGATTCCGCGGTAGCTGCCGGGTGCGCGCGCTCCTCCGAGCGGCGCTGTCCTCTTCTGGGCTCGCGGCTTTACTAGGCTCGAGGCGGCCCGGCGCATTCCTGCGGCGTTGTCGCGGCCGCCTGGGCCCGCGCGCGCACAGAGGACCCCGCTGCGTGATGGTCGCCGCGCTGCCATCGCCGCGGGGTGATCACGCCGTGACTGCCGCGCCTCGCGTCGGTGGATATGCGCCCGCTTCCCAGAAACGGCGGCAGCCGCGGTTGTTGCGCCGGACTCTTTTGGGCTGAGGCCGAGCTTGTTTCTCGCGCCTGGGGAAGAACGAACGAACGAAAGTCGAGGCGATGCTATCGAACATGCACCCGTATGAGAGAGAGAGAGAGAGAGAGAGAGAGAGAGAGAGAGAGAGAGAGAGAGAGAGAGAGAGAGAGGGAGGCGATATTAATCTTCGAGTTACTGGACGCGCATCCGGCGTTGAGAAATTTTCCTTCATTTGAGGGTTACGGGATTACGGATGAGTGGAAGCACAGTGGCGGTTAACCGGCAAACCTTTAGGAATCCATTTTTGGAGTGTCTTCGAAGAGTGTAGCGTGGTCGCGCCTACGGTCGTCAATTCGTGCGGAAACGTACATCGTGGGGTTGTCGGTTGAATTAAAAAATTCATGGCATATACACGCCTTCCACGATAATATTCTATTATAACAACTCCATTAGTTTGCGCGACTAGAATGGGTCGGAAACCGCGCTCTATGGCTAGAGCTTCAGGTGCCTCTCAAAAATGTGTGCTCGGAGGCACCGCCTATGCGTAGGTAGGGTTCACAGAAACGGTTATGAGATACAGCGAAGGGATACCGTAAGCGTATGTTGCGACAGTGTACCGGGTTTCTTTCGCATTATGCTGTAAAGTTGTTGTATTCCGTGTATTTTAAATGGAAACCATGCTCGTCTTTTACATCGCCTATAAATTCTGTCTAGCCTGAAATGCAATTCTCACTTTATGTTCACGTTTACATTCGGAGCTCCGCCGCCAGCTTGAAGTTATGAGCACGCATGCTATTTCGCACAGTTCAATGACATAAGGCGTTGCACCGATGAAAGCAGGACCTCGTATTTTCTATAGGATTCGCTCCCTCCCACTGACGCTTTCTTTCTTTCTTTCTTTCTTTCTTTCTTTTTTTTTCAATTTAATCTTAATGGAAATCTTGAGCAAGCCTTAAGAAGCTTCCCAAACAAATTAGCTTAAAGCAAAACAAAATAGTATAAGGTGTAGAATACTTTTACAGTTATATAATATGAGTTAACTGGACGCAGATAATTGGCTTCATTCGCTTAGAACGCTCATTCAGTCTAAATCACGAGCGCGTTTTTTTTTCTTCTTCTTAGGGGAGCCCGTACAAACAACTTCGTAATCGGTCGATGACATTGTCACCTTGAAACCAATAAGCTAATAAAGTTTACTCGGCACATTCTTCATGCACGCCAACTATATATACATGCACATCTCTAAGCCACGTCCGCTGCAGTTGCGCCGTCTTCCTCTAAATAGTCCATCTAAGTGTACATTGCCTCCCACATCTTCTCTATACGTGCCACAATGTGAGCACTTGCGCTCTTCTTTAGGACAGTACACTATAGCAATTAGGGCGCACGTAAATAAGCGGTCAATTCGGTGCAGCTTAGAGTGCTGCGACCGAACATTACAGATTACTAATCGCTCTACAAAGTAATGGCACATGAAGCTTCGCGATATACTTTCAAATACCACACAGAATCAATGACAACCACCGACGCCTTCAGTTTCCTCCCCTTTAAATGACAGATCGATCGTGTTTCGCGACGAGCGAAATTGGCCCCTTACATCGTTAATCGTTTTACATACGCATACATGGGATATTTATTGTGATGACGTGTAAGGATCACGTTTTGTATAAGCGTATAGTCCGGCTGCGAAAGCAGTCAGTACAGAATAACACGGCGAACGGAATTGAAAGTTAAAGTTGTCGCTGAGCTAGTGCGCCTTGTAATGCTTTAGTATTTATTAACATGTTATCTATTATCATGTTATCGTATTCGGACTTGGATAAAGTCTTAATTTTACTTTTGATGGTTACGTGCCGATGAACTAGGGCTAGGACAGAGACAGACAGACAGACAGACTGAACTAATGCATGAGTGATTGAGATAAGCTTAGAGCTTCCACCACGTAACAAATGTCAACGTCAGGTTAACGACAGTCCTATACATTGCGAGGCAAGGATACTTTGACACCGGCGAAGTGTGCGTCTGTCGCAAAAGCCTTGCAGAGATTTCGCCGAAAAACTGTACGCTCACTCGCGCCAGAAAGCAATCGCGCTCTTTTCTATGCATGGGAATAACTCCAACTGAGCCGCGTCTCAGTCGCCATAGACGAGAAGCTCGAGTAAGTGCTAATGCATCTTCTGAAACAAACTTCGAGTCGCCGCAGAAGCGTTCAGCTCCGAACTATCATTATCGTTTCCGGGCCATTGACGACGGGGGCAGCGAAACAAAATAGGCCTGCGTTGCCAAAAAAGAAAAAGAAAGCAGATACAGGGAAACTGGGGAAAAAAAAGGAAAGACCGGGTGGCAGCCGTAGGTCGGAGCCCCCCTGTCGAATAAGCACTTGAAGCGCGCACCTTTGCGGCTTTCCTCCGTGGTTAGTCAGTGGCGCGATCTCGCGCGAATTTCTCTCTCTCTCTCCCTCTTTCTCCGTTTCTGTCGCCTCTCGTCTCACATGAGAGCTCCGTGCGTTCCACCTGTTCGACGAAACCCAGTTCATTAATTCGTGCCATCAGCGGCTTTCATTTATCACCTTCTAACTCAAGCCTTGAGGGGGGGAGGAAAGAAGAAAGAAAGAAAGCTGAAGTGCTCGAACACTTGTTTTCTTTCGCACTTTTTGCCGCATACTTTGTGCCTTGCTGGCTCGCTTTTCTCCGTCCCACTGCCGGCCATTTTTCATGGTGAGAGGCGCTGGAAAGTGTCTCTGCCCAAAAGATCGGCACCGGTGCTTGCTCGATTCGAAGCTAGTTCGAGCCACCAGCTGTGAGGATGGAAGGTGTTTGCGGGCCAGGTGCGGTGACTTGCTTCAAGTACGGGGGTACGAGGTTAGCCGTGTAGTATACTGTATGTACAAGCTGGATGTAGAAGTTGCAGAAGTGTATGCAAACTTACGCTATTATTCCATTGTCCAGTAAAAAAAAAAAAAAAAGAAGGAGGTAACGTTCCAGAATCTATTTCTATCTTGCTCTATCCCTGGTCCTCACAACCCAACAAAATTTCGAAGTGCCCTTTTGTTCTGAAGTTTAATCCAGTGCCGACGCTAATCAACTAAACCACGTAGAATGCAAATTCGTGATAAATAAAGTGCTCGATGAGGGTCGCTGCACTGCCGTACTTTTGCTTGCGTTGATAGGTGTTCACGTTGCTGAAAAAAAAATTATACTTATGTGAATAAGTGGATGCTGTCGAATCCGCTTATTCAGCTTTACGAAGGACACGGGATCCCCCTAAATGTTCGCCCGTGGTCGACAATTTGTGGCCGACGGCTCAGCCACTCCGACGGCGTTGAGCAGACAAAACTCAACTTAGAATAAAATATTCAGCTGAAGTTTTTCTTAGCGAAGTCGGGGTGGTCCCCGTGTGCACTTATGCGTATCGTTTCCTAATTTATGAACGCCGACACGGGCTTAACTTTCAGTACGTTCTCCTTTTTTTATGATTACAATTGTATACACGAGTAAATTGTTTGGTCTAGTTGAACTCTGACACTCCCGCGTTCTTTATGTTTGTGAGTCTCTCTCTCTCTCTCTCTCCCTAGTGCGAAAGTTTACAGCGGAGGGTATTTTTGTCTGCCTGAGGTGGGATTATTTGCGTGAATACTACTTCACTGAAGCACACCGGTGTCTTGTGGAGTTAGCCCACGAGCGGCAGATACGTGACCGCGCTTATGTTGAGATGCAATATCGCAATGCTCTTTCGCTGTGGCGTTCAACCGCTGTGACCAATGTAGTATCCATTCATATAAACTGGTGATGGCTGTTGTATGACCAATACAGACCAATACTGTCTCAGAAATTAATCACACTGCGTTTTCTTCGCGGGCTTTCTAAAGCAAAAACGCGACTAGCTGAAGTGGTTGTCACGGATTAGGCAGCATGAAATGCTAAGCTCAGCGTAAAGAACCAGATAAGGCAAGACGCGTTATTTACTAATAACTGAAAGGTTGTTTTTTCTTTCGTGAAGCTTGCACTGAAGCATAGCTAACCGATTGACTTCCTACATGGAAATTGGTGTATAAATTTTAAAAGAGCACGTTTGCTTTCTTTATGGTTTGCATATACAGACACGTTTCCATGTATAGTAAACCTTCCGGTTTGTATAGCCAGCGGCGAGATGCGTTTAATTTCGTTCGTCATCCTGAAGCGAGCGTCATTTGCGTACAGATTTAGAAATCAGTGCGAAAGTTACTGAAATCCGGTTTCCACATTTCTCGAAGAAGCGGCAATGCTACAATACCTGAAAAGTACATGCGCACATATCGCAAAGGAATTTACTCGTTCACTGACACATGAGCGCTAACGGCCCGTGTTACCATGGGACGTCGTCGGGGGGGGGGGGGGGGGGGGGGTGGCGCTCGAGCGGCATGCGACAAGCAAACACCATGTATATGCAAGCCGTGCGTTAAACTCAATTACACAATTTGCCTTGTTTCGTGCAGGTGGCTATACGTTCAAAAAACTCCACGGCCCCATTGCGCCGTCCGGGGCCGTTATTATAGATGGAGCTTCGCATCTTTGCTCCTGTTCGCTCACTGTCTGCCCTGCCCTCGAGTACGCGCCTCAACAATGCTCACCTTTATGTAGCTCGCCACCGGGGAGCGTCCATTAAGCCTTCCGTTGCGGCACACCATTTTCCAGCGTTCGGCTACCGACGTAATTCATCATGCTGAGGTTTCTTTCTCTTTTTCTTGCCCCCCCCCCCCCCCCCCGGCGTCCGCGCTTCCCTTCGTACCCTTTAACGCACCCGACCTGCTTCGTTTTAGCCTCGTCGCAGCATTTATAGTGCATTCGCCGACCCAGCTACATCGCTGTTGGCTTGGAGGGAGAATCACCCACTTTCTCTCCCCGTAAGGAGCTGCATGTCTGGTGCGAAGAGAAAGATTTTAAGCGAAAATGGGAGACCGAGAAAGAAATGTTCCGACGTTGTTGCTTGCACCTTCTACACTACATAAGGCACAAGAAGACTGCGATGGAGGAAAAATTTGAATATGTTATACGCGAGTAGATTCTCGACGGCTGCTTTAAGCTGAGTTTATACTTATTCTACTTCTACGTCTGGCATCAGTATTTTCGTTTATGTGCAACTCGGTATCCCAGCTAATGACGAGTACTCCGAACAGCGCTGCGTTTCCATGGCTTCTCTAAATTTTCTTCGCCTCCTTTATTTTTCTCCTTCTCTCTCTCGTCCTCGGAACACCACAAAAATAATTTTATTGCCCTGCTGTATGCCTCCTCACAGTGTGTATGGGAGCCGGAAGCAACGAAGTTCCTACCCTTTCACCTTCAGCAAGGAAAAAAACAAAAACAGTAATGTTGCCTCAGGCCAAGCTCGCTGGAAACAGCGCAATCTTGAGGCCTTCGGACTCGGCCGAAGCGTGCTAACAACCATGGCACCGATGAAATAAAGAGGCGTGAGCGTCCGACATAGTACACGGCCTGTGCACTGAGAAAAAGGGTGCTACCTCCCTGCTTGAGAGGTAAGTGCTCGTTGATTTATATATTTTGTTTTCTGCGTGAACCGCTGCATACACCTGACGCGCCCAGCCTCGATTTGGGCTGTCTGCGTGTTTCTTTTTTTCGTACCGCACCATCAGTGCGAGACCACGGTGCTGTGTTTGATAAATAGCTGCGGGCCGTGAATCGTGCGGATTAATGGACTTGCGCTCAGACGAGCCCGACAAGAAGGGCGGAGAGGACGCAGTGCCTTTCCCGCTCCAGGAGCCGAAGTGAGTTCACTTATGTTGTTTCAAGCAAGGCTCACGTTTGAGAAAGCGCCTTCGCTGTTCGCACTGCTGCGTCAATCCTTAACACTGTATAGTGCCTATACAGCAGCTTCGGCCGCTCCTTCCCTCCTCTCTCTCCCTGTTATCTTTGTTTTTCCCCTTTCCCATTCCCCCGGTGTAGGGTAGCCAACCGGACGTTATTCTGGTTAACCTCCCTGCCTTCTACTTATCTCTTTCCCTCCTCCTCCCTCGTCGAGATTTAATCTGCGTATTTCTTTATGCACTCCTGGAGTGAATTGCAGAATAACCCAGGTTGGATTCTGCAGGTTGAACTTTACGAGTACCGTGTAGCCTAACTTGCTATTTCAGGTTGAAGACCACCTATCTATTGAGTAGGAAATTGTGTGAGATGACCTGACAAAGGCTTAAAAGGGAAATGCCTTTAAAAGCCACATTGAAGTTCACTGCCCTGGCGCCGAAACACAGTGACGCAATGTCGACGCCTATGCGAAAGCAGTGATATAAGTAAACCAACAGAACCGTGCCTGCTTTCGTGGTTTTATGCAGGCTCGCGTTAAACACGTTTTCAAATGTCGATTGTGTCGCTACCCTAATATTCAAATCTTCTACACTATAAAGCAGTGTAAAAAGCAGAGTGTGCTTACAGTGTAAAGCAGTGTAAGCACACGCGAGTACCAGCAGTACCAGGCTGAAATTGCGGTATTAACTTTGCGATCGTTTAGTTCAGTGTTTCTAGTGGTTAGAGTAAAACTGCACTGACCTCCCGGTACACTGGACGACGAAAAGTCGCCAGCTAATTGTATATTAACAGTTCTTATTTGTATGTCTCGTCTTTTTTATGCATACATAAAATGAAACCGCAGTATTTATGCTTACTTCAGACGCATCGAGCAGCGCTGGGAGGGTGAAGTCATCGGGACTTATCAGCGTCGCTTCTACCGCTTCGTTACTCCAACGAGCCGCAGATGAGAGTGAGCGGTTTGGAACGCTTCATCACGACGGCGTGTCAGATTGGTCGAAAACACAAAGAAGAAAAAGCCCAGCGTTAGCATCACGATACGCGCAGAGATACGCTGCCAAGGAAACTATGCCCCGATTAAAAAAAAGAACTGTAGGGAGGGACAGGAAAGGAAGGGGGACACGCATTTGCCTACAGACATCTACGCGCAAATGTCGAAAGACTCAAGCGCGATAGGCTGCATTCGAATTAATCAAAGACGAGCTCATTTATCACCCCTCTCTCGTCGCGGGCGAATGAAAGAAGAGAGAAACTAGATTGAGATAAAGGAGAAGATGAGTAGGGAGAGGAGGAGACCGGAAGAAGGAGAAGGGGTGTGCGGGACAGAAATTGCGCGTCCCGCCAGAGACACGCCTGCAGTGCACCGCAAAAGAGAACAAAGCGAATTCGAGGCGCCTCCGGTCACGAGAAGAAAAATTAGCGGGCAACCGAGGCGCGAAGTCGAGACAAGACAAGGCGAGATAAAACGGAGCTTGGAGAGTAAGGCGAGAGCCGGGAGGAGGAGACCTCGAGGACGCTGTCGGCAAGGAGAGCGCGTGTATGCACACACGTGGTATGCGATCGAAGGTTGACAGTGAATATGCGAGCATGACCGAAAGGAAAGTGAGTTATGCCCTGTAACGGACGGGAGAATGTCTGTAGAAAAAAAGAAAGAAGTCAGTGTAGACTAGTAAAGACACTTACAAGCAAACCTTGAAGAAGGCAAACCAACTGCGAGAGAAATAAAAGTACCACAAAGAGAGAAGGTCCGTGCAGTCTACAGTGGATGTGGACTGGCTACGTTGAGAAAGCGGGAAAGTCTATGGAGGAAGACTATGTAGTCTAAGCAGCCGCAAATAAGCAAACACTGAAAGAGACAAAACAGTTTGTGAGAGATGAAAGTAGTACGAGGACAGGAGAAAGTTTATAAAGAGAGGCCGTAATGTCTAGACAAGCTAACCTTGAAGGACGCAAGACACACTATGAAGGCAACAAAAGAAGCAGCGTAAGAGAACTTGAAGATCGAGCTGTGTACAGCTGCATCAGAGAACCGTAGCTGCGCGGGATCAGTACAGTTCGCAAGCCGTGGCACTGCTTGCGGTCCTGCAACTGCGGCCAGTCGAAGGGTAAAAAGAAAGGAAACAAAAAAGTGAGGGGGCGACAACCAATGGCAGAAGTTTTTTGTCAGCGCCGACGCACGTTCAGCAGAGCGGACGATCATTGGTCTGAATGCCGAGAGCGGTGAGAGAGAGTGAGATCGGTCGGTGGCACAACGGCACAGCGGCAAACGGGGGCGCAGCCGCTGCAGAAAGAGAAAAAGAAGAAAGAAAGAAAGAAGCAGGGTTGTGTTGTGCGGGGGAAACTGCTTGCTCTTGAATAAGAGCGAAGCCTGATCGGAAGCTGCTCGCAGTGTCGGGAATGCCCGCGGCTGCGTAGCCGTGCAAAAAGCGCCCGCGGTGGCCTGTGGAGAGCGCGCGGCCGAATCAAGCGGCATCGGTGGCTGCAGCGCGGAAGGAAGAAAAGAACCGCGCGGCAAGAATGGCAATGCGCAAGCAGCGGTCCCGTATATATATATATATGCGGCAGTACACTCTGGCCGCGCGATACTCGGCCGCAGTGGACGCATGATTGATGGGCCACAAGGAAGAACCTCTGACAACGAGGCAACGCGCGGTACTTGCGGATCTGCTGGGGAGGGTGGGTATATGCCGAGTGAGCTGGCGAGGCAAGGGAGGAAGACGGTCGCGCGCGTAGGAGCGGCGGAGACGCGAGCTTGTCTGTAGAGGAATGACATAACGCACAGCGACACACACGTGCGCGCGCTTACCCAGCAGTCGGCGAGCGCAGGGCGAGAAACGCGAAGACGAAGAAAGGAGATGCAGCAACTGAGTGAAGGAGAGTGAGGAGGAAGTGAGAGAGCTTAGAGATTAACCGACGAGCACGAAGACAGGGCAGGCAGTAGAATCGTTGTGTTATTTAACTGCGTGTATCCTGACGCAGCCCTCGGAGACAGAGCAAGAAGAGGAGAGATGGGGGACAGAGAAACGACGCGAAGAAAGAAGGATCAGCGCGCGAAGAAGACAAAAGATAGAGGGGGACAAAGTGCGAAACGATTTCAACAATTTGTAACCGTTTTGAAGGAGAAAAATCGAATGAGAGGGACTCTGGCACGGCCGATGGCGTCTGCGGCGTGATGCTGGAGGGGAAAAAGGAGGGACGAACGCGGGGGGAAAAGAGGATCGCTCGAGGGGAAGGGGGCAAGTGGGGGAGGGGGGGGAGGACGCGCGCCTGCGATCCCTGGGTATACGAGGAAGCGAGGCGCGCGCCGGGATGAAGATTGCAGTCGGTGCGGCTGCAACCGCCGCCTTAAGATCGAAAATCAATGATATGGAAAAGAGCAATGGAGTCGAAAGAGAGATGGCGGCCACGCGGATGCCCGATGCGTGCGCGAGCGGCGAGCACCCTCGGCCTAGGCGATTGACCGAACGGGAAGAGATGTTCCACGAAGCTGGCAATCAACTATGCTTGTTTACAGAGAGATGATCTCGCTCGGGATGTATGCGGCGGAGCTCGGGGGCAAGCGAGAAATACAATGGACAAACAATGTTGCGAGGAAGGCTTTCCTGCCCATTTCTGAGTGCGCGAGTCTCTGTCACTGATGAGTCAGCGGTGACGGGAGTGGCCCGCGTGGTTGCGATGGGGCCCCTGGCGGGGTCCATCTTTGGGGAAGGGAGGAGCAACGGTTCTGCGAATTGCCGCTGAATTGCAATACATTTACCTCAATGTTGTTGCGTTGGTTCCAACACTAGTATACAGTGAGTAAACTTGCAGAAGCAGAATAAAAAAGCGGAAACATGGACGGGGATTTTGGCAAATTCCATCGGCCATTTGGATGTGAAAGTGTTGAACAAGAAATGCACATGTTATTGTAGAACAGAGGAAACACAAAAATTGTTGAGCCTGCGAACGAAATGGAGTCAAACAACTGTAATTAGAGGCTACACGAAGCGAAGGGTACGTCTTGATTCCTTTGAGCATTGAAAATCGCGGCTTTCATTTCACGTGACAAATGGCTAGAGACAGTTCTGAATATAGTTCGCAAATGTGGTATGCGGTTGCGTGGCTGAATATGTTAGGCGGTTAATGCATTCTTGACGCGTTCACTCCAATTTTCATCCTTATTGAACCTCGTAGGTGTATTGAAGAAGATGAAGAAGACTGAAGAAAACGATTATCGAACGAAGACACATTAAGTACGACACACCTCTTCAAGAGCCACAGCCGTGTAATGCCAGTGAAAATGCTGAAGAAGTCACTGATATTTTATTTCGTAAGCAATTGAAGAAGAATGCAAATCATTTGAAAAGCTTTAGCTGAACTACCGGAACTACCTCTGGTTAACCTCCGTGCCTTTCTATGCATCCTGTTCTCTCTCTCTCTCTCTTATCAGCGATAGCCTCATGTTGCATAGTTCTCGATTGCGTAGATGCCGTAGCTCTAGAGCGACCGCGCATTCGGCCCAGTATTTCGCAGTTTCTAGCTAAAAGTACACTCGAAGAAAAGTTTGCACGGTTTTGGGGTTTATCCTGCCCACAAGGAATAACCGTAATCAGTCTTGCATGCCTTTCCTTTCTTTAACTCTCTGCATCAGTTACTTCTTGCCACCGGATGGCATTGCATTATCAGCGTGGCATAGTATTCTTGACAGGCAAATAGCGAGCTCATATATATTTACGGGAAAAAATAAAGAAAAGAAGGAAGCAAGACGGATGACGATTATTGTTTAGGGGCAAGATGTGTCCCGCGGGGCGTACATTTTTTTAGGGTGCTTTAGAGTGTTTAGAGTCGATTCCTCTCAGAGACATCTCCGAAAGGGATCGATTAAGAATGCAGTCTCAGCCGTGAAGTAATTTTCCATAAATCTTGGCAGATTCCAGGGCGCGACACGCAGGAAATGTACCATTTAGCAAGTACGGTTAGCCTGAATTATTTTTGAATCCACAGACTTAGATGAGCCTTCCGTCCAATGAAAGCACCATGACATGTGACAGTACCGAATATCACATAGGCCCAATGGCACCAATATTTATCCTGGTTGGTACACTGCCACTTCTTTATGGAAATGATATGGTGTTTCTCGATAGCTGCTCCCACTGACAACATCCTAGTGCACCCAATACACCGTTGTCTCCTGAAACCAATGTGACACCTCTGAACCAGATGACGTCATCACTATTGTCGCCATTATGTGTAAAAACAAGCAACTGCCTCACACGAAGCAGGTACGTTCGACGAACACAGCTGCAACACCGCGGAGCATCACGAAAATCAGCAATGCAATGTAAAGAGACGTGGTATTAAAGGAACCAGTCCGGCGTGCCTCCGCGTATACAATATATATGCTCAAACACGCAAACCAAGGAGCACCACTCCCTTATGGAAAAATAACAAAATGAAAGTGAGGAAGGGCGTGAATGGACTTACGCTAAGAGAATCCGTTATATCCACACAGCAAGAAAGCGCACATCGTCGATCGCCGAAATCGCGGCATTGACTGGAGGTGGGGCACCGAAGCAAGAACAAAATGGGGGCAGGAAGAACGACGCCTACTGAGCCGGGCGCGCCCAGACAACTCGTCGCGGCCGCACCAGCGTGGCACGGCCGCACAGAACTCTCGGGGACAAGTAGCGCTGCTCGGCGCAGTGTGCGTCGGACTCGCGGGCTCAACTCGAGCGAGAGAACGGGAACTCCCAACTCGACCCGGGGAAACCAGCCGCGAAAAAGTTTTCTTTCCCAGATTCGGTTACAAGTCGCAAAAAGCGAGAGAGAGAGAGAAAGAGCGCGCGCGACACGTGCAGAAGGGTAAAAGAAAAGCGACAGAGAAAGATACGAAAGAACAACTCGCGCGCGCACACAGACACACACAGGCACCTCGAGCGGAGACCCAAATCTCGCGCGACCACCAACCAGACAGCCAGCCAGCCAACACACGGGACTCGGCAGCTGCCGGGGCGGTCTCCTGCAGATACAGCGCTCGTTAATAACAGACCACACGGGTGCGCCGTCTTTGTGTGCCTCTGTGTGTGCGGTGCACCCACGCTGGGCGCTACCGCAGCGAGGACGGCGACGACGAAGGTGACTCGGTGCCCTGCGAGTGCGAGTCGTTCGTATAGAACCGCAGGGCGCGCGAGCACGCTCGAACCCTTTCGTGCTTCCCTCCATTGCCACCACCGAGTTCGAAGAGGAGTCGACTCTCTCGGCCGCACTGCGATGGCGCGGTTCTCCCCGTTTTACCCGAGACACAGAGCGGCGCTCGCTGACATTCCGAGATGCCTCCCTCACCGAGGGAAGCCTTGCTCGGGGAGTCGCATCTCCCTTCTTCCACACACCCGCGCGCGCTCACACACACGCACACACACACACATGCGCCGAGTGTGCAAGGGCGGCGGGCTTGCGATGCATTGCCCGAGAGTGTCGACCCTCTGGAGACTAGCGCGAGGTGCTCGAGGCGTGAAAGAGCGGCAACCCCTTCGCTTCCCTATCGGTGTCTCCCCGCGCGCCCTTTCGCTGTCCAAATGAAGGATTTATGACCGAACCTATTGAGCTCGTCCTTGTTCGGGTAGGAGGTGGGGGGAAGGGATTGTTCCTCCCTAGCACCCCCCTACTCGCCCACCACCCCACGGTGCTGGAAGCGCTGGGAGATTTATAACGAGCAAGAAGCGACGCGTTCGGGCCCTAATTGGCAACACCCCCGGCTAGCGTGCTCCCGCTGCGGCCTGCCGAGAGTCGCCGGAGAAAAGCCCCGCTGGACTCGCGTACACCCTTGGTACTCACTCTCTCAGAGTGGCTGCAGTCACAGCGCGTGTTTTGTTGCGGTAGAGTGGACACCTGCGTCTGCGTGTCGGGAGTCATCGCGCCGAGACCTCCTTTAGATGTGTGAATAAACGCACTCTGCTGAAATGCACGCGCGTGCATGTTCTGGGAGGTCGCCAATAACAATGTCATCATCGTGATCAGCCATCTTCCCTACTGAGAAAAGAAGGCTCTCTCTGAGCGATCTCTAATTACCCTTGTCAGCGGGGTCCTCGTTATGCATAGGGAATTTCCCGTTTGCTTCACAACACGTGATTCGCTGTCGTTATCGACTATGTTTACCTTACTTTGGTAACCATCTTGTTGCACGAAAATAAGCGACTGCTTTATATTCGCATTATGGGTTTACCCAGTTGCAGTTCTTCTACCTAATGTTAACTATAGGGAATAAGCTATGAGTTCATTTGCTGTCTACGTCCGCACTGCTTTCTTACCACTTTACCTCCCCCTCCCCTCTCTCCCCAGTGTAGGGTAGCCAACCGGATCTTTTTCTCTGGTTAACCTCCTTGCCTTCCCCTTTCCTCTCTCTCTCTCTCTCTCTCTCTCTCTCTTGCCCTTCAAGGTTGCACTTACCGTTCTCCGTTCCGTAAATAACGTTGCAAATACTAAACAATACACGCTGAATCCCGCAATAACAATGTACAGACCGGCAAACACGGGCACTAAGAAAGAATGCAGGCAGCATATGAGAGGAGGCGATATAAGACACGGCTCTCGGACGGCCGGCTGCGTCGATGGCTGCGTGTCTACAGCCATGGACATTGCAGCCTCGCCCTGCACGGCGGGCATGCAGTCTGTAACGCTATTTGCAGCGTGCCAACTGTTTCAGTGACTGTCTACAGTTTGCGTATAAACTTGATCAGTCGTCGGCAGCTTTGACCGTGCATGTCTAATTTCTGGCCAGCTGCACAGCTCAGTATTGGTGCCACTTTAACGTGAGGTGTTGATCAGCCTACTCCCAGATGTCTTTCTACTTTTATGTCGCTTTCTTTCTGCAATATTAGCTACGTTGCATCTGGGAATGTCACGCAAGTCAGCATTATATGCGACAGAACTGGTAGCGAGCCGCCTCTGTATACCATCACAAGTCTGCGCGTAAAGAGACAACTCGAGAGATAGTGCGTTAGCTAACGGCTCAAATAACGAACAGAAAGAAAAGAACCGTTATCCTCTGCACGCAGGCTGGAGAAACGCAACAAAGCAGGTGACCGGAAAGTCATCCTGCTGTGCTTACCACCCTGTCAGGTATTTAGCATTGGCCGGGCCAATGGAGGTCGGTCGCGAGCCGCGAGAAATATATCGAGGCCAGCGGCAATTTTTTCCGCGGCTTCAGAGGAATGGGAGGCATTTTTCAGAGCAGTCTCCCCCCCGGGCGCGGCGCAAAGCTGGTCAAGGCGGAGGCGGGTGGGGAAAGCGGGTGCGGTCCGGCCGTGATTTGTGGGCAGCCGGAAACAGACTGACCGCTGTCGCACCGGTCGCCTGCAAATAATCGGGGTGAGTGTTTGTGCCATGCGGGGACCACTTTACCGAGTCATGCGCACACTCCGTAGAGGCGATAATACGAACTGGGGACGTTTAAGGTGTTTCTCGTTGTATTTCTTGCCGGTTTTCTTTTTATTCTTGCAGGGAGGTGTTTATTTAAGCATTGTTGCCACCGAAAAAAACAGAGGTACTGTAGATTTCTGCGGAAAGCAAGCCAGTGCGCTCGAAAGAGTGGTACAGCTTTTGTTACGTATGAAGGGAAAGTGGGCATTTGTTATACATTCGATGATATTAGGTGTCGGCCCGCTCCCCCACAGGAACCGCGCTGCAAATGATTTTCGTGCCTCGTCGCAGTTACACATCATTCCCCGGAGACTCTGATATATTAATATATGGCAACGACACTGATACGTCGTATTACGCAACGTACTTAAAGCGAATTGTCTGCTAATTCCCATAATCAATAAAGAAAACAATTATGATTCAAAATTCCCACACGGCAGAAATGGCACAACGCTACTACAGGTTGTTGAAGAAAAGGTGGGTGGAATTTTTTCCTGCTCTTAAATAGTGAAACCGTTGGTTTTGGCGCCTGACAGAACGTGCATTGCAACCTCCTCTGCGTAAACTCTCTTCAGTTTGACGTCGGTGGATCTCCAACTGCTTTCTGATAGGTTGTCGCCATCCCCGGTCACTTGCGTACTCCCCCTGCCCTTCTC
The DNA here is from genome assembly GCF_050947875.1 of Dermacentor variabilis. Lineage (NCBI taxonomy): Eukaryota > Metazoa > Arthropoda > Arachnida > Ixodida > Ixodidae > Dermacentor > Dermacentor variabilis. The sequence continues at coordinate 133,423,141 of NC_134572.1, read as the reverse complement.
CAACCGGGCCGTAAACATTTCTGGCTGCGCCACTGCTGACGAAACACAGACATTTTCCAGGAGATTTTCTTTGAAAGGTGTGCTCTGCGTGCAACTTGCGTGTGGTAGTGAATCAATCCGTGAAGGTGAACATTTGTCAGAGCTGCGATCGCAAAATGCGAGCACGAACTGCATGTGTTGGATTTGTTGAATCTGCGGTTTCCTCGGAGGGCGGCGTTAGACGCGGGGAGATCTAACCAACGTAAAACAAACGTGCCAAGCTCTGCTGCTACGTATCTGCAAAACACAACAAACGGTAAGTAAGAGAACTCAAAGCTTTGAAGATAAGCCGGGAGTACACACTGAAAACTCTTGTTTTCTATTTTTTTTCATGTCATTTTGTAGCGAAATACGCGTTAACAACACCTTTAAAAATATTGTTTGATAACATAACGCTCTGTTGTAAAGTTTCAGATAATAAGCGCGATCGTCACACTGCGGCTTGTGAATGACTGTATAGCTTAAAGATGTGTTGTACACATTAGGTTACTTGTGAAAAGGTGTTCATTTATTGCAGTCATCGATTGGTGATACATCAAAAAGAACATTCATAGTATTCGGCGTTGATTCTTCATAGGTTCGATTCTCATAGAAAATTTGATGCCATGTAGTATTCAGCGTATCCATGTGAGCCTGCTACACAGGCTAAGAGCAGGCATGCTGCACGACAATATTTGCTTTGCCTTCAACGCGCCGACTCCTAAGACAGTTATATGTGCTAAGTGCCTGACACAGTGAAACAAATGCCTAGTCGTTTCGTTTCTTCGGTAGGAATGTGTACGGCCGGCATTGACCTCTTCGTTAGCTTCAATTGACAACAAACCGTTCAGCTAAGAACTGTCGCTGGGTCCTTGGCCGGACATCGTATCAATTACAAAGGGAGCCATCAAGGCTTCGTTGAATTATTTAAATTAAAACAAGCTTACTTTCACTTGTTACAAATTATATTGAACTATTAATTCAAGGCTGTATGCGATCCTTTCAAACATGAATATTCATACTACAGCCGCATCGTAATGTATATCCTCATCATCACTCCCACATACTCTTCTTTCTCTCATTTTCTTCTTCCCTCTGAGCGGAGTAGATAGCCAGAAAATTGCTATGTCAGGCCGACCTCTCTGCTTTTCCCGCAATAAGTTCTCCCCTTTCCACTCTCTGCGCAGATGAACAGCTATTCGCCGTCGATTTCTCATCTGCATTTACACGCGCAGCTTACACCGTTGTCGAGAGCAGTGAGTCTGTCGAGTAGAGCAAAATTGAACTCTTATATAAAGAAAACGAACGGTAGAGCAGCGCTTAAGAGACGGCAGTGTCGGTGATGCGTCTTCATCTTACCTCGCCACTGCCACCGGCAACCCGATCAGCGTTTGTAAATCAACGGCTGAAAGATGTCCCTAGCGAGCAACACATTTATATCTCTTCAAACGCGACTGCCTTCCTCGTTCAGCAAGCGTTCAGTACAGGGCCCCGCGTCGAATACGCATCGAGCGCGCGTTCGCGACCCCGCGGCGTAGCGAAGCCTGCGAAGCGTATAGCTTCGTTCTACGGAGACGACGTCAGAGACACGCACCCACCGCACCCCAGCGCCGGCTCCAACTTGCGCGCATCGGAGGTCGGGGGCGCAGGACGCGGGAACAGAGTGCGGCGGGTGAAAGAGACGAAGAGGACGCCGCGGGCTGGGATTCCGGTTCCAGCGATTCGGCGTGGTCTCCCCAACGCTTTGCCATCGCCGCTGCCGCCAGCGTGTCTCATGGGCCGTAATCCTATCAAGGCGCGCCGCCCGCGCTCTGACACGCACACACACGGACGACGCGCTTGAACCGCCACTCGGCACGGGCGACGCTTCCTACCCGCGCACTCGCTACGGCAAGACACGCGCCCTCCCGTACCCTCCCCCCCCCCCCCCCCGTACTCCACACACGCACACACTACGCACACTGCAGGCAGAACGCGAGCGAAGCCCTTTGCGGCGGCTTCCTCCCTTTCCGCGCCTCTGTAGCACTACGTGTTTTTTTCCCGACCCTGAGTTTTCCCCAAATGCATTAGTGTGAACTGTAGGCTCTTCTGCCTCGGTCCCTGCATCGCTGTCGCCCCATTCTCTCTCTCTCTCTCTATCTCCTGGCGGTGTGCTAGTCTGCGCCGCTCGCGTGCGCGCGAGGCAAGCCTCTGGGATCTCGCCGCGAGACCGGATCCCCAGTGTACCGCGCCGGGTTGGGCTACAAATGCACGCGTGGACACGGCCCCAATGTCTGTCTGTGATCTGACTGCGCGCGTGTGAGTCTGTGCACGCCTGCCGTCGTCACGAGAGGACTCGTCACTTCCTTCCCTCCGTCCCAAATCCATCTCCCGGGTTCGAGCGCGCGCGTGGCCCGAAAGCCCGGGGCTCTAACTAGCCACCGAGTGATGTGCGGGGGCGGGGGGGTCGGTGCATCTGGTAGTATTACTGCTGCTCGTTGCTGCAACTGGTCTCATTTGGTAAAAACAGTTGAGAGCTAGTTGAAAGCTAGGGCTTAGCTCGGTCCTCATTCGAAGAGTGAACGTACCGGTGCGATGGGCGTCTCTCTTGCTTATCCTCACGGAGGCGCGCATCACTTGGATATAGTTGCTCAATCGACAATACTCAGTGGTTCAGTGCAGGTCTTACTGGGCTCAAAGCAACGGTCTGATAAAAAAAAAACGCTAATTAGTACGCATGAAGGAGCGTTTCACGTGACTTGCTCAATCTCACAAAAGAGGCAACATGTGAAGAGACTATACATACCAGCAAACTGTCTTTGTCCTGTGGCGACAATTTCTTGTTGTTTTGTGTTTGTGACACTTCGTCTGTTGTCCAAATAGAGATGAGTAACGCAACTGCTGACTGTGCAGTCTTTCGTTTTGCTTTCTAACCTCGTGCTATTGTTACAGAAACCCTGTATATAACTAGTCAAACATGTGGAAATCTGTAAAAGCCGACGCACTCTACATGCACGTTCTCCTCTATACAGTGGTGATTAAAACAATTGTCCCACTTCTATCTCTGCCCCAATATTTTACAGATCCGGTTCTTGACAGCCTGAAAGCTTTGGCGCATACTGCACCTCAAGGACGTTTCTATGACTGGGCTAACGACCACATTGTAAAAAAAAAAATTAAACAAGTAACGTGTTCAGCACTACCCATGCAGCCACAAAACCCCGAAAAACCTGAGAAACATGTGTCCTCTTAAAATGGAGCCGACGCGTCGTTTATCTGGGAAAATGCAGCATGTAGACATGAAGTCAGATGCACTTGGAACCATACGGAAGTGATTTAATCATAGCCTTCCGTTACCTTGAGCAAATGCCATCGATACTCATTTGATCTAGAATGTTAAGTCATCAGGCTCACCACAGACAACAAAATGAAACCGTGAACGGTGCTTCGAATACCGCGAAATCACATGAAAATCCAGAAGGCAGTATCAACATGGCAACCCACCGTTGGGCAAAAAACGTGTTTTTTTGCTATAACAAACATGAAGAGAGAGAGAGAGAGAGAGAGAGAGAGAGAGAGAGAGAGAGATGCAAATGAGAGAACGGCAGGGAGGTTAACCAGAGTTAAAACCTCCGGTATGCTACCCTGCACTAGGGGAAGGGAAAGGGAAGTACAGACGGAATGAAGAGCGTGACAAAAATAAAAGCGTGATAAAAAAATATGAGAAAGGACGGAATGGGGTCATTATAGTCTTTATAATAGGCCACTGTCACAAAAAAAGATCAACAAAGCCTTGGCCGACTTTCGCTGCGACGACAGTTGCTGTCGGCATCCCAAAAATTACTGTTCTGAAAGTGGCCTGTCGTTAAGGCGTGCCAACGCGGTCGCTAGTGACAGAAGCTGCGCGCTGTATTGAGGACAGTGGCAAAGCACGTGTTCTATAGTCTCCTCGCCGCCGCAGTGACTGCAAACCGCGCTGTCGTCCATACCGACTCGGAAGGCGAAATATCTTGTGTAGGCGACACCAAACCACAGTCGGCAAAGTACTGCTGTTTCGAGTCGAGAAAGTCCAGAGGGGGTCGAAGTCGAAGTGATGGGTCCCGTCGGTGTAGACGTGTATGCTTCAAGCTTGGTGTGTTCCATAAAGTTTTGATGGCTTCATTTGCAAGCACACGAATTTTCATTGCAGCGTCTGTTCTTGGGAATGAAATGGAGTCTTGCAAGCCCTCCTCATCTGCAGATCGTGCTGCTGCGTAGGCATGTTCATTGCCCATTATGCCACAGTAGCTTGGAATCCAGTGTAACATGATGTCGTGTCCTTGCTCTACGAGGTGGTGAAGCAGCAGTCTGATTTCTAGAACTAGTCGTTCGTGGGATCCTCGGCGTAAGGCAGAAACCAAACAATGAAGAGCAACCTTGGAGTCACTGAACACGCTCCATTTCTTGGGTAGTTCTTCAGAAATTACACGAAGTGCACAGCGAATTGCAGCAAGCTCCGCGGCAGTCAACAAACATGAGGAGCCGGTGACAGTGTATACTGGTACGTGGGGATGCTTGCATTTTACATCTAACCAGTGCACGATATAGTTAAGCGAAAACCGGTTTTTCGTAATCGTTAGATGCCAGTCGGTCATAAAAGCCCAACTGAAAAGCTATTAGGTGTCTGAATTGTCTTCGGGTTGCAGGAGGATGTTAACCACAGGTAGTTCACACAGATAGGCCCCGCGCGCGGCCGCGCCATACGCAGCAGCCGCCGGAGTAGGACGTTAGTGAGGCGATAGTGAGAGAGAGACAGAGATCAACAAAAGTCATAAGTCATAAGGGAAAGGTAGGGAGGTTAACCAGGCTGAGCCAGGTAGGCTACCCTGCACTGCGGAAGCGGGAAAGGGGATTGAAAGAGGAGAAGGAAGAAATAAGGTCCCAGTCTCCCCTTTTACGCACACAAGCGGGCACCACTGGGTCAGTCATAGGCGGTCATACAGGCTGGTGCATTTCAAGAAACGTACCAGCGCTTTTGTGGCCTTGCACATCGTATTAGGAATGAGTAGGCGTTTTGAAAGAAACTCCTACTGGATAGTGAAGAACCAGGCACTTAATGTGCACATCATAAATGAACGATACTCTTTAAACGCGCAAGTCTCTGATTGATTGTCAGATTTTCTAGGTCAATAGTTCCCAACTTTCTTCCTTTCCAAGGAGATTAGAAACTTAAGCGAAGCGATGTATAGCTCAAACGGGGCACACACTAGACGGCGGAGTATAGTTTACCTTCTCTGTCGCCTTGCGCGCCCAGTTTTCGCTCGCTACACGTACGTGCATTACGCAATATCTCTGTTTTAATCATCCTAAGAATAATGTGGCAGCTTTCTGTTTGCAGTCGCTTATGGTTGCAAGTACACACGCAACGTCAGACTCTCCCCGCATAGCATACAGAAAATGCCGAGAGAGGCGACTCTGCTTTATCGCTTATGGCTTGGGGTGGCTTTCACGAAATCTTACTCCTTCCGCATTGGAATGGCCGACAACGCTCTCTGTAATGCCTGTCTTTGCGAGGAGACGCTGGAACATATTCTGTGCGACTGTCCTGAATATAATGTTCAGCGACAGTCCCTGGCATCTGTTCTAGCGCACCTTGACAGTAGACCATTGTCCCTCGACACGATTTTCACATGCCGCCGACAGCAGACATCGCAGGTGAAGGCGACAAAGGGACTACTTCGGTTTTTGAAAGAGACTGGATTAGACAAGCGGCTGTGAGAGTGATGTCACGTACCAAGCCAGATTGATGGACTCCAACGGACGATGTGTGTGTGCTGTGCTATGTGCTCTCTCTCCCTCTCCCCCCTTCCCCATCTTTAATCTCCCCCATCCTTCTCCCATGTGTAGGGTAGCAAACCGGTTAAGCTAAACTGGTTAACCTCCCTACCTTTCCTTCTCCACTTTTTCCTCCTCCTCCTCCTCCGAGTCTCTTTTGTAATGGCGCACCTGCGCTCACGTGCTTAACCTTGTTTCAGTACAAAAGGATAGAAAGTTGGGCGAGTTGGTACGTTTCAGTATGCTGTCTCGTCAACCGAGCTGCCATGGTGTATACTGGTTAGGGTATATGAGCATGATCACGTGAGTTATAATTTTCCTTTGGGTACTTCTGTTTCTTTTTCTTTTCTCTTTCTTTTCTTTTCGTTAAATTTCTTTATCAGCGTGTAAGTGCCTAATTTCGTTAATTCCGTTTTTGAGGAGCATCAAAAGGAATGACAGTTACTCCCTTGAGGAGCATCGGAATAGAGCAACTGTTAGTCCTTGAAGGAGCACCCGCATGGGGAGCAACAGTTAATCCCCTCACAGTTACCCCACAAAATGACGAATTAATGGATGTGGCAGGTCAGTTACTCCCCAAAAGGAGTGAACTCGATACCCCATTTTGTTCACCCAAGAATGCACCAACTCGTCCAACAAGCCACTCTTATGAATTAAATTCTTCATGATTTCACGAGTATTGCAGTACGCAATTTAACATATATGGGCGAAGAGACCGTCGAGTCAGTGGTGAAGAGTGAAACGAACTAGACTGGTACAGAAATGGACCGTGGAATAAGTGGTCAGCAGTTACATGATATTTTCCGCCTGACGTATATTCACAATGAATTAACTGCTGCCGAAAGTTTAAAGAAAAGGGCCAGGACTCTTCCCAAAACAGTGACGCACTCCTGTTGCTCAACTGACAGCGTCATACGAAACCGTTGCTGCGAAGAACGCCAGCCCTCGCTGTGTTATTAGTCCACTTCGAGCGTCACGACATTCAGCTAACTCCAGAAAAGCTGTGATTAGCAACACTTTCCTCGCTCGCTTAAGGCTTTCAGCATTGTCCTTCAAGAAAGCGAGTGTCCCCAAGGCAGCGTGACCAGCTGGCTCGTCCGTGCATACGTCACGCTCGACCACGCCTCCCGCATATAGTGCCACGAAGAATAGAAGAGCCAGATTCCCGCCTCCCTCGTCACAATCAAATGGTCGGCAACATCTCCAGCTTTGTATCGCACCCTGCAATCTGGCAATATCTCTCGGCGCGCCTCCTCCATTTAGCGGCAAGTGTCAAAAAATCACTGTATTTCCGCGTAAATCACCGACGATTGGCTGCCTCTGCTTCTCCTTCTTATTGCGTGGCACCTGGCTTGCCGCCAAGTGTGACGCAATACGCCGCGGCGACCAGAGAGTGCACATCACGACATTGTGTCGCGATGCGAATTCAGGTTCAACTAATTGACGCAGTCTTGTTGCCATTCTCGTATGTGGGGGTGCGTACTCCATCCCGCCATTGTGTCCTCTCTTGGTGCCCATCTTGTGCATGGGAACAAAACAATGGCTAGATAAAGCACGACGCCGCCGTCCTTCACAAAGACGCCATTCAGAAATCCCCATCCTTGCCGCGGAGATTAGACGCCAGGCTTCAAGCATGCAGGGTCAAGCGGAAACGTCACGAGACGCCGCAGAACAAAACGGAAAGGTGGTGTGCTGCAGAATGCGTATACCCCTGGGTTTCTTGGTGTACAGCAGTGATGTTCATGAGCCTATCACTAACATAGACTCGCGTGATCGTTTTTTTATGCGTTTATGCGCGCATATGCTTGTTCACGCTACGCGTTCGAATTATAGCTTTGTTAGCGGCCGCGTTTATGCTGTACTGCTGTGGAAGAGTGCATCTTCTGTGGCTCAGATCAGTTTCGGGGACGGTGCACATTTTTCTGGCTGGTCGCCACGGCAGTCGAGCTCTCAGCCGACTGGGCCATGAACTCTGTCAGTGCCATCGTGCGCCCTGGCCTCGTATTATGACTATTGATAAGCCCCATATCCATTATTTCCATATGGGGGTCCCATAAAAACCCGCGTGTTCCCATATATTATATAGGTCAAGACTGGTATGACTATATGAACGTATGGGGAACCGATATAAAACTCCCTATGGGAACATACGAAATATTATATGGGAACATACGGGGTTTTATATGGGGCACCCATGCATTAACTTTAGGATCATATGAGACAGGCCTCATACGATATGTGGGGACATGCAGGTTTTTACATGGTACCCGAATGTGTTCTTAAAGGAATATTGAATAACGCCAACATGAAGGTTTTCTCAGCAAGAAAATAAGGGTTCTTTTTATTTGTTATTTCTTGGCCTTTCGCCGTTACTTCGCTCGAAGCCGCGTCCCCATATAGCAGAGATTGAATACTCGGCGAGACTGATAATAAGGAAATCAACAAAACTGTACGAAAACAACAATAAAAGTTTGGAGGAAGCATAAGCTTCGCCTTTAAGAGTTGAACGCGATAGCATTCAAAGATCCCCGACAGCTTCTCACGCTTCCCGGCAACTGCAGCTAATGCAACCGTAATCTTTACCGGGAAACGCTGGCGGAGAACGCTATACATGAAGGCGAGTTTTCTGGTAGAAAGGTGGCCTCTTGCGTGGGACCGCGATGCGGTGGAGGCGAGCGCCATCTGAATCTGTTGCAAAGAACCGGGCTCACCGCGTTATGGCCTTTGAGATTTGAATGAATGAATGAATTATGGGGTTTAACGTGCCAAAACCACTTTCTGATTATGAGGTACGCCGTAGTGGAGGACTCCGGAAATTTTGACCACCTGGGGTTCTTTTACGTGCACCTAAATCTAAGTACACGGGTGTTTTCGCATTTCGCCCCCATCGAAATGCGGCCGCCGTGGCCGGGATTCGATCCCGCGACCTCGTGCTCAGCAGCCCAACACCATAGCCACTGAGCCACCACGGCGGGTTTTGAGATTTGCGAAAGGGGTTTGTGTTTTGAGTTTCCGCGTAACAAAATTAGGTTTTCTCGTACATTCAAATTACAATCCGACGCTATAATGTCTGTAGGTTGTGTGTGAACTGTACTTTACGATTTTTCTGAAATGCTTTACCTTGAGAAATTCAATTAGTTAAGTAACTTCCTTGCGCTACATTATTATTATTATTATTATTATTATTATTATTATTATTATTATTATTATTATTATTATTATTATTATTATTATTATTATTGGGTATATTATTATTGTCGTCATTATTGAGTATACGTGATTCGAAATAATTTTTGAAAAGTTGACGTTGGACGCGAGACGCTGGACACCGGCGCGAAGTTTTCTGCGATACCGGGCATTTAATGCTGTTGCATCAATACGGCCCTTATAGGGCTAGCGGTGCTTGCAAGACGTATTGCGTACACAGAGGGGAGAAACAACTTGGAAATGATGTGAAATAACCCATCTCGAAACATGATAACGACATCTGCCATCATGTGCCTACAAAAGACGGCTGCCCGTACGTCCTTGTTCAATATTATAGCAGGTCAAGACGTGACACCATACTATAGCTAAGACACGCAAGATATTCCTGCTGTGTGCTGATATCGGCTGTAATTGAAACTCTCCCGATTTAAAGATATTGCTGGCCATGGCAACATAAAAAAAAGAAAAAGAGAGAAAAAGATTGGCGATTTCCATGATGTGTTTGTTATTTACAATATTATGCAGCTCCGCCCTAAATTTCTCGAACCTACGACGTTCCTTCTGAATTTGCTATATCCTAAAACGTTAGCTTTTCCTTGGTCGTTGCTCCGCTTAGGGCCGTTGGTCCCACCCCCAGGCCAAATAGGCAAGCGAGAGAGGTCATAGAGGCGTCAGAACGCGCTTCCACCAATGAGAGAGGAATGTTCACTGAAATGACGCAGAGCCCCGTTTCCTGTATCCCAACTTTCGCGCATCACGGGCAGCTAAACGCTCTGATTGCGCTCAGGTATCGGGCAAGTTCTGCCGCATCGCGATAACGCCTATAGCCACTTCCTCCGTGAGTCGCTGGCGGCGCGGGCGTTTGACGCCGCGTTGCTTTAACCAGATGACGCTTAACATTATACGGCGTCGGGAGCGCCAGCGGCAGTGCCTTGCTCGTCGCGCTGATGTCGCGCTCGTCACGTATACGCTTAGAAAGCCGGCGAGCACTCGAGCACCCAAGAGAAGCGTAGTAGTTAAATCGAGAACGCTGTAAAACATCCTATAGACTGACATGTCATGAAGAAGCAGGACATCAAGACCTCCAGGTAAATCTGCGCGCTCTAGATCAAGAGCGAAAACGCTTAGCCAGCAATGCAGCTAACGCTTAAACATTCGGGCGAGTCGCACACTCGAAAGCGTCCTGTAAGTCCTTTTTTACATATATTATTACTATAACATGAAATGGAATAGCCGTTACCATCATGTGCGACTAAAACGCTTCCCTTTATTTTCATTAACAATAATAAGGAAAGAGTGAGTAAAGGGGGTAACAATGGTTGAATTTACCGGCAGCACAAAAGATGATAATTGTGATGATCACAATGGTGGCCAGAAAGGAGGAAGAAGTTTTTCGACGCAGGTGGTAGGAAATGAAGACACTGATCAACGAAATTCCGTCGCGGCGAGATAGGCAACACCGATTACGATGGGCACGAAGTGAGACAGAGGAAGAATTTGTTTAAAGAAAGCTATTGCACTTAAGCGTATGCTTCAATTTATCCAGGCGTAATTTCGCACTCGCTATTGTAGCGATAGATATCAGCTAGTGTGTGCGTGTGCGCGTGCGTGTGTGTGAGAGTGAGTGAGTGAGTGAGTGAGTGAGTGAGTGAGTGAGTGAGTGAGTGAGTGAGTGAGTGAGTGAGTGAGTGAGTGAGTGAGTGAGTGAGTGAGTGAGTGAGTGAGTGAGTGAGTGAGTGAGTGAGTGAGTGAGTGAGTGAGTGAGTGAGTGAGTGAGGCACTTGGGTTGCGAACGGCGTTGTACACGCTAAATCACTCGTTTCTTGATTTGAACATATTCACGGCGTATATGTCGGCAACTTGCGAGCTGCACCGGACTTTCTATTACCAAAGATATCGCAAAGGATTAACAGGAATAACAGGATTAAAAGGCAACAGCACACTCCAAGTTCACGAAGCAAATAACTATAAGAGCAGGACGACGGAGCACAGGATACAACACTTTGTTCGTGATTGCCAATTCCTTGCATCGCGCCCTGCGAGGTGCAAGACGATGCGCGCCTCCGCCCCACGGCTTCACCGAATGAATTTGCGGCGGCGGCACCGATAAGCAAGCGCCCCGCTGGGCCGCGGAGCACAGCTCGGCGAGCGCGCTAATTAAACTTCGAGAATGCCGGATGGAGTGCCGACAATCGCTTGAATAGTCGCGTTTTCCAGGCGCCCTTCCGCCCCGCTCTGCGGAAGAGTTGCCCCGCGACGCCCGGTGCCCAACTTGCAAGACGATTCAGAAAGTGGAAATCGACTCGGATGTCGACTCGCGGGAGATGAATGGGGGCGGCCGACGCTGAATTAATTAAGGCAGCTGGCAGCTCCGGCGAGGCCGACGATGCGGCGCTCCTTTCCTTCTCGCGGACTCTGCGCGCGGCGGTGAGCTCCGGACGCGCGCATAGAAGAAGCCTGCGTGCCGAGGTCTGCTAGACGCGCGTTCGACGTCGTCGTCGTCGTTCGATGAACTTCGAGTGGCGTCTGAACTTCGAGTGGGGGTCTGAACTTCGAGTGGCGTCTGCACTTCGGGTGGCATGTTACTAGCCGGAATGCCGCAAAAGCAGGATGGCGTTTCGGAGAGCTCGTGAACTTCAACCGCTCACTAAACTTACTCCGCCCTCATAACGTAGATAGTTTCGTTAAAACAACAACAACAAAAAAAATTCTAGATTGACCTCTGGAACTGATGTCTTCAAGAGCTGCAAGCACGGCGGTCGCACTTCAATGAAAGGGAAATTTAAAAAATGCTTGTGTGCCTAAATTTAGATCTAAATTAAAGGAAATCTGACCACGTGTGCAGGGGGTCAAAATTAATCCGGATTCCCTACTATACCTTCTTGGCTACTCAAAAAAAAAAAAAAAAAGAAGGTAGGCAAGGAAATAAGTAACTTTCGATGGAGGCGAAAAGCGAAAACACCCGTGTACTTAGATTTAGGCGCACGTTAAAGAACCCCAGGTGGTCAACTTTTCTGGAGTCCTCCACTACGGCGTGCCTCATAATCAGAAAGGGGTTTTGGTACGTAAAAGCCGATAATTTAATTTAATTAATTTAAATAAGTAACTGTCTTTAAAAAATTATTTCACGCTAGTTCAGGAGCTTACAGAAGAAAAAGCAAGAATAAAATGGTGACCTAAAAAGCCAATTTGAAATCAAGAAGCAGTGTCCACAAATGTGGAAACAAGTTGCCGAATCATCTCATGAACAGCTGGCAGCCACATTTCTTTTAAGCCATATCAGACGAGACATGGCACCCTTCTTTGAAAGCAAGGTAAACCATAACGCCGGTTGACAAACTCGCATGATTTCAATGACTCACAACTTTTCGGCCAGTAGTACCGTATTTCGCCTTATAAAACGTGCCCACAAGTGCGGACACTGGCAGCGAAGACGACATGACGTGCCTCAAATCAGATCGTGGTTGTGGCACTCAAAATCCCAGAACTAAAAAAAATTTTTTTTTAGCTTTCGTCGGCATGGAAATGATGGGCAGTACACGACCTCAAGTTTGTTCTTCTGGTTTAAAATGGCATTGTGACTTTTCAAATTGATTAGTCCACTTACATCACCTGCATGTGTTCTTTCTTTAGCGACGTGGCGCGATGATTACGTCATCGTCGCCGGTGACTCACCTACTTTTTTACCCGTAAGTTTCATTATTTAGTTGTTTCCTAATGCAATAATGCTTTGACGGAAGAAGCAGAAATAGGTTGCTGATGTCAGAATTTTTGAACAGCACTAGATCAAAACAGCAACCTATTTTTTGGTATACAAGCACGTTGTGGCCCAGAACATAATGAAGTGAATCAAAATGACGCAGATCCAAAGCAGATGTTGAAATCCATGTGAAACGATGCTTCAGTCAAGTTGTGTGTTTTAAAATCTTGTACAACTAACGGAGATGCGTACAATTCGGCTTTCATCTTAGGCAACGTTAAACTTCTTGTAATATTTATGTTTATCCGCCACAAAGGGCGAAACTTCGTTCTTATGCATGTTATATGTCTATGCACTACACCTTTCTCAATATCTGAGTAAATGCACATATCAAATCAGGCGGATGCGCATTGCGAGACTGAGCAATGTCACGAGGACGAAGGCGATGTATGATGCCTGTCGAGGAAAGAACGGAGTTGACAAGTGCATATATGCACAGAAAAGTACAACCCGTATCATTTGGAGACTCGGTACTTCTTGCGTCCCAGTGGAACATAGCTATTTTGGAGCACTGGCACATCTCCAGTGACACATCTCCTCCAGAGCACATCTCCACTGGGACACACGGAATGGCTAAATCAAAGAAAATAAGTTAAAGAATCCGTTGAATATATTGGGCCACTGCGTTAACAGATCGGTGTGTTTTAAAAGTACCTACGAGTCGACATTATATGTGCAGGTACTATTTGCGAATTAATTTTATAAGTACGCAGAAGATAGGGTACGCTTACTGGCACCACGTCATGGGTCAGCGAATCGGCCTTGTAGAAGCCCCTTCACTGGTACTTGCATTCGACATGCATGTAATCTTCGTATATATATATATATATATATATATATATATATATATATATATATATATATATATATATATATATATATATATATATATATATCTGTGCATATATGATATACCGTATATGCACAAATATATTCGCAGGAATACTGACCAACTAAGCAGAAGCCATGTCAAACCCGGACGGGCAGGCAAACAAAGCTTCGCTTTAAAAAACTGGCACTCCACTGTGTGGACGCTGTCTCTTGATTTTACGTGTTTATTTTGACAAAAGACACGCGAGAGAAAAGTAGGATGAAAGCAGGTGATTTATAGCAGTGCCATGACTCACCCCGGATGTTTACAACTGTCGCATTCAAAGCAATACCAACGAACGGCCAAACGACGGTTGTCATCGGGAAGACGACACCCGGGGTCACGTATAAGTAGTGGCAAGGGCGAAAACACATGGTTCGCCTTCTGTTCCACGACGCTAGTCAAAACAAGCCAGACCGTTCGTCATTTTCTGACATACGTGTGGCAAATGAGGGAACAATAGCCAGACGTCCCACTTTTAGTGGGCGATTCAACGACGAGGTTCTGGCGTCATTTACACCGTCGCGAGGCAACGCTTGGTCAGCCTTTCGAAGCACGCTGCACCTGACTAGTATAAAGTGCGCTGAAGAAACTTTCGCTTGTAGCTTTGTACTGAAGCGGGGCTGGTCAAACTTATTCTAAGGCTTACGCTTTGGTAGCGAAAACCGATGTCGCGGCAGAATTCAAACAAAGGAAAAGAAAGAGCACAGAAAGCAAGGGAACACGCGAGTGCCAAAATGTGATGTACTTACTGGCGCCACGCGCAATAGACAAGGTGAAGGTAACACACAGACGAAGCGCAGTAGAACGTAAGTCCCGTCGCTACAACACAAACGCAAGGCCCGTCGGCACCGAGCATTCCATCTGTTTGTGTACTATGGTTTGTTTTTGTTGCAGATATCGCTCAAATTACGAGCGCAAGCTCCCTACAGAGCGTGGTGCTGTGCTTCTTGCCATAGGCGCACAACCCTGTTGTTGTCAAAGCAGCAGCGTGCAGCGAACAAATGGGGGAACGGAAGGATTGTCCGTGAAAAAGAAGACACCGTGGGGGCCGCGTCGAAGCCGTGCCAAGAACGTGCACACGTGGTTCCTCTTCTCCTCCGTCAGAAACGAGCGGAGCCGTTCGTCAGCTTTTGACAAGTGGCAAATGAGGGGAACAAGAGCCCCCCGATGCCGTGTCGTGAAGGAACGGCGAAGAGTCGGGGCGTCTTCTTTTAGACGCACAACAAAAAGGGGAGGTGGGGGGTCGGAGGAAGCGGAGAGAAAGGGGTCGTTCTAATCGTATTCGAAACACGTGCGCGCTTTTCTTTGAGCTTTCCAAATGGGCGTCCAACTTAAACCGCGCGTGGGGACCCGTTCGCAGCGGCAAGCTGGGCCAATTACGCGGGCGGTTAACGAGCAGCAGATGTGTCTGTGCGTGTGTATGCAAGCACGCGCCACCGGTTAGCCTCCGAGCCATCCTTGCGAGCAGGAGCAGCTCTCCTTCCGTTGCGGCCGTTTGGTTTCAATGTCGCGAAACGGCGACAACAATGACCGCTGTTTGCATATTGAGCACTTAGACGAAATCGCTCTCAAGTGCGCTGCTCGGGCCACCTTTGCTTCGATCGTATTGTTTCCAGCGTTGTCTTCGCGGACAGACGGTGTGCAAGTCGTTGTACGCCTGGAGTGTTGCTTTGTTTGGGCGAAAACGCAAATAGTGGTCTGTTACGAAGGAGGTGCTGTACTGAACGGCCGAACAAAATTATGCGTTCCGTAAACAGAAGTAAAGGAATAAGAAACACATGCGCCATGGTTGATGCCATGAAGGGAGAACAGAGTGAGTGGAACAGCAACAGGAAAAAAAAAAAAAAAAATGGCCGGAGAGCAAATTGGGCAGGCATAATTGGTGTGGGGGGTACATTATTGTTGCAGTAACTTACGCAAGAGCAGCGAGGTGTGGGCCGAGTTCGCATCTTGTCCTCGAGTGTAAGGACTGAAGCATGTAACAATGGCTAGCACCATGCAACGTCATGCAGCTTGCGGTGGTCAATGACCAAACCGCAATACTACGAAGTAAGCACGAGAGACTGCAAGAATTGACGTAACAGTTTGTTTGGGCAACAAATAAAATTATTCGCTTCCATTGCCAAGACGGAGAGAGAGATAAATGTAAAGGAAAGACAGGGAGGTTAACCAGAGAATATCTCTGGTTTGATACCCTGTAGCGAGGAAGGGCGCAAATGGCTACGAAAGAGGAAACGAAAGAAAGAAAAAGAATGAGCGATATAGAAATGGCTGTCTGGGCGCTGCCATACGGTGTGTGAAGGCGCCGCATCGCCATAAACAATGTCAGTGTCCCACTGAGACATAAAACGCCACACTGTGCACAGTCACAATTTATCGCTCCTGAACATGTAACTATTGCCGAGATCGAACGAAGACGCCCTATGAAATGGCCGAATGAAATGTAAATTTTAATTGGGAGAATTATCTCAAACCTGTATACTGTAACAGGAAGTGAACTTCTGCCGGCGATTCATAGTCGTGAGTGGTTTCACCCGTGCTCTCTGTCAGCGCTGTCGCAGCATCGCATTTTCCAGAGTACTACCCATGCTCTAGACTCTGACTGTTCGCGCCTCGCATGTTTCTGCAGGTGCGGCGTGGTAGACGCAGTGGTCCCGCAAACACACAAACAGCACATACGACACAGACATACACGATAAAACTATTCACAAAGCTTCGTTAAGGCCTGTAAACCCATAACAGCGCCAGTTTTTCCTCAATATGAGCATCTCTCTCTCTTCCACACTAGACCCTGCATGTGGCCGCCTGCGTTCAGCACGCGAGGCCCCTAGCTAGCTCGTGTTATGTCTTGAGGCATTAGATATTATTGAGACCCGACATTCTGAAGGTGCAATCGACAGAACTTACATTTTGGCTAGGCCGATATGTCCAAGCTTTTACTTTTTGCTTGCGTACCACCCGCAAAAGCTTGCTATGGGCACGGTTGGATCGCACCGTTAGGGGCTGTCTCGGCGCAAAGTCGGTGTCCAAGGAAGTAAATAAAGCGCCGAGGAGACGAAACTCAGTGTCGAAATCGTAGTAGTGTTTGGCTTGAAGAAGTGAGACGACTTTGTTAAGATACGATGCGCGTCGTTTATTGCGTTCGTTATTCGCATGGGCTATATATGTGGACTCCATCCTGTCGGACGCGTTAATTCCCACGGACGTATTTTGTGTCAATAAATTTGTTTTTGTTGGGTACTTTTGTAGTATGGCCTTGTGAGAAGCCGAGACGGCGGGCTTTAATTTTTAATTCTTTTTTCCCGCAGTGACCTGTGCGTGTGACACTTGTCCTCCTGACCGCTGTTATTTCGTTAGCATTCCGTGATACTGATGCGTTGAAGGCGAGATCCGGTTTTAAAGCGAAGCTTTTCTTTGTTTCGCATCCCTGCCACCTCAGTTTCCTGATGTGGCAGATATGGTATGCAAAAACACTCATGTACGGAGTTTGCGGGGCTTGTAATGAACCCCATCAGGACAGAATAATTTGAAGCGTTTTATTACGGCATTCTACATAGCCCATGTTTCGCTCTTAGAAGTACAATGCTTCCGATCAATAGGTCAATCAATGAATCAATCAATGAACCACTCAATGATGCAAAGCCTGGCGCTCTAACTGCGCGACTTGGACATCGAGAAGACGCATTTGCTAAGATATATGACGGAGAAAAATTGTCATCCACCCGAGGTATATAGCACGAAGCTGCATAGGAAACCCTACGCGTTTCTCAGAACGAAAGCTTCGGCGCTGAGGAAAAGTTCGTCTTCGTCCGGGATTCGAACCCGGTACCAACGCTTTTCCCTGGCTGGGAGGCTAGCTGGGAGGCTAACAAATCGCAGCGCGAGGACTAATTGATCGACAATACGAAGCACAGATACACTAAAATTAGCAATCAGTTCTGAGGCATTCCGCAAGGTGGAGAAAGGTTCATGAAAGGGAAAATTGTCATTCACACGAGTGTCGTGAACCTTCCTACACCTTGCGGCGTTCCGCAAAGCTGATTGCCAATTTTATTGCTAAGATCTAATATCTCTTCGTGCCATCGTACGGTGCGTCTGGCTGTCATAAACGCGTACTAAACATGGTCACGGTAGACTAGGAGCGCCAACACACTGTAAAATATTTTACACCCTTAAATGTGAAAAAAGGTGTAAATCTGTCTAAAACTCACACCCTTAGGGTGTCATTTATATAACTCACACCCTGAGGGTGTGAGTTATAGACACATGTACACCCTTTTTCACGTTTAAGGGTGTAAAATATCTTACAGTGTAAAGGCAGTGGGTTCGAGTTCCTTAATTATCGTTATATTAATTAACAGTGCCTTTATTAACTTCGCCTTAACGCCAAACTTCGTTGGTTCGACTCCAACCGAAGATCGTGAGTTCAAGTGCCTGAATTAACTCTATCTTAATTAACTTCGCTTTTCTTTTAATGGGTGGCATCGGAGCCATCTATGGAAGAAGACAACGAACGCACAGTGGCACGAGCGCGTGTCCGGGCGAGGCGAACTCACATGACTTTCTGTACTGCACGCCTCATTTTCCAGACCATCGGAGGTATGAGTCACTTAAGGTTTTAGCCTTAACAAATTACAGCCCGTATTTAAAAAAAGGCCTCTAGTTGTAACTTTTTGCGATGGAAAATGCTAGCCAATCCTGATGCTGGAAATATTATTAGCGAAGGCAACCAGCCAATGGCCGAGCCCCCTTACGAGCGAACAGCTTTATAGTTTTGTGTTAAGCTCTCACCCTTTAACAATTGAAACGAGTATGGATCCCTGATAATTCATGTAGTTCCAGCTATTTTCTGTTCACCGTTCCTTATCTGTGAACTTTCGATGGAGCGAAATGATCGATGGAGCGATATGATCCCGATGGAGCGAAATGAATAGCCCTCCTATATACGTATGCTTAGCTTTGGGCGCACGTTATGAAGTCGGGTAACTAATTTATTGCTGAGGAGAAACTTCACCAATGCCCTAACTCCCCCCGTTTCCTTGCACATCCCCATGTCCCTCATTGATATCTCTCATAACCCCTCTGCTTCCTTAGGTCATTGAACTCCATCAATTCAATCCTGCACTACATATGAAGCAAGAACTGACGAACAGATGAAGCAAAAGCCCCAAATGGGCTATTTGAGGTACAAATTAATAAAAGAATAAACTTAGCTGAAAATTACTTCAGACGGCTCAAGCTATGCTTAACACTTAACCAGATGTATACAGCACCACATTATTTAGGCTTAAATGAAGAACAAAATACTCATTCTGAACTGATGTTCTCACTTTATCCTTCTGTCTCTTTTTTTTTTTTTGAATGCAGAAACCTGGTGTCCTGACGGTAATTATTCTTCAAGCTCACGATTTGCGTGATATGCGGTTCATGTTACTTGATACGAGCCTCCGAAGCTGTCCGTTCTGGTGAATTTGAGTGTTCGGCGACGGTTCGTCACAGCTAGCTTCCCCACAATAAGCGACTTGGAGAGGAGAAGCCCACTTAGTGATTCGCTTCGTTTGGAGTGCAATCACGGTCGGCAAGTCGACAGTATTTACTGTGTGTGCGTGTGAACAAAGGCGCTGTCACGAGAACGGTAAGCTTCGCTACGGATAAATTGATAATGTAGGTGCACGTTCTTCCCAGCAAAAGCCACCGCGGCACCGTCTGTGGATGCAAACTAGCGTCTATTCTTGGTGCCGTTGCGTATAGCGTAAATCGCTTCGCCTTGCACTTTCTTTTATTATATGGTATTTAGAAATGTCGACTTTAATTGGTGCCGGCTACTCTATTTCAAATAGGGATTTAAAAAAGCATGAATCATAATACAAAATAATGAAATCATAATAACACAAAGTCCAGTCACATAAGTATCCTAATGCCATACTAAAACTGAAAGTCAACTCGGAAGTGGGCGTCGCACCCTCGACATTTGGTGGGTGTCGAACCCACAAAATCTGGTGTTAATTAGGGCAAAGTTAATTAAGACAGTTGATTAGGCTAGTGTCAATTAAGGAACTCGAACCTACGTACTATGGTGGGAGAAAACAAGTAATAAACAAGTGTCAAGTAATTTAATGAATGTCTCTTGAACGCGCAGCCTTTCGCTTTCACCCTCTTTGGCGTATGCCAAAGGGACGGCCAAGTTTTTTCCCGCTTACATAAGTTTATCCACCGCGCTGCTGGTTTCCGCAGAGCTGATTTGCCACACTCGGCATCGCTTATGCCGAATCCACGTAGTCCGCAAGCTTCAAGTGTCAAGTTGGAGGACTCAGGCGGGAGGACAACCCGTCATCATTTTCATTTCACTATAAAGGTAGGTTCACTATAATGACGCGCTAGTGCTGCTGGAGAGATTATTACAATAATTAACCCAGTGAAAATTAAGATAGCCACGCTATCGTCGCCACCAGAAGCTGCAGGTCGCGCGAAACTGCGCTGTCCACAGTTCCTATGAAAGCCCCCACTACTGAGCGGGCATCTTGCTGCAGACTGCCGGCGTCATTTGGGAGAAGTAAGATAAGCGACTCCTGTTTCTGACGTCATAAACGTTGTTCAATATTCCCACCTAATCTGCGGACTTGTTTTTAGATTATTGGAAATCTTTTGTCAATGCTGCACTGTATCGTGTTCTGTAATAGAACGCAGTTCGTGAACTTGAAACAATAACAGCATATTCATACTATGATTCCAGAACGATAAATGAGCTGTCAGCTTCATGTTCGTAACAGCCTGCAGCCAAAGCAATGGGGCTTTCCAGTAAACATGGCGTAAATAGTGACAGGCAGCGTTGTCAATTTTGGTGCTGGCAAAGGAGGTGGGAGTCCCTTCTGTGCTGCGCGAAGGAGCAAGCTTGTGACTGATAGGAGAGAACACAACACCCTTCAGTGACGTAGGCCATGTGAAGAATGTCAAACGAATACAAGGAGATTGACGATTAACTTTTAGAATGACGTGTAAAAAATAGGGGATGGAAAACCAGTGTATACGTGCGCCTGCAGTTCCTCCTCAAACCAACCATCCCTCCATGACATCCATCTCCTTGCAAACAAACAATTCGTGTGTTGTTACAAGTGTTCAGTGGTATCAAGCCTCGGCGCACTACACACTGCTCGCATTGCCAGAGACCCCGATATGCCCACAATGCGCAAAACAAAGTATTTCTTCATTTCTTTCCCTGTATGTACGGTAAGCACCGTGCGCAAGATTGTTGTACTACACAGTGCAGTGAAAGAAATCCAACCTGCGGAAAGACGTGCACTTGCCGACAGATGCTGATACATGTCCCACTCGCCAGCCTTCCGAATTCCGGGTACCCACACTTAAGAGCCCCTGTTGCCAAACTTGAAATTCTTCGAAACGTCTCTTTCAGCGCTCTTTCCACGAAGCCTTTCAAGCGGTATACCGTGGGCGGATTCTGTGTGTACAATATACGCGGCCTCGAGCGAAGAGTTGCCGCCCGACAGCGTGTTTCGTCCGCGGGAAAGATAGAGCGGCGGTGTTTTATTTGCCGTTTCCGACCCCGGGCCTCCTACTGCGAGCCGGGACCATTAATAACGGCCACGGCGGGACGGCGCGGCCTGCCAGATGGGCACAAAAGGAGGCTGGACGCCGATCGCGTTCTCCCTCTGCCCGTTCGCCTCTCGCGTTCACTCGTTCAGTGCTGCGGCCATCGTCGCGATTCCCAGGGCGCGCTGCGCAAACATGCCTGCGAGCGTGGACCACGCTACACGGATGTGAGTCTCGATGCTGTAGTTTCTCGTCGCCGCCGGTGCCCAGAGTTTGGACTATGTCGCGCCTGTAAATTTTCTTTTGGCGGCCGAGCTTGTGGGTGCATATAAATTTTTGCGGGCGTGCACGGTAGAGAGGCGAAAGGAAATTATCGTAGAAAGTCATTCAAACAAATTTTATGTGCCCCCTACGTTCACCCTCCCTCGTTATTTAGCGAAAGCCTGCCGAATCACAACGCACCGGCAGCTCTTGCGTGCATGTCCAGAAGCTTGATTGGCGTTATCATTCCCACTGATAGCGTTGATACTATTGGAAGCAGGTGAAAGAATGCGCCATAATACTGCTGAATGTCCTTTTTCGTTTGTGTCGCAGTAAATCCGAAACATCTGACACAAGCTATTCATTGGGTCAACGGCGCACAGCCCGTACGATTTAAAATGATTAGTTAAAGGACTGCGGGAAATGGCACGTTTTTGACGCTGCTCCTGACGATGGGCTGAAATGCAGTACGCAGGGCAGCGAGTTCACAACTATAGTATATGTATATAGCGACGCATGATCAAGATGTCGACTTGATCTCAGACGACGTCACTGGGATGATGATGGCAGCTGCACGTTTATCACAAATTCGCATGTGCAAACATGTTCCTGAATTTGATGCACGTCGTGGAAACGTTGTGTACTAGCTTTCTTTGGTGGTTGGCTACGCACTCCAGTATTTTTCCTTATGAAGTGATGCAAGGTTGCTACAGTGATCGTGTAGCAGGCTTGCGCTGGAACGGCAAATGGATATGCTTTTCATAAATTATCTTGGCGGATGTCCTATGCAACTTTACTGCTTGCAGGCAGGCAAGATGCTGTGGGGGAAACCGAGTAAGGCGCCGAATGTGCGTTCTCAGTGCAACAGTAGCACTGCATATAGGCTTCGATAGAATAATATCGGGCAGTCGCATTGGAAGGCGCTCCCCTTCGAATACCAGTTATGTTCTGAGGGCTTGAGCTTGCACAGTTTAAACAGTGCAAGTGTTCCTCAGTACGTGTAATGATTCTTGCTCGTAAGCGAAGCAAGACGTCTACGAGATCCACAGGCCATCTATAGATCGTCTCAATGTAATCTTCAAGGGCTGTCAACCGTGCCACGTGCGGGCCCACGCCGCACCACCGGGAGGCAGAGACTGCCACGTAGAGCACACGGCAATAGGCGTGCAAAGCGCCACAGCATACAGCAAGCCGCAGCAGCGGAGACAAACACATCACAATGTGAGGATCGCGCGGGCGGCAGGCAACAACCCAGGCAAGAGACGCAGAACATATCGCGAGCATCGCCACCGTTCACCGCGGCTCATGAGGCACGCTCCATTTAGCGGCAACGCGAGCACGCAGGCTCGCCTTCCTGTCCCACCGCGCAAGTCACTTGCTTTACATAAAAGGAAGGGGGCGAAAGAAGAAAAAAGGAAAAGGAAAAAAAATAACACCACAGAACATAACGCATACGCGTCATTGGCGCGCAGCATCGCTCCCCCATGGGCCATGTAGGAGAACAAAAGCAGAACGGAGCTGCATTTTTGTTTCCGTCGTCGCGTGCCATGTCTGACAACTCTATATACGAAAGACTAGGGTGTACGCATGGGAGGGGAGAAAGAAAGATATGTAAGGAGAGAGACGAATAGCGGGCGCAGAGACTGTCCTTGAACATACACGCACACCTCTGCATCACTGCGTGACTTCTGTTGCATGCACAGGTTATTGTTCTGGTAAGGGTTGCGACAGGTGTATGGCTTACGTTGTACACGCCTGTGCAATCACGCTTACTCAGCAGCACACTGCTACAAACTGAGCGTCACACGACTTCTTCTAACAAGTGGCCCAAGATTTTGTTGCAAATGTAGGCAGTCGAACAAAACGAGTATAGGGGAGGATAAGGGTTAGCTATAAATTAATTTAAAGTGGCTTCGATGTGCGTGTCCACAGACCACTAAAACAAAATAGCGCTTGCAGTATACATTTAAGCGCTGTAACAATAATTAACATTCGAAAGCACAGCGGTTGCTTATCTAGGTATTTGCATACGTTTTAAAGTTGATACGCTCAGCTGATCGGAATGGTTTCAAGAAGAATCGCGGTATAGCAACAGGAATAATGAAGCAAAATAACGCCGGTATGGCATAAACCGTATTGCTTATGGTGAGAACGGATAAAAGGAAGCGCTCCAAACAACCTGGGGCAAAGAAAAAACATTATACATGTATAGGCGGTTCCTGCTTGAAGTCATGTAGCATGCAGTTCGTGCATTGAGTGTGTACATGTACATTATTCAAGCATTTTCCGTCATATGAATGACCATGTTCTTTTACCAATTTACCTGCGCGGCCACTTGCAAGCCTTCTTCTGGATTACAGGGGAAGTTAAGATGTTCAATCATCGATTTTCTTTATTATATGTATGGGAAGGAGAGTTTCATATCCGATTACTCATTTACGCTTAGTAAAACAGTGTGTATTAATTTTCGGCCGGTTCAAAAGTAACTAGTAAATAATAATAAAAGGCAAATAAAAGTATATAGGGTCCCGCCCACACACTGTTAGCACAAAGTTCAAGTGACCGTATCGTACGTCACAATGAACGCACATACGACAACAAGTAAGCACAGCAATGATGACGTCACCTTTAGGCCAATAAATGATAAGCTGTCTTCGATAACACTTTCGAATTCGCTCTGATAAATACACCAGAAAAGTATTTTCTTTTGCTCCCGGTATATCTACATATTCGAAAAAGACATCACTTACTATGCAAATTGGACTGTACAGTGGACAGCAAGCCCTGCCACAGCAGTATTGATACCTTTCTTTTCTTCAGAGGGAACCACTTGAGGCCCGAAAGCACGCAGTAAAAAGAAGAGCGCAAGCCGGTGCTCGGAAACTAAGCACACGTACGTGCCTTGTAGCAGCAGAACACGGCTGCAACTCCGGGCACCGGCCGAGAAACAGGCGCGGAGCCGGGGAGACAAATCGCCGCGGAGTTGCTCCGCGCCTGCTTTTTTTCTCCTTCTTGTTCTTGGCACACACACAGCTTGTGCAGCCGCAGAGACTTTACGGCGCCATAAATCCGGTTTTTATTGCCATAACGGTGCCGCGTTCGCGGGTGTGTGTGTGTGTTAGCCGTTACCGAAGCAGACCATTTGACCTCTCCGCGGAATTATTTATCTCTCACGCCGCCTCCCCCCCCCCCCCCCCCCCAACCTCTCGGCTCTATTTGCAGAGTGGATGCCGCGGCGTCCACCTACAAGCTTCACCCCCCTCCGGCCCCCTCGCATTTTCCTCTTTCTCCTGCGGCGGCGTTGATTTTCGCCCGCGGTTTCCAGCGCACCACCACCACTCCCCTTCCCCCTCTTTCCCCATATATCCTTTCCCTTCCCCGTTTCCTCCTCTTCCTTACCTCATTCTGCGCCCGCGCTCCCCGGGGCCTCGCCCTCGGCTCTTCGACTCCGATGGGCCCGAAATATTTGTCAGAGCCGCGGAAGGGCCCTCGCTTCGGAGTGATTTGTGTGGGAAAAAAGGGCCAAGCGCGGAGCGGCGAAAGAAGCGCCGGAGCCAGCGGCGCGGTTGAAGCCGCGTCGGCTTCCCGCCGCTGATGCTGGGCCCGGCGCGCGCGCGCGCGGTCCTCGTCCAAAAAGGGGGGGGGGGGGAGGGGGGCTGCATGCGGACGCGCCTGGCTATATACGCCTTGTTTAGCTGGTGCGGCGCGTGGTACGTGTCGAGGCACCCTTGGGCACTCGTTCTTCTGCTAGAAATGTATGGGCCGTCGAGTGACGGCGCGGTGGAGGTCCATGGGTGGTCCATGGGAAACGAGGTTCAGTGCGGTCTTCCGCAGCATCCTGACGCGGGATGAAATAACGCTTGAGGCTCGGACACAGAAAGGGGTTGGGAAGACTGAAGTACCATATTTTGGTAACTATATATATAACTTCTTCGATGCATATAGCATCTGATAACGCTCCCTGCATTTTTCGTTACCTCGTAGAGCTCAGACTCAGACAATCATTTCTTCAACTGCTTCTTTTCACCTTCAATACTGGAGGAGATGATCGGACGTACCAGCCAAACGAGGGAGAAATGGAGAAATGTTGCGATGATAAATTTGTGATACGTGAGAATTTATCCACCGCGTAGCGCCACGGTTTACCGTAACCGGGAGATCTGCGTGTGTAGGTCGCCCGCAGAGGGGGTTTAGGCCTAGCGCGACTTCGGGACCGGAAAGGGAGAGACGGGAGGTTCCGAAAGGCGGCTGGAGGAGAGGAAGGGGGGAGGCGTGGGTGAATAAAAGGAGGCGAGCTCGGCGCGCTCCCATAATGCCGTGCGCGCGTTTGACGGAGATGGATGGAGACCGCCCGGTCCTCGTCAGGATCTCTTCCACCCCCGGCAACCCTGCAACCGTCCTACATTTTTCTTTCTTTCTTTCTATGTATTTGCTCCTATTATAGGCTTCTTGCTTCCTTCCCGCTCTCTCTCTCTCCTTCCTGATCCCCTCCTCGTGCCGTGCAGCTCTTCCTTTTTCGCCTCCGCCGCGGCGCCTGAGAGAACGTGCCGAGCGAGATTCTGAGGCTGGCCGGCCCATACAGCTCGGCTCTCTATTTGCATTCTTTTCTTTCATCGTCTCCGCGTCGTCCCCGCGCCCTGCCCCCTTCTCTGTCTTCTCTCCCTCGCCATGTGCGTCACACTGCGTTGGTTCACAAAGGAAGCATGCACACCCGCCCTGCGGCTGCTGCTGCTGCAGCAGCAGCACGCCAACGCCCGCCCACGTCATGCAATCGAAAAATGAGTAGCGCCAAACGCACACTAGCCGGTGATCGAAGCCTGCCCTGCCTTGCCAAGCGCGGCTTTGCTTCTTTCACGGGGAGGCGTCAGCGCCTGTCGGCGCGACGTGTGGGCCTCTGTGGGTACACACGGTGCGGTGCAGACGTGCCTGCAGGATCATCGGCGTGTGGGACTGCAAACTTGTCTCTTGTGTACATGCGCGCGCCAGTCTGCATGAGGCGACGTGGGTCGATCCTTCTGCATCGTGCGTGACGCCCCGCGTCGAATGTGGCGAGGGTGGTCGGGCAGTGTTCGTGAGGCTTTTGCTTCCTTCGTGGACGCTGGCCTGTCATGCGCGAGCGCGCTCGGTTCTCTCGGCCATGTAGTGCGCAATATGTGAGCTTGCGTAAAGAGGAGAGTCTGTGCGCACGCTAATACTAGATCATGGTTTTTGCTCCACGCCTTCTTGCAGGCAGTGTGGGAAATAGAAAGTCTACTCTATATTTATTAGCCGAGCAGGAGAGCTAGCCAAACGGGGTCCTTCTCCGATTTCCGAATGAGTCTGGCCGGCAATTGTGGTATATAGACCGGGAGAAAAGCATTCATGATCTTCATTTGCTTATCGACACAAATTCAACGGAATACAAGAATATATCAGTGCAAATATAACTAAATCTTATAACGACCTTTTGTAAGAGCAGTGTACAGCCCACTGATCGCATGCATTAATTAGTACGCAGGCTTTCGAAATAGTATAATCGGTGCATACTTAAACTGTTTAATTTAGAAAACGTTCTGGCTTATGAAGCTTGAAGTGCGCTTCCCGTAAAGTAATCGTACAGCCATATCCGAGGCGAACATCTGCACTCTTGTGCTTATTCACAAAATTGACAGTCACTTAAGCATACGACAAAGAGGGTGAAGACGAAGGCCCGCGCGCTCAAGACATTAATTACATTATCCTACATTCTCATTCGAATTTGCTGATACTTCTTAATATTTGTTTTCTCCCATAAAAGGTCGTGGGTTCGAGTGCCTTAATTGACGCTACTTTAATTAACTGTGTCTTAATTAAGTTCGCCCTAACACCAGATGTGGGTTGAACTTCCACATAAGCTCGGGGGTTCGACTTCAATCGAAGGTCGTGGGTTCGAGTGCCTGAATTATGTCTATCTTAAGTAACTTTTGATTATTTTTTGGCATGATCAGCGGCATCTGAGCCAGCTGTGGAAGAAGACGAACGCGAGAGCAGTGGCACGAACGCGAGGTGCAGTATGGGAACGCATGCATGATGAGCGACATTGTAGTTGCTTGCCGAAGAAGACAACGAACGCGAGAGCAGTGGCATGAACGTGAGGAACTGTAGGAGAACGCTGGCTTGATAAGTGACATCAGAGCCAGTTGGGAAAGACGACGAACGCGAGAGCACGAGCGCGAACGAGCACGAGCACGAACGAGCGTTCACTCGCTGCCCATCGCACGAGCGCGATACGCAGCTGGGGAACGCTGGCGTGATGAGCGGCACGGGAGCCAGCTGTGGAAGACGAGGAATAACGTGAGAGCAGCGACACGAGCGCGAGGGGCAGTATAGGGACGTTGGCATAATGAGCGGCACGAGCGCGATGGACAGCGTGGGACCTCTGGTATGAGAAAGGCATCGGAGCCAGTTGTAGAAGACGACGACGAGCGCGAGAGCAGTGGCAGGAGCGCGAGGGGCAGTATGGGAACGCTGGCATGATGAGCGACATCGGAGCCAGTTGTAGAATAAGACGACGAACGCTAGAGCAGTGACATGAGCGCGAGGGACGATAGGGGAACGCTCGCATGATGAGCTTCATCGGAGCCAGTTGTGGAAGAAGACGAGGACGAACCCGAGAGCAGTAGCACGAGCACGATGGGCAGCGTGGGAACGCTGGTATCATGAGCGGCATAAGAACCAGTTGTGGAATACGACGAAGAACGCGAGAGCAGTGGCACGAGCGCCAGTGGCAGTATGGGAAAGCTGGCATGAAAACGGCATCGGAGCCAGTTGTAGAAAAAGACAACGACGAGCGCGAGGGACAGCATAGGAACGCTGGCATGATGAGCGGCATCGGAGACAGCTGTGGAAGAAGACGGCGCTGAAGGCGAGAGCAGTGGTATACGAGCGCATGTCCGCACGAGTCGAGGTCACATGACTATCTGTACAGCACGCTGCGTTTGGCAGAACATCGGGTATGAGTCCCCCCACTTAAGGGTTTAGCCTTTAAAGAAACAGTAGGTTTCAGCTAGGAAATATTGTTCGAGATGGAATTTGCTGCACTCTTTGTGTACTTCTACCGCTGCAGTACATCTATATCATATTGCTATATAGAGTACACGATATATATATATATATATATATATATATATATATATATATATATATATATATATGTATATATCAGTGCTCTTCCATCACACTTGGGCTGTACATGTGACTGAGATGTAGGCGACAAGCAGATAGGAGTAGGAAAAATAGGACGGGTTGGTATTGGCTCATGGCTGCAAGGGCGTGACTGGACAAGGACTAAGAAGCGGTCTTGTGGTCCTAGTGGGCTCGTGAAAACATTGAATTCTTCTATCTGGCGATGTATGTCTGTACGCATTGCACAGATTCAACAGGAACAAGCTATACATACATAGTCGCGTGTAATAATTACAGCACAAGCATATCAATCAGCTATAGCTTCAGTGGCAGGCTTCAACTACTATGTAGAAGCAAGGTCAGTCAGTGGCGTAGAGCAGATACCGAAGCGTGTAAGAACGCAATTTAATGATCAAGAACACGTTTGCATCCTCACTGAAACGTTAAGATCTTATGTCTCTTGCCTTGCAGAAGTTATGTTGGGAAATGTTTAGTTTAATTTCTACATACAGCATTCAGAAATGAGGGCCCATATTCATAAAAACACATCACAATTGAATTGTGCGTAAGAGCAACTTCAAGCCAGTCCTGATGCTGGACTTGATATTGACAAAGGCGGCCAGCCAAGAGCAAAGCGCATTTGAGAAAAAGAAATCTTTGTGAATCAACTACAGATTACCCAGATATACCAAACGCTTAATAGCACGAAAAAGAGAAGAGTGAAGCAACTGAAGTAATGGGACGCTACCCGTGAATCAACATGCGAGCATAATGAACTTCGTTGTTCGCTCTAAGTCTAAACTTTCACTTCACGTTTACTTCCGCCCTGTCTTAAATTCTCTTCTTTACGGCGCTCGGCGCTCCCGGAAGTCGTTATCTGCGTAACTCATCAGTAGTAGTCTTATCTGCAGTCATCGCAATGACTGCTTGAAGTGAAGCACAACGGGTGGTGAATGTTTTTGTATACTTGAGGGCTCAAATCGAGTCATAGAGGCGTCCTAAAAATTGAGCTCCGGCAATGAGGACTTCCTGTATGCCGTAAAGCGTGCGGAAGAAGCTAGGGTTCTGGCGCCTCACAGCCCGAGCTGCGACAAAAAAACGTTCTGCTCCGTGCGCGGATGTGTGTCGTCCACAACATATGGCGACCCCGAGTTCGTGGCGGGGCCGCTGGATCGAGGCTGCTGGAAGTAGCTGCGCGAGAGACAAACACACAAGCCAGGCATTCAGTCGGCAGGACGTGTCAGTCACATTTGCGGCGAAGGGCACGCAAGGCGACATTCCCGCCGCAGGCTATGCGCGCACCAGGAATCTAGGCCAAGTCGCGTTGGTGAACGCGAGAAATTCGCACGCAGCGTTGTCTGTGCATTCTTTTTTTTTTATTTTGGCCTGGCGACAGAAAACAGCAGGTTTTTGCTTCTTACGTTGCCACCGCAGAAGGACTCACGCGCTTGCGCGCGGTATAGAGATGAATTCTTAAAGTTAATTTCGTGTGCAAATATAAATCCGGAAACATATTGTCGGCTCGAAAAGGCCAGAAGAGTTTCGAATTCAGTCTTGGTGCAGCGTTTTGATGTGCGTTCCAAGTACTTTTCATCCCCAATGGCGCCGTAATGAAGTACGTAGTATGAAGGACATGCTTCCAATCACTTCGCCAGATCGGTCACTTCAAGTATGTTTCGACACCTGAACACACGACAAGGACTGAAGAAGAGGAAGCACACCGCGCTGACTTGCAAAATCTTTCTGGTGACCAGGACAACGCTATCGGCTCAGACCAACGGCGTCCTGGACTGGGGACGCCGCCTACCTCGGACGACTACACCGTCAGCTCATTTTTTACAAATAAAGCTTATTCCTCCTCCTCCTCCTCCTCCTCCTCCTCCTCCTCCTCCTCCTCCTCCTCCTCCTCCTCCAAACATATATATGCAAAAAGACAAAAGGAATAAAGAAAACACACAAGAAATAATTTTCAGGGCCAATGACGTCGTGTTAACGCGTAATGTTCCCAAGTGACAGATGTCCTTGCTTCGTGGACTTACCTATATTCAACTTATCACAATGACCATGCAACGTCTTTGTACGCCTACAATTCAGGCTAGAGCGAAACTGTTCAGAATGACAACGAATACAGCATTATACAGACTACAGACTAAATACAGACTTATTATACAGACTAAATTCTTAAATTATATAACGTCTCCCTTCTTGTAGATTAGTATAATGTTGCAATTTTTCCAGTTCCCTGGTATACTTGAAGTCGTTAGGCATTGCGTATAAAGGGGCGCTAGCTTTTCAAGGATGACATCTCCTCCGCATTTGATTAAATCGACTGTTATTCTATTTTTTTCCCGCCGCTTCTCCCCGGGTCATGTCTTGCAAGGCTCTTCTAGCTTCATCGCTAGTTATAGAACGAGCCTCTGTATACTGTTACTCACTACTTCGAATGAAGGTAGCGTGGCTGCTCTGGGTACTGTACAGTTCGGTACAGAATTCTTACGCTCCTTTTACAATATCTTCGAAATTGCTGATCACATTACTGTGCTGATCTTTCAGTGCATACATATTGCCTTGTCCTATGCCAAGTTTTCTTTTCATTGATTTCATGCTATGGTCATTTTTACTGCTTCCTCAATCTTCCATAATAATAATAATAATAATAATAATAATAATAATAATAATAATAATAATAATAATAATAATAATAATAATAATAATAATAATAATAATAATAATAATAATAATAATAATAATAATAATAATAATAATAGAAATTCTATCTTATGTTCACTGCAGGACGAAGGCCTCTCCCTGCGATCTCCAATTTCCTCTGCCCTGGGTCAACCAACTCCAACTTGCGCGTGCGAATTTCCTTAAAAATACCCCGTTGTAATTACGGATATCCCTTACGCTCTTCTTGTTCATCAGTTTTGACAATTCAGCGAATTCTACCTGGTCGCTTGAGTTGGACACTTTCATGCCTTCTTCCTTTATTAGCTCCTTTTTTCTTCGGAGAGCTTACTCACGGGTTGCCTTGGTGCCTTACCTCCCATTTCAATTGTTGCTTCTGATATCAACCTATAGTTAAGGTCTCATACATTACCTCTATGCTACCTGCATCTTTCTATTCTGAAGCTGCATATTTGTTTCTCGAGCACAAGCCCGAACTCCTCTGCTTTTACCCTTACTGCGCCTAGGTTGGCCTGCTCCTTCTTGACTAATTTTCTCCTTCGTATCTTCAACTTGAGAGAAATCCTGGACCTCACTAACCTATGGTCACTGTACCCCACCTTACTAATTTTTCTACCCTGATTGGCCACCCTGGTGCAGTACTTGGCCACAACCTCCCATATGAATACAACAATCAAAATCCGGCCCTCAGTTCCCACTAGATGCGAAGCAACTGACCACGGCGGTGGTCAGACCTGTGACGCAGCAGAGGGTGCTAAGAATCTCTGGGTCCGGACAGGCCGCCATTGCAATGTGAACCTGGCAGCGTTTAACGCTATAACGTTATCTAGTTAGGCGAGTCTAGCAGTGCTATTGGAGGAATTAGGGGGCAGGAAATGGGACACAATAGAGCTCAGTGAGGTTATGAGGACAAAAGAAGCATATACAGTGCTAAAAAGCGGGCACGATCTGTGCTACCGGGGCATAGCGGAGAGACGAGAACTAGGAGTCGGATTACTGATTAATAAGGACATAGCTGGTAACATATAGGAATTCTATAACATTAACGAGAGGGGGGCAGGTCTTGTTGTGAAACTTAATAAGAGGTAGGAATTGAAGGTCGTACAGGTCTACGCCCCTACATCCAGTCATGATGACCAGGAAGTCGAAAGCTTCTATGAAGACGTGGAATAGGCGATGGGTAAAGTCAAAACAAAATACACTATACTGATGGCCGACTTCAATGCCAGGGTAGGCAAGAAGCAGGCTGGAGACAAGTCAGTGGAGGAATATGGCATGGACTCTAGGAATAGCAGGGTAGAGTTATTAGTAGAGTTTGCGGAACCGAATAATATGCGGATAATCAATACCTTCTTCCGCAAGCGGGATAGCCGAAAGTGGACGTGGAGGAGCCCGAATGGCAAGATTAGAAATGAACTAGACTTCATACTCTGCGCTAACCCTGACATCATACAAGATGTGGACGTGCTCGGCAAGGTGCGCTGCAGTGACCATTTGATGGTAAGAACTCGAATTAGCCTAGACTTGAGGAGGGAACGGAAGAAACTGGTACATAAGAAGCCGATCAATCAGTTAATGGTAAGAGGGAAAATAGAGGAATTCCAGATGAAGCTACAGAACAGGTATTCGGCTTTAACTCAGGAAGAGGACCTTAATGTGGAAGCAATGAACGACAATCTTATGGGCATCATTAAGGAGTGCACAATGGAAGTCGGTGGTAACTTCGTTAGGCAGGATATCGGTAAGCAATCGCAGGAGACGAAAGATCTGATTAAGAAACGCTTATGTATGCATGGGAGAAGTCTTTTCCCTGCAGTGGGGGTAACCAGGATGATGATGATGATGTATGAAACTCTCTAACCTTACAGCTAGAATAGAACTTACACAACTTTCCAAGTTAATCAACAAGCTGACATAAGGAAGTATAATATGGATAGAATTGAGCATGCTCTCAGGAACAGAGGAAACCTAAAAGCAGTGAAGAAGAAACTAGGAATAGGCAAGAATCAGATGTATGCGCTAAGAAACAAAGTCGGCAATATCATTACTAATATGGATAAGACAGTTCAAGTGACTGAGGAGTTCTATAGAGATTTATACAGTACCAGTGGCACCCACGACGGTAATGGAAGAGGGAATAGTCTAGAAGAATTTAACATCCCACAAGTAACACCGGAAGAAGTAAAGAAAGCCTTGGGAGCTATGCAAAGGGGGAAGGCAGCTGGAGAGGATCAGGTAACAGCAGATTTGTTGAACGATGGTGGGCAGATTGTTCTAGAAAAACTGGCCACCCTGTATACGCAATGCCCCATGACCTCGAGCGTACCGCAATCTTGGAAGAACGCCAACATAATCTTAATCCAAAGAAAGGGGACGCCAAGGACTTGAAAAATTATAGACCGATCAGCTTACTGCCCGTTGCCTACACTCTAAGAAAAAAGAGAGTAAAAAGTGAGTCACGGCAACTTGACTCTCTTTTTTCTTACGAAGACCCATTTTCGCGCGGGTAGAGTCACAAAACAAGAGTCAACATTTGTGTGTGGGTCGTTTGACTCTTAATAGCACGCGAAGAGTCGTCGTGCAAGATCGCGACTCCTCTGATATTCGAGATGAGTCTGGCGAGAGAAAGATTAAAATGCAGGAGAAGAAATACCGGATAACGTCTTATGTTTTAGGCAGGCCCTCGGTTTCCTGTCCTGGTTGTAATGCGGTGTATCATTCTTTCGTCAAGCTTGTCATGTTCTGCAATTACATCGAACTCTAAATATCGATTTTCCTTGAACATGTTTGTTAATATCTCACACGCTGGCATCCTATGCTAAGGAATACCCAGATTTGTCAAACTGGATTCTGACCATAAGTAAATCTAAAAAATATAGCATTGGCTACTACAGAGAGCACAGCAACGAGATAAGTTCAGTATAGGCGCACTCAACAGTGGCGATTGTAAATGTAATTGCACTACGTAAAGTTAAATTTTGAGGATTTAGGTTCCAAAATCAAGATCTTGTTATGAGGCGCACGGTAATGGAAAACTGCAGATTTATTTTCAGCAGCTCGGGTTATTTAACGCGCACGGAATGCACAATATACGCGCGTTTTCGCATTCTGCCCCCATTGGAACGCGACTGCTGCGGGTGTGATTGTTCCCGTTACCTCGAGCTCAGCAGCGCAACACCAAAGCCACTGGGCTACCGGAGTGCGTTGCGTTCCGCGACCAGAAACAAACATTAACGAACGCAGCACTGCTTTTGAACCCCCTAGAAATTTAAAAAGAAAAATGTAGCAGTTTCCCCCCAATGCTGCATGAACCACTGCACGAACAACTGCACGAACCAAGGTTCGTAGTTTCATCACCTGAATAAACTGCAGTAAACAATCGCTTACTCCGTAAATTAGCAAGCACGGGGTCACACGCGCACGTGCAAACATGAACAGATTTCACTCAATGACCGCGAACACTCGCTGTCGCAGCCTCGGCGTGATGAAGGGCGCGAACAGAGCGGACAGAACACTGCTGCTGCCTCATCCTTCGAAGCGCCTCCGAAACTTGAAGTGGCGCAATAAAAGCGCCCTTCCCCTCACCCCCCCCCCCTCCCCTCGCCGCTTTGCACCCATCGGAAATTATCTCCAAGACAGAGCGAGAGTGGCGCCAGACCGGGCTAGAGCAACGGCCAGAGGAGAAGCGTGCTAAATAAGCGCCTCCTTTCCCCGGCTTGCGCGCGTTTTATCACGTGACCACCTATAGATACTTGGGGCACCCATCCAGACACTACACATCTCGGCTCGCCCTCGTACACTTCTTTTAACGCGCACAGCTAACGGCGCAGGATAGGATCTTATCGCACTTGACTTTATGCGTAAGGTCACGGCAACACCGACAGATATATTTCGACGGTTGTGTCCATATAATTGCTATCGCAAAATTCGCAATAAATAGAAAATTTCACTAAGGACCAACCCCGCTGCTTCTCCATGTCGTGATATAGCGGTGAACGATAGCTCTAGAAAATGTGTTGCTAAATCTCCGCCAAATGACTACGCTCCCATTTGGTGATCGCGGCACACAGTCGCAAGAACTTGTGGAGGAAATACCGGAGTTCTGGCAGCTTCAGGTGCACTAGATCATTCAGTAACATGGGTGGCTTTGTAGTTCTACCTTACATCAGAGCAAACTGCACTCGACAGAAATCAAGGGCAGTCGCACCATTATAGCTAAGCAAATTAAGGACAATTACGCCGCGTCTTCACACTTCGAGCACGCTCCGACAGCCCAGCGACAGATATTTCAAACACAACCACACTCGGACGAGCAAATTTTGCTTCTGCCAAGTGAACGTAGCGGGTATTTCAAGACGCGTGTTAAATTCATGGCTGTTTCATTCGTGAACATTACTTAAGTAACGTAAAATTATCAGTGAGTAAAACAGTTTTTATTTCAACGCAAGGAAACAAAACCGAAACTAGCGCAACTGTTTTGCCCAGTTGTGCAGACACAAAGTGATCCAAAGCCGAAGCCGTCAGTAGCATGACGCCATTTTAAAGTTGCGCTGCATCACGCGCGGGTACGTTGTCGTTGAGTGGTTCTGAAATCGCCGCGTTAGGGGCGACTGCAACCAGGCGTTGCGGCAAGTAACGGTGGGAGCTTCTGTCCGTGCTGTGTGATTGCGACGAGGGGGACCGCCGCCAGTAGCAGCGTGTCGCCTATTTCGTCTTTGCCGACATCGCGCAAGTGCAGCTCGCCGGACCGTCACAAGCGCCCGAAGTGCTGCGGTTTGCACAGCATCTTTTATTGTGATATGGGAGATC
Organism: Dermacentor variabilis; assembly: GCF_050947875.1. Taxonomy (NCBI): domain Eukaryota; kingdom Metazoa; phylum Arthropoda; class Arachnida; order Ixodida; family Ixodidae; genus Dermacentor; species Dermacentor variabilis. Next base: position 133,387,040 of record NC_134572.1, on the reverse strand, counting down.
GCAACGGACAGAGACGACCAGATGCATACGAACGACTACCAGCGGGGAGTGACCTGTGCCATATTTCTCTTAACGTCTCAGGTAAGCATATCAGCTTTTGTTCCGAGTTTACAAACGGCGCGTACTCGGCCCTTCCGGTATGGATACATTTTGCACCACGTTTCTCTTGGCAGTTCACAGACGTTTCTTAGGCATGCGTGCGCGTATGTATGCGAAAATACTACTGACCGACGGAAGCCTCAGGAGAGCATCTGAAATTATTGCAAAGCTGTACTGCCAGGAGAAACACCGTTCTTAAGGACTTTAGTGACGAGTGGCCTGTCGCATCGAAAAATACGTAGAATATCAAGTACTGCGTAACTTGAAGTGTAGATACAATACTAGCGCCAGTGTGACTTTCGCATGGCGAAGACAGGTAGTCGAAAAGGCAGCTTGTGTATTCTGAAGATTTACTAGCGCTTTAGGTATATTACCGCGAATAATAAAAGCGCTACAACGCTGTACGGCAGTGTCAGGCGATGTGGCAGCACAGAAATTTTAAGAGCGGTAAAGCGGCTGCATGCACAAGCGAACAGACACAGCGCTTTAAAAGCGCTGAAAGAGAACAAATTTTTTGTGCATTTGGCTGTAAGTAGAAAACACATTAGCTCACAATCTAAGCCTATATATAATGTATTATTTTTACTTAATCTTTATTTTCACGGTTGTAAATATTTGAAAGCATGAATATGCTGCAACATTTATATAGTAAATCCTACTAGGCTTACAAAACCTGGCTGTGTTATGTGGTGAAATTGTAATATTGCTACTGGATTTTCTATTTTGAGTCCGGTGTTTTATGAAAAAGAGGGTCTTTTTATTTGTAGTCTTATGTTAGTGCAGATATTTATTTGGCAAGCAGAAATGAGTTGATTGCAAAGTTGTATCTCCCGGTGAGCTGCATATGAACCCAAATTTATCCTGTCTTGGCTATTGCAATGTGCATATAACAATTTTAAGTATATACAGCCGTAGTTGGCTTAGTCGCTGTAGCGTATTTTGTAAAAGTAGAAGGCTATGATTATTTTACTGTTTTCATGCAGAAATACCTTTTTTTCTTGTACCAAGAGACGCTCACAGCATTGAATGAGATGAGGTGTGGTGTATTTTTCTACTAATTTAATAAAGGAAATTTCGTCTGCGGTGTATCAGAGATTAGTTTACTTTCTTTTACTAAACAATGCGTTGTCTCTTCTGCTACTGCTGTTGTTCTGTGTATTTTTGTAATTTTGAAATGTACTTTACTTTAGGTATTCAAGAAATGCCAACATCCAGAAGAAGACGCCATCTTATCCAGCACGTTATGGGTGAGACAGATCGTAGCAGGCACTTTTGCATATCTCATTAGCATATGATGCCATTTGTTGTAATTTTTGTGTCCACTTTCCTGTCTTTATGCATTTTACTATTATTGTGCAAAGGGTAACAGTTTTACATTTAGACAGAGTAATCGCCCAAAGGGGAGACATGGCTGGAAGAGACAACACACACAAGCCTCCTTTGTCCGTATCTCTACGTTGCGCAGTTACTCTGTTGTTATCTACCAACAAGCCCAAGTTCCTCATCAGCTACATTTACTAATGATCCGTTATTACAGTTTTATTGACATAACATTGAAAGTACAGAGGTACACAGGAAGACAGAGACGTGAACTGATGAAGAGCCGTTGAACAAGAATCGCTGGAGCCAATATTTCGACAGAGAAGATTTTTCTTCTCAAAACGTTGGCTCCAATAAATTTTCTTGTTCTATCACTATTTACAGTTAAAAGAAAGCATCATTGCTCTTGCTGAAGTATTATGCATTATGGCATAAAAATTAGCAGGGTGAAATATCGGGAATGTCAAAATTCTTGTATATTCCAGTGCTAGAGCGAAAACCAGGAAAACAAGATGTAGAGAATCACATTGTTATTTTTCACTGCCCAGTTTGGCCAGCTTCATTCCGAGCTTGCACTTTGTTGCATCAACGACCACTGGAATTCGTTAATTGAATTACCTTGGTGATTTACTTATATTAAAAGATTTTCAACTTGTATTAATGAAGCTTAACATAATGCATGTAAAAGAATTTACAATGACATTTTAAGGTGGCAGGCTTACAGTTGACTAGCAGGTCACTTGATGGTATGAGCTCAGGTTTAAACCGAGCTTCCATGCACAAACCAGTTACACATTTTTGTTTCATTGTTTGGATTTTCATAAACATAAGTACTGTTTCTTTTTGTCGGGCTTCTAGTTGTGTCGTAGGACCTAACTGTTCATCTTTATTTGTATTGGTAGCCATGTTACACAGACAGCTCAATTTTTATTGTAAATCGTGACATGGTAGGACTAAGAACATTTGTGCAAATTTGTTGCAGGTGCACTCTGGCGGCTCCTACCCCTGCGTCCTGCCACCACCCTGTCCTGACTACGTCCACTAGGTAGTTGGGAGCCTTTGGTGGCTTCTGTTACTGCATCCTGCTGCCACCATGTCCCGACTATGTCCACTAGGGGAGTTGGCAGCCTTAGTGATGATGCCAGCAGGCTGACAGCCGACAGAAAAATTCAGGTAAATACCTGTAATTAAGCGGCGTCTTTTTGAGTGAAATGGCTTGTAGTCACTCAGCAATAACAGAAGTAACTTCGAAGCAGTTTAGACTCCCTGCTATCCGTGCAGGGATGCTCAAGTCCATGCATTTTGTCTTAGCCGCCAAGAGGCTATGTGTATTAGGCAAAATGCGATGCAAATTTTGAAACTACAAGAGACCACTTGTACAATTTTTTTCTTGCTTAACACAAAAACTACTTTGATAAAGCTTTACCAATTTAAAAACAATACAATGTACTCTCATACATGGTATTTGGCATAAATTTACTAGGGCTGCCTCAATGGTAAGTAGGCCGATAAACGTACGCCAAAACTGACTTCTTTTCCAAGTTCATCCTCCTCTCTCTGCACTGCTGCCAGTGGCGTAGCTAGGTCGTCTGGCACCCGGGGCCCATAGGTCTTCTGTCACCCCCCCCCCCCCCCCACCGGGTGTAGCCGGCGGAAAAAGGGGTGTCTTCAGACGTATATGACACCCCCCCCCCGCCCCTGGCCCCTTGCACCCGGGGCCCACGGCCCCCCGGCCCCCCCTGTTGCTACGCCACTGACTGCTGCATAATGTATCTTTCTGATACCATTCTTGCACACAGGCCAAGTCCTAAACACATAGATTGCATAAATTTGAAGCTTTTGCTGTAGGTCACTTCTATGAAAATAAAGTTAATAAGCCATTTTGTCCATTTTTAATCAGCCATAATAAACTGAGTCGTGGCTAATAAGCAGTTAAGTTTTTGGTGTAAGGCCTCTCTTCATTGTCGTTAAAGATTCGGCCCTCTTAATGAAGGAACCATATTTTTGGCTATGCCATTTTATGATGCATTCTTTGGTGCGTTACACAAAATTTGACATAATGTTTATGCCAGTAAAAATTTTTTTTGCTTTAAGTATTGCGTGAAATTGAGATTTGTTCTATATTGAAGGGCCCTCAGTGTTCAAAATAAAATTCCAAGTGGTCGTGTGCCAGGTTGGAACAGCTGGCATGGAATAGCCTACCTACACAAATCGGGAGGGTCATGTACACTTTATGTTAATATACTATTATTGATCCACAAAAGACAAAATGAAGGATTCCATCCTATAAGCAGCTCTTTGCATTCATTTCCACTTTTGCACTTTTATATACCTTGAGTCTGGTGACTTGTGTCTGTTTTCATCATCTGCTATGTGCAGAGGGTAAACTTCAGATTTGCTCTATGGTACAGAATATTTTGGGGCTAAATATATGGATCTGTGTTTTTCAGGTTGCCTCGAAATTTTACCCAAGCCATGCCGCACACTCGGGCCAGGCCTCGTGCAAACGACGTATAACCAGGTTCAACGCATCAGGGTCGAGGGAGTCCGGAGATCAAGGCAACCTGCTGTGCAACCAGTGTGCAACCTTTGGTGACCCCTCTACATGTGCTACCTATTTGACAGCTGTGCCTCACTTTCATCTATCCAAACAGCATCACCGACTGTGATCACTTATCGAACCATGGATGAGTGTTGGGGTGGAGTGATTTGAACAGACATTCTATTTGTCTCTTCAAATTCTTTGCAAATATTTCTGTTATTATAATTCGTATGTTTCTTTAGTATCTAGTTTTTAATAGTTCCTTTCTCTTAGAATTCTCACCATCAGCTCCTGCTATTCTAATGTATACCTGCCTTTAAGCCCCGTTTCTCGTAGTTCTTTTGTACTTGTGGATGTAATTGATAGGTTCTTAATTCTTGTTGTACAGAAGGCTAAAATGCGAACTTACTGCATTTTTTCTTCCTTTGATAATCTACAGCACTGCAATGTGTTCAAGAAATGTAACATAACACAGGCTCTGGTGCAGGATAAATTTGAGAGCAATATAGAGCACTTATTTCAAGCACCCGTTATTTTTGAAAAACTCAAGGATATAGGAGCACAAGAACAAATATATTGAACTAGAGAAACATAAATTCCCCTCATGAGTCTGGTAATAATGTGACTTCCTTTCACTGCAAAGATACTGGTACTCGCATACAAGGTTTGAAACATGAAAGCTATGATACCCTTGCATTTCTCAGTGCTTATTTGCCACACTGACGAATGTCAAAGGCAGCTGCATAGGTTTCATGCACACATTGGTTGTATTACACCTTTTGAGTATTGCATTTCTCAAAAACACGGGTTTGCAACAGTGCTTTAAATAGCAGATGTATTTCCTAATTTTCAGAATTTGTTAGTGCAAGAGTAACGCTACAGATCATATAAAAATAATTTTACAGACTATATGTCCATGGATGCATGCTTCTTCTGATGACGTAGCAGTGCCATGTGGTCGGGGAATGAATGTCTATTTCAGATTTAAATATTGGCTTCCAGGCCTGGGTTAGTCTCCTACACTTAGTATTCTAGGTCAGAGCCCAGTTAATATAGGAAAGTGAATTAAACTAGGAATTATAAACATCAAAAGATCTTGTTCGGGACACTAATGTAACAATCGGCAAGGTTCTTTGTGCATTCATTTCCACATTTGCGAGATTATATTTTGACTGGTTTCATTATTGCGAGAGCAAATATTTCTTTATTCTCATGCTAGAGTTGGCTGCCCCCATTCGCATACAACCCCTTTACAGCCTAAAGATTCAGTGTGTTAATAGGCTGTTTTTTTGGGGTTTGCGCCGTCAGTGTTAAGGGATGCAAATGGTGACATACAACAGAACGCAGAAAAATGTCTAAGGAATGCAAGCAGGGCATGGGGCTTTTTAGGCAGATGCGTGTGTGGGCTATATATAAAACTCCCTATGGTATGCCTCAAGGTATTTTGTAACCCTTTGGTAGAAACACTGACACTCACTTAAGGGGAAATGCTCCTCGAAACAACTTTTTAAATTATTTGTGCTAGAAATTTGAATGTACGGCCATTCATAGGGAGTTTTATGTAGATTTGAATTGTCATTGGTTTTTGTGTAGCTGGTGTTCTTTAGTTATGTCCTACATAGTGGCAATATATTTTTATGGGCACTTGTTTATAAAAGTTTCACAAATAGTTTCATGCTGTATCTTATTTAGCTAGTTGTATACCGCAAAGTGGCGATACCTATCCAAACAGCTTGTACAATTTCTGGAACTATGCAAAAAATATTAGGCCACTTTAAATAATTTTTGCAGATTGCAATTTCAATTAGATATTGGTGTTCAGCTTATCTTGAAGAGTATGTACGCGAAATTTAATTTGTGTAGGACAATTATAAGTGCACAAGCTCATTCTCATGCTATTGTGTGAAAAAATTATTGAAGTATTCTCAATAATTTTTTTCAGAGTACATGAGAGGTATGCAAGATTAGTATGCAGGCCTGCCTGCCTACTAATCTTGCATACTTCTAGTAACTTTACGTGCTGTTTGAATAGATATCGGCACCTTGCAGTCTACAGGGAGTTGAGTTAACTGCAGCACACTGCTTTTTGTGAAAATTTAATACACAAGAAAGTGCCTGCAAATATGACTATATTTTGCTGTTGTGTAGGACATAACTCAAGAAGCAGCTAAACAGAAGCTAATGGAATATATGAAATCTGCATGAAGCACTCTACAATTGGGTCTCTTTTCAAACCTCTAGTACAAATAATATAAATATTTCGAGTAATATTCAATCAGCAAAACGTTCCCGTTGCTACAGTGACCTACAACATAGCGATGCAAAGCTTAAGGCAAGTCCTCTTGTCGAAGTGATTCTGGGCTGTCTTCCCAAGGGCTTCTGTTAAAGACGGTGAATTTTCCTGCATTTACCAGAAGTGCAATACTAAAATGTTTGTGAATGTGCGATTGGTATTGGCACACTAACAGAAAAAAAGACAGCTCTGTGAAATGTAGACTTGAGACGTGACCTTGTTGGACATTTATATTTTGACTCCATGTATTTATGTTGTGTTTTGTACTGAGTGTTTCAGGCGTGACTGCCACTAATTATTGAACATAGCTGCTTCATGAAAGTGCGACAGTTTTCACTACCAGAAATTTATAGCAGTGGCAGGCATAAAAATTACAGTACTCCATAACGTCTACTTTGTAAGAACTCGGACTAGCACCAGTTCTGAGATACATATACCCAAAAAGTAATGATCAAATAGATTTCTCTTCCACACAGAATTGTCACACAAGGCTTACAGAAGGCTTTTTGGCAAAGTAATATCTGAAAGAGCAAAGCATGTTCCACCAAGTATGGTGACAAATATTTCAGAGCTGCCAGTCTGAGGACTCCTACAAGCTAACAATACCTTCAGCACTGACTAGCTTCAATAATGGGATGTCAGCATTTTGCTGAAGTTAATGAAACTTCAAATATTGTGATCTTGTTTAAGAAGACATTTGAAATTAACGTGCAGTTCTAATCCCTGTCGCTTTTGTAAATATTTGCCAATTATTTTCTCAGGCTACAATTTTTGATAATAATGGTATTCATTGCAGAAAGAGCTATTACATGGCATTTAATAAAAAAGGTACTGGTCGTTGTAGATTTTCGGTCTTCAGCATTTGTTGTTCCACAGCTGTTTCTTGAAATCTGAAATGATGTACCCATCTCTTTGTTGGCGATAAACAGGGAAATCTGTCAGTATGTTTTGTTTAAAATGGAGCTGATCAACCCAATAGTTAGGCTATTCGCTAATTATAAATTACAACGATAATAGTACAGGTCCATAAAAACAGACTGATGCTGAATAACAGCTGTGCCCAGCTACATCCACGCAGCTGTGCCACACAGTGTGCATGTGTTCAGAAGAGCCAAATTCCCCAGAGAGAAAGCAGCAGTAACTCATTTTTCGTCATCTTGTACAAGCAGATTATGCGCTAGATGTAATTTATGCTCAGTAAATACATAAGTCAGTCATGTGAGGTGTCTCACTTTAGGTTGCAAGTTGGAACTTCTTGCAATCTTGCTTGTTTTTATTTTGTTTCCTTTGTGAGCATGAGTGACTTAGTTGCCTTGGCACATATTGTCAAAAGTGTTTCTTCATCAATGGGAATTACAAAATTTCAATTACACATAATATTCCCAGTTACTGATATGGTAGACTTCGAGCTTAATTCTCTTATTTTTCATATGTTTATCTACCACGTAGTTTTATCATTCATTGAAACATATCCATGCAATGCACAGTGGCAACCCAAATTATAAATATCTGTTGCTTTCTACCTTGCTCTACAACATTATGAAGATACAAAGCAAAACTAAGTTTGCAATTGTCCCCCATAACCAGAGTTTCGCTTAGAATTTGAAAAACAATATTGACATCCTGCTATGGTGTGAGAGTTGCTTTGGGCACCAAGTGAACTGCGTAGCACCTGTGCTAGAGTGCACAACAAAGCAGAAAATCGCACCAGATTGGAATGGCAGTGGTAAGTTAAGAACAGATGTTTTATTTCACGCACCATTAATGTGGCTTATCATCTGCTCCTGTTTTGTTTTGTGGGAACGCATACATTGAGAAGACAATTTTTTGCACCAATCTTACCTTAGCGGGACACCAGAGAAAGGTAGAAATCAAGAACAGGTATTCACACTTTGTTGCCCACAGTGTATTATCTGGATGTGTTTCACTCTACAAAAGACTACTGTGGTAGATAATCATAAAGACAAAAGAATTAAAAGAGGTATGTGTCAGTCATCCTTCCATGACTTCCAGTGTTTATAGAAACACTTCTTTCTGTATATGTGCCAAGCCGTAGGGAGGCTTTATGTTACTCAGTCATGCTTTCCAAGTTAAAAATCTGAATAAGGACAATCACAAGAACATTGTATGAGTGATTTGTAAATGTGGCACCTAATGTAACTTATTTACGTGTGTGCTGAGGGTAGATTACAGCCAGTGCATAATCTGCTCTTACAGGATAGCTTGTGATGAGTAAAAGAAGCCTTCCTCACATCTTCCTCTTTCTTTTGGACATTGGTGCACCATGTGTATTGCTACAGTTGCATGCATGCAGCTGGGTATAGTTTGTTTATGTGTTCTGCTTCCTCCCTTGTCCTCATTATTCATGTGCAATCTTTGCCGTAACAAAATACAGCTACCTGTGCTACATATTTTGTCAGCGTGTTTGCAATATGGCAGGTTTTGTATTAGTGGGTATTGCAATCTGTGAAATTGTCTGTGTCAGCTATTATACTTCGTCTTGCAAAAGTATGTTTGTCAACATAAATAAACAATTAGTATAAATTTTGCTGTATTTATTTTTGTAATATCTGTTGTGAAGCTTTTATACACTGTTGCACGTTGTATGACAGAATAAAATTGATGCACAACTTTTTAATGTGGTATTTTCCAGATCAATTTTCAACTGCCACTAACACGCACAAGTTGTGGGGGAAAAGTGCCAACAAGAGTACCATAAGGTAAGACAGCTGTTCTTACTGTTAGATTGGATTATCAATTGCCGACCAGTTGTTTTCAGCAAGCATAGTGTAACGCATAGATTATGTAATCTAAGTTGGAATATTGTTTATTGCACTTGATTATCTGGGTCTCCTTTGTACATAAGTGCGGCCTTTTTTATTTGTTATGTGTAGCTTACTTGCTTAATATGTTAAATCGTAAGTTCTAAATAAAAACACGTCTCGAAGAACAGTGAAATAGGTTTGACTTATAAATGTTTTGACATTAGAGACTTGTGCAGTGCTTAATTGAACTTCTACATGAGTCACCTAATATTTTGGGGTCTCATTATGGTTCTGAGTTGCATTGCAGTGTCATGCATATGCACCTGCAGGCTACATATTGGATGTTTATTTAAGGCTGTTTTGCTTGGTTGGCTATTGATTCCAGTTTAATAGTAATGAGAACTGTCTTGCTTTCATGGTGATTCTGTGCTGACTAATACATTTGAATTTTCCAGAAGACAACAAAGGGTGATGAAATGTTAACTTATTGTTGCTAACCTGCCACGTCCTTTTTGGCAAGTTTGCTATGGGTTCTTATACGTTGTCTTTTCACAGTAGTCATCTTGAGAACTAGCCGTAGTCGTGTGTACTTACAGCAAAAGTTGGTGACACATCTTGAAAAGCGGCTCGACACTGCCATCCGAGAGTCAAACGACTTACATGGATTAGTTATTTTACTCTATTTGCAAGAGTCCTGCACCACACACTAAGGGTAACTTGACACACACTGCTGGAGTCGTCAGACTCATCACGACTAGTTGCCCGAATCCTTGAGCAGTGGTCATGTGACCCTTTATCTTGACTCGTCTGACTCATGCAGAATAGTTAACGGGACTCCCTCAGCAGTAGTCGTGTAACCCTTTTGAGAAGGTTAGGAGACTACTACAAGAGAGTGTGCATGACTATTGTGTGCGGAGTCACGTAACCACCTTGTATCGAGCACAGATAGTCTCGGGACTCTCTGCCGAAAGAGAGTTCGGGTGTCTCCCACAAAGTGTGTCGTATACGTGGCGAGTCCAGACTCTCCGAAAAGAGTAAGCGGTACTCTTTTTTTTCTTAGTGTGTACAAAGTATTTACTAAGGCAATCGCAAATAGAATCAGGAACCCCTTCGACTTCTGTCAACCAAAGGACCAAGCAGGATTTCGTAAATGCTACTCAACAATATGCCACATTCACACTATCAATCAGGTAATAGAGAAATGTGGGGAATATAACTAACCCTTATATATAGCTTTCATTGATTACGAGAAAGCGTTTGATTCAGTGAAAATCTCAGCAGTCATGGAGGCATTACGCAATCAGGGTGTAGACGAGTCGTATGTAAAATACTGAAAGATATCTATAGCGGCTCTACAGCCACCGCAGTCCTCCATAAAGAAAACACCAAAATACCAACAAAAGAAAGGCGTCAGGCAGGGAGATACGATCTCTCCAATGCTGTTCACAGCGTGCTTACAGGGGGTATTCAGAGACCTGGATTGGGAAAAATTGGGCATAACAGTTAATGGAGAATACCTGAGTAACTTGCGATTCGCTGATGATATTGCCTTGCTTAGTAACTCACGGGAACAATTGCAATGCACGCTCACTGACCTGGACAGGCAAAGTAGAAAGGCGCTTTAAAAATTACTCTGCAGAAAACTAAAGTAATGTTTAACAGTCTCGGAAGAGAACAGCAGTTTACGATAGGTAGTGAGGCACTGGAAGTTGTAAGAGAATACATCTACTTAGGGCAGGTAGTGACCGCGGATCCGTATCATGAGGCGGAAATAATCAGAAGAATAAGAATGGGCTGGGGTGTGTTTGGCAGGCATTCTCAGATGATGAACAGCAGGTTGCCATTATCCCTCAAGAGAAAAGTGTATAACAGCTGTGTCTTACCAGTACCCACCTACGGGGCAGAAAGCTGGAGGCCTATGAAAAGGGTTCTACTTAAATTGAGGACGACGCAACGAGCTATGGAAAGAATAATGATGGGTGTAACGTTAAGGGATAAGAAAAGAGCAGATTGGATGAGGGAACAAGCGGCAAGTAATGACATCTTAGTTGAAATCAAGAAAAAGGAACTGGGGGGGGGGGGGGGGGGCATGGGCAGGACATGTAACGAGGAGGGAAGATAACCGATGGTCATTAAGGGTTACGGACTGGATTGCAAGAGAAGGGAAGCGTAGCAGGGGGCAGCAGAAAGTTAGGTGGACGGATGATATTAAGAAGTTTGCGAGGACAATATGGCCACAATTAGCGCATGACCGGGGTAATTGGGAAAGTATGGGAGAGGCCTTTGCTCTGCAGTGGGCGTAGACATGATGATGATGATGACGATGTTGCTACAACCTGCACTATGCTGGGATTGGCAGAAAGTATGAAATCGATTTGATTTATTGTTTCCCCTTTAGGGCTTTTCCATGTCCACTTCCTGGTACTACGTTTCCTGAAAGTATTCATTATACGGAGTCTATTCGATCCCACGAATTCTATCATCTTTCCTCCAGTGCTCCAAGAATACATACCGCAGTTGCCAATTGGCAGGGCTGGGCAAAGGTACTCTGCAATGGTACCATGAGACAAGATACTGGGGCGACAAGTATTTAAGATACAGATAGAACATACCACCGCAGTTATTGTATCCAATACGGTACTTTCCATTTCTATCTTAAGATACTTCGATACATTCGCAAATTTCTTGGTAGCTACGAGCAAGTGTCATGGTAAGGATCTAATTAAACACAAAAAATCAAGAAAAAATATGTTAGCTGCGCGCAGACGTTCGTGCGCTTGTTTTTTGTTGAGCCGGCGCGAGCGCCACCACGTGACTCTGCTCCACCAATAGGGACGCGTAGATCTCATCACCTGCCCTCGCTGGAGGGCTCTCGCGGAAAGACAAAAGAATGTCGCTGCCTTTAGTTTCTTTCAGGTGGCTTAGTGGCAGCAGTATCAGCTTGATAGGCGGAGTTTAGCCAACGTTTATAGATTCGCACGGTGATGTTGCGTTAGCCGTAGCTTGTATCTTAAGATACACGATACATTCTTTCATGTATAGGAAATACTGATACACGCCTTACCAGACGTATCACGACACAGATACAAGATAGCCAAAGAGTATCTAATACAGTAGCTAAGATACATGTATACTCGGTACTGCCAAGCACTCCCAGCTGCTTGTTCCCAATCTGCCTTTTCCCCAACTTTCGTCGCCCATGACTAGTCGCCCATGACTATACAGTATACTGGGTTCGCACCTTTCTCATAACTAATTCTCTTCTATTTATTCGTCATCGCGACTGGAGGTTGGAGCATAGGCTTTTACTACCTGTATTCCGTACCTCCTACTTAGCTTTGTTACGACGACTGCTACCCTCTCATTAATGCTTTAGAGTTTATCAATGTTATCCGTTATGTCCTTATTGATTCTACCCTGTATTTTCTCTTATCTAGAGGACATCTATAGCAGAGAATGTGGCTGTTAGCCAGCACTGTATAAAGCACACCAGTTATTGTAACCTCGATAAGGCCTATAATATCCCTGGTAACGACAGATAATTCCTCAAAGAGGCCTGCTAAGCTAACCTCACTCGAGAGGGTTCACGCGTTGAACGTTGTCAGGTTCAGTCTCCAGTAGCGGCCTGTGCGGGTCTAGAGATTCTTAGCACCTTCCTCTGCAGCGTCGCAGTTTTGGCCGCCGCCTTGGTAAGGTGTTTTGCAGCCATTGGGGACTGAAAGTCATGGGTTGATTGCAGGAGTCGTGAGGGAGGTAGTTGCCGAATACTGTACCAGAGAGGCCAATTTCTGTTATGATGAGGGGCTGCCTTTGTTAAAGCTTAATATGCCTTCCTAGTTTGGCTGCACCTGGACTAGTCTAGCCCCACTGGCTCTCGGCATTTTTTTTTGCCGGTGTCAAGCGCCACTCCAAACTTGAATGTCTAGTGGACTGGAGGAGGATCCGAACATACGACCTTCTGACTAGAAGCCCCTTGGTCTACCTCTGCTCCACGCCACCGCCCTGCGTTACGTTGCTTTAAGTTGAAGATGATCTACGAGCAAGCCCAAATTATAAACAATCCGTGAACTAGATCTAATACAATGCAATATAGTCCCTTTTATTAACAAACAATAAAACTGCAGGTTTTGGCATCGAGACATTCCATTGTTTGGCCTGCGATCTTTCATTTTTATGTTGTTTGTCAGAATATCACTGAGTCATTTGGTATAATGCAAGTGTGAACAATGCCAGGATAGGGATTCTGCAGGCTACCTGCATTGGTGGTTCCAGCGCACCAGCTGCTCAAACGAACAAAGATTAATGAAATCGCCGTCACGGCTCCCGCGTTTTGCCGTGCGAAGAGCTGTAGGCAGTTGGGCTTCGGGGTATAGGTAAGGTGACACTCGCTCATACTGAGCTACAGGCATCGTGGTGCATGGGCATTTCAGCGGCAGCAATTAGGCCGTTAATCCCTAGCAAATTGGATTTGAACGCAAGTAACCTACGCAACGTATAACACTATGCTCACTCCCCAAAATTTATTTCGTCGTCATGGACGAAAAAGAAAAAGTATTCAGATAGGACGGAGAATATGGAACGAAGAAGCTCTAGAGATATTAACCGAAATTTTCAAAAAGCAAGAGCTTTGGATTACCAAAATTAAGGGCTGTAGGTGGACCATAAGTGGCAGCTGGCGAAGACAAAGCTTGTGCAGAAGAAAAGCGACGCAAAACCGAGCGAGTCGGTGCGATCTTCAAGTGCCCGGATGAAGACGTATACGCCATGCATGCAGAAGCGGTGAGAGAGGCGAGTGAGAACTAATCGAAGTAATTACTTGTCGCAGTAGGTGACTCAATACTGTAATGTTCACATTTTACGACAAGTGGCCACTTTGTTTGTGACGGACTCAGCTGCTATGGGAGCTGTAAACGTGAAGATGGAAACCCTCTTCTTTCTTAACTTTCAGACTCTCCGGACACCACTTGCCTATCTGCTCTCTCTCTCTCTCTCTCTCTCTCTCTCTCTCTCTCTCTCTCTCTCTCTCTCTCTCTCTCTCTCTCTCTCTCTCTCTCTCTCTCTCTCTCTCTCTCATTTGTTTATTAGAATTATGAGCCATTCATTCACTCCACCTTTCCGTCGGTTGCGGGCTTCTAATTGAAGATAGGGTTATACAATTGTGCATTGTTATTTTAATGTTTGGATTTAGTGAATACTCGTATTATGGATGATTTTTGCAGGACGAAATATTTGTTCGTTTATGCCTCATTAATACAGAAGATGGCTATTAAGAGTCATTGCGAAGAATCCCAGGTGTACGTGCGTCACCCTCAATAACGGACAATGTCAGATTGGTTAGGCTAGTGAAAATCCAATTACCGTAACTATTGTTAGGCATCTTCTATTTTGAACCCTGAACAGCCTTATAAAACAGAATGAAACCACGTTTTTTTAAAGTTCGCATGAGTTATAAGACAAACAAAAAATAAAGAGAAAGAACTTAAGACAATAAGAAGGCAAAAAAATTGGCCGGAGGGAGCCTGTCTGTAGGACCAGCTACTGCCTACTGCGGTAAAGGCCAAGCTATTAAGCCAAAGTGTGTTTCCACGTGCCCATGTGAGGAACAGAAACCGATTACCGCACGCTGAAATCTAGTAAATATATCTAACGGTTCGAGCAAGCAGATGAATTTTCCTGGCAGTGTCTTGATGTGGGGATCGGTAGCACCCAAATTGTTTCACGCATGGGTGGACCGGGCCGCACGATAGGCGAAGTCATTACCTGCAATGCCGGTATGGCCTGGCTTGCCACTGGAATATGACGTAACGTGCATGCTCGAAAGCTTGATGGTTATGTTATCTTATCAGATATACCAACTAACGGATCATGATGTAAGGCAGATTGCATACTCTAAACTGAAGGGCAGCTTTGGAGTCGCAAAACATGACCGCTTCGTGATATCGCTCTTGTAGAACGTAATCTTCAGCGACATATGCGGCAGCAAGCAGTCTTGCGGTTGATGCTGTCATCTTGCACACGTTTGAACTTGGTTGTGACAAGTGCAGACGGAATGACAACGCCACCTGTGGTGCCGGTGGGCGAAACTTAGTCATTTGAATAGATACGCACTCAGTGACCGTACATCTCGTTTAATATTAGTAGCGCCGTCTGTTTCAGAGCCTGTATTCAGTGATCTTCGTAAACCCCTGAACGGTAAGACGAATTCGAGTCTGTTGGCGAGACCACTTATACAGGGAGATTAATTAATAATAATAATAATACCTTTATTGCCAATAATCAAATCAGTACATTCATACAGGCCTGCCAAAGCCTTTGAAGGCTTGAGCGGCAGTGCCTGGCAGGCAGCAAAACCATACACGGTACATTGATAGACCAGTTATAAGCAGCGAACTCAAGTATAGAACACCAAAAAAGGTTATTAGAATATATACAGTGTTTATGAAAAGAAATTTCATTGAGATAATGAAACACAGAAATACAGCAATGTGTGTGAACAAAAATTACCATGAGATAATGCATAACCATATACCAGACTGACCGTCATGGTGCAAAGGAATGGCACAACCACATGCACGAACACAAGCAGTAACGGTAAATAAATGGAACAAGTACGCCTTTACGAACAGATACGCCTTAGCAGTCTCTTTAACTTATATTTCGTTTTTGCACAAAATGTACTGTGCGGTAATTTATTGAAGTAGGTGGGCACATAATGGGCCCGAGCTCTAGTGCCGTACCTTGTGGAACAACGTGGCCTCCAAAAGGGGTCCCTGGGCCTTAAGCATCGGGAAGCTGTGTATGGAACTAGGAATTGACTGCACCAGAAGTGTTTTAAAACAACCGTTTGCATTAAAAGATCATTGAAATTCGGCATCGAAAGTACTTTGAAACGGTCTGTGTCAGCATTCAGGTTCAGATCATAAGATATGTTTTTTAATTAATTTAATTTAATTTAATTTAATTTAATTTATGTAATTAATTTATTTATTATTACCCTCAGGGCCAAAGGCATTAAAGAGGGGAGTGGGTTACAGCAAATGAGGAAAGAAACAAATATAAGCAGTTAGAACGCTTAAGTACAAATGCTCCTGATTATAAAGTTTTAGCTAGGGTTAAGCTCATGATAAATTGGTAGCAAACTAGGATAGTAAAGCGGTAAATACAAAAGTACTTAGTTCACAACCACACAGCCTAAAAAAAAGCTTCAATTACGCAAAGTTAACTTAAAAAGGATATGGGGTTTTACGTGCCAAAACCACTTTCTGATTATGAGGCAAGCCGTAGTGGAGGACACCAGAAATTTTGACCACCTGCGGTTCGTTAACGTGCACCTAAATCTAAGTACACGGATGTTTTCGCCTTCCCCCCCCCCTCCCCTCCTATGGTCTTGGATGGTCTCGCAATATGTGCAATTGTGAACATGAATTCAAACTGAAAACGTGGCATAAAATTTGCTTAGCCACCGTCAGAGGTTGTCGTTCAATGTGCTTATTGACAGCCTGCGTCAATAAGCGCAGAGTGCCGGGGCACGATGTGTGCGATATTGGCTTACCTTCCGAGCTTTTCGTCTCCTACGTCTCTTAATTCTCTGTAATTGCAATGTCTTCATTGAATGATTATCATCATGCGCCCTATCTCCCCTTACATGTATACTTTATCTATAAAGAGCTATTCGCTCAATGTAGCGTAGTTGTTGAAGTGCACCGGTTTGAACGACCGCCTATAGCCTTCCTGTGCATCTTCCTATGAGCGCGCGGGGCAAGATTTTTCTCTTTCGAGTTCATTTTCTCTTAGTCCTAGTGTAGGACAACAAATAGGACGCTCGTATGGTTGGTACTCCAGCCTTTCCTATCTTTGCCTTCTCTTTCTCCTACAAAAATTTCAGCTAGCAGTTTCGCGAAGCTAACACAGAGCCTGATATATCACGGTGGCTGGTTACCTCCAAAGAGATATTAAAAAAAAAGAAAGAAAGAGAGAAAGAAAGAAAGAAAGAAAGAAAGAAAGGAAGAAAGAAAGAAAGAAAGAAAGAGAAAGATGCATACGTCGTTGAATAACGTTTTAAGGGCCATGGTTTTTGAAGATCCACTTATTTTTCCATTCTTTTCATAACTGGTGAGCAGCGGCTCCATGGTGTCTGCATCAATTATTTAGAATTAACCCCATAATTTTAAATAATTGGTTCAGACACTATCGAGCCGCTGCTCACTGCAATTCACCGCGCTTGACCACCGCCATTGGCCACTCAGCATGAGGAGCGTAAGGAATGAAGAATGGGATGTGAAATGGATCGTTACAAAATGCAACTCCTGGTGCAGCATATACATCAGCCTTGACTTGAGCGGAGGCTTCCTATGCGGAATTGCACGCGCAAATCGAAAAGGAGCAGTCGACGCAAAGCTCAAATTTTCGCACCAGCATACCGCGACGTCTTATCTTTTGGTAGCGTTCACCGGGCACTATAGGCAACATTTTATATATTATTTAACCATAAATAAATCAAAGCGTCAACCTTGCAACTGTTGGGATGTTTTCTTCTAAGCTCAGGTCGACCTCCTTGTCCTTCCTATCAATGACATATCTCTATCATCACAACAAGGACCTAGATACAAAAAGATACTGTAAAATGGGTGAGAACGTAGTTTGAAGGCGAAATTTAAATAGTGAAGTTGGCCGTAATTTTCAGGCTGATTTAGGCAACATTTCTACTCTTAATGCAAACATGGTTTTGAACGGCCGACCTGCCATATAGGCTGCTTTCGCGTTTGTAGTATCCCTTCAGGTGACCAGGCGCTTAATTCTTGAGGGGAAGGGGGGGGGAGGAAGTCGCTGTTTTCTTTGCTGTCCTCACTCTTCTGAAGGGGCAAAGAAAACATTGCCTCTCTCCTTCACTTCGCGGCCCGGCGAACGCATTCGCTCATGTTGCGACGCTTCCACAAATTCGACTTCCCTTTTCGCGAGTCCAGCCGGAAGAACCAGATAAGGTCACTTCCCCAAATTGAGTTCGGGGCAAATTTGATTGACATCGGCGAGAACTAACTGCGCCGCGCGCGAGGAAACTGAACCGGGAAAACAGACAAACGAGCAATAAACGACTACGTATTATAGAGAACGTCCCTTTTTTTTCCCCCGGAAAACATCTTTATCCGCTCAAGGAGTCGAGCGCATCATAGAAGCGCGCGCGAACGAAAAAGCGTGGCCCCAGAGCTGCGTCAAACATGAAAAGCATCGTGCGCCACCAGCGAGATCCCTTTCTCAGCTTCACACACAAACCTCGCGCGGAGACTTGCCAAGAACGAACGAGCTGCCAGCCGTCTATCGCCGCCACTGCTTTCCGGGACGCAAGAAGGTGGTGGGGGCGGCAGCCCGGCTGAGCCCGAGGAGGCAAAAGCGACACGCTTCACTCTTTCTAATGCCATTAGCTGGTAATCCGACCAATGAATATTTATTTCGAGGAATCAGTCGCTCGCTATCGCGAGCGCCGCCCCCGTGCTCAGCCCCGCGAAGGGCACGAACCGCTCACAAGCGCTCCCCTTTTCCTTGGCCCTCGGCAAGGCCGAGAGCAGCAAAACTCGAGCGCGCGGTGGCAGCGCCAGAGCATCGGCAGCGGCGCGGCAGCAGCCTCACAGGCGTCGGCAACTGCGGAGAGAGAAAGAGAGAGCGTGGGCTCTCTTCGGCTCAAGAGTGGCCCCGCCGCCATAAATTTTATGGCCCGAGAATTCGTGAACGTAATTCTATTTACAAATGAGACCGGGCCGCTCGTAAATCTAACAGGCACGTTCCGCTTGCTCCTCACCCTATCGCATCTTCTCCTTCCTCCCTCTCCTCCTCCGCCCTCACTTTGCCAGCCTCGAGTAGTCTGTGCCGCCTGCAACACTCCTCCCCCACACTCCTCCTCGATACTTGTCGCTCGCTTCTGCTTTCCAGGGCCGCCGTCGCTTCACAGGCACGCACACCGTTCTCTGCGTCGAGCCGAGAGGGCAAGACGCGAGCACTTCTTTTCCATTCGAGGCCGGAGTTGCGGCGGTTGGTGCCAGTGGCCCGCAGAGCGAAGAAACGTTTCCTCTGCGCGCACTCGGTAACGCGCGCGGCTGCTATCCTTCTCCTCACTTTTTTCAGCACCGGAAAAGGGAGAGGAAATAAAAGAAAAAACCGCTGCGCAGTATTCCGAGCGCGAACCCCTTTTGCGAGATAAGAGGTGCGCCTTGCTGAGGCCACGCATGTCCAACACGCAGTACTCGGCGGTACTATATACGTGATCATTCTACCTGGTATATACCTTTTCGTGCATAATACACTCCTCGCGCGCCGCCTTTACTCCGGTGTTGCTCTTCTTCTCATTCTTAATTTTCTTTTCTATCTTGTAGACACTGTTTCTGTCGGCCGCGCGGAAACTCGGCTCGCTCTCGAGTTCGCCGCCGTTGTTGCTTACCGGCGAGCGTGTTCTTGTCCGTGGATATGCGTACGCGTACAACGAATTCAGCCGCGTATAACAGGTGCTCTAAAAGAAGAAGAAAAAAACTGAAAATAAGAAAGAAACAATAAAAGCAATTGTAGGGGTAGAAATAGGCTCGGAGCATCGGGAGTCTTCAGCGCTCCTCGCATGCTGCATACGGGAAGCGGGCGTTCGCTTGCATGTATACCAGCACACACTCCACCTCGCAGAGGCCGCCGCGGATGTTGCCTACAACAGCATCGCGCTCACACAAGTGGAATACAAAGTATGAGTAATGTTCGGTGCGGGCGCGGGTCATTTCTCACAGTGGTAGAAGCGCAAGTGCTCGGGCCGGAGCGCGCGCATACGACATGGCTTGCGCATGAGTTTGAAGCTGCACGCTCAACGGTTGGATCTAGTATACATATACTACATACTGTACACGTGAAAGTGCGCGCGCTCCCCCCCCCCTCCCCCCTTTCCCGCTGTTCTCGAATATTCTGCATTTCATCCTCCCGTTTCTCGTGGCGTTGTTGTTGAATGAGTTTTCGCACCGGGCGTCTTCTATACGTGTGAGAAGCACTGCCAGGTAGGTACATGTATACGCGCTGAATTTTCGATTTCGTAGAAAAAAAATATGTTCATCCGCGCGCGGTAGAAAACGTGATACGCATGCCTAATGAGATGCCCTAAAACACGCCTTTTTTTCTTTTTAAGAGGAGTAAAGGGAACTTCGACGTTCTGTGGTTGCGACAAAGAAACTACAGGTGGCGTAATTTTGTGCGTTCAGAAAATGTGAGCCATCAAGAATACGTAATTGCAGGTAATAACAACTTTGCAATTGCTTTGCGGCCTGCGATTCGAAGCATAAGCTTCACGACCGAGGGGAAGTTTCACGCTTTATAATTTTCCAACATGGTATCTTTTACCGCACAACGAATTATTCTTTGCATGCATACAAGATCGGCGGCTCGGCGGGCGAGGTATCTAATTTTCGTGGCAGAGATGCGCGTGGTCGGGACGACAATTTGCATTCCTTCAACACTGTGCTAAAATGAGCTTCCCCACACCCACATTATTCACGTTCGCGTAACCAATTTCGGGCTTCTGAGTTTATATATAGTGATATTCAAGGCGCACAGTGCAGCTGTCATATATGAATCTTTGAACTTGCTGCCAGATTCTCTTCTCGGGCTTACTTCGTCACCCTTTTTTTTTTCTTTTCTTACCATTTTCCTTTTAGGTTGTCCCAATAAAAGCAAATTTTACCCTTCAGATGGTCATGTAAAAAGCTTTATAAGAAAATTCACGCTGTTGCAATTATCAAAGTGCTGAAAAGCTGTGCCCAGATGACCAGTGATGGTTTATTCGCGATAAGAAACTTGTAACGCGATATAGAATGTACCTGCATTCCCGAGAGACACATCTCGTGTATAGTAAGTGTTTCGAAGAGCGCCCGGCGAAGTTGTTGACGCTTGCACTAGCCGCACATTTGGGGAGCGTCTTCCCAAATTACGAGCGGGCAAGGCTTTCACGTCGCTCGCCGAGACTGTTTAACCGAAGCAAATCGAAGGGCGCGCGGAGCATGGAGAGTTGATCATTTGAATCGTCAAAGACACGCCCCCCTTGTTTGTGCCCAGGCTGATGCTCCCCATTATCTGCTTATCGAAGTGAAGCTGCGGTGGAAGAGTAATCTAACAGACGAATGCGAAACCTGCAGGGATGCTTCTCCGCACACCGTGTTTGACGTACAGCAAGGTGACGGTACTCGGACTATAGATATATCTTGCATGGGAAGTCACGGATGGAACTTCTCACCACGATGGTCCTCCAATATGGCGCCTATATGAATAACGTCAGAGTATCGTATTCACTGCCGCGGGTAGCCTGTAGCTGCTGCTGTGCCCGGCGGCCGTTCAGAGGGGGGATGTCACTCCTGCGACATGCAGTTATCACGCTTCACGCTACGATTCTTCACACCTGTCAGCAGCCCAAATTGGCCTGTCCCCGCCGGAGTGAAAGTCCGCGCAAGGCTACGCTTCTTGTCACCTGTCAGCCACACAAACTTGCATAACCACGCCGGGGATCGGAGTCAGCGTGCGTTCCCCCTACTTTCTTTGTTTGTGTCCATTGATGTCCGTTCGTTTTCGACCGGGCTTACCAAAAGGGGCGACCAGCTCACCGATACCATCGACGCACCGAAAACGGCAACCAGCTCACCGAAGAAGAAGAAGAACAAAACTTTATTGGTAGAAAGGAGTTCGTTGCCCCTAAAACGGGGTAACGCCGTGCGGTCGGGCCCCTATTCCAAGGCACCGCTGGCCCTGGCCATTCTTTCTGCCCTCCGGACCAGCCTGAGCTGATCCCCGAGGGTGGACATGGATAGCAATGCCTCCCACCTAACTCTCGTATTATTATCTCTTCTTGTTCTTCGGTGTGAGCTGTGCACTCCTATGTGATGTGGTAGAGTGTTGGTGTGCTCCCACACCACGGGCATATGTCCTTGTATGCTTTTGGGTAGTATATGTGCAATTTATGGAGGTTTGTATATGTGTCCGTTTGGAGCCTGCGTAATGTCGCTGAGTCCACGGCTGAAAGGTTCCTATGCGGTGCTGGGTAGAGCCTTCTGAATTCGCTGTAGTGTTGAAAGATCGCTTTATAACTTGGATTGATGGGCGTCGGGCCCTTCACAATGTTGCCATGGGCAGCTCGACAATTAGTGAAACCTCGTGCCGCCTCATCTGCCTGGAGGTTTCCAGTAACACCCTCGTGTCCTGGGGCCCATGTTATCGTTTGGGTATACCTGACGTCAAGTTCTCTGCTTATTTTGGTAAGTATCCGGCGTGCCCTCGAGCCGATTTGTCCCCTCTGATAGTTCCTACATGCGGCCTGAGAATCTGTAATTATTGTTAGTGGAGCATTGCGCTCTATGCCTTCTCTTATAGCTGAGGCGATGGCTATCTCTTCGGCTTCTAAAATTGTTGCTCGGGAAACCGAAGCGCCGTGATTTTACCTTCATGGTTTACGACAACTGCCACCATATTCTTTGCGTTGGCCCGATATGGTGAAGCATCCGTGAATCGTGCTGTGTCCAAGTATTTTGTTATTTTTTCTATGTATTCCGCCCTAGCTTTTCTCCTTCCTGCATGTAATGTCAGATCCATGTGTTGTGGTATTGGTGACACCCCATACAAAGCTCTAATCTGGCAGGGTAGACCTTTGGCGTTTTGGTATATTTGTATGCATTCTCCAAGGCCGACTCTTTGAAGAAGAGCTCTGCCGACTGTCGTTTGCGCCAATCGACTCCTCTGCGCTATGAGTTGGGCCTCAGCCAGCTCATGAAATGTATTGTGAAGGCCGAGGGCTAGAGGCTTCTGATCTGAAGTGTTGCGTGGCAACCTCAGGGCTGTCTTATATGCCATCCTTATTATTTTATCAGCCTTTTCTTCTTCCTCCCTGTTCATGGTATGGTAAGGTAGGGAGTACATTAGTCTGCTGATGACCAGGCTTTTCACCAGTCTGAGGGTGTCTTGTTCTCCCATTCCTGTCCGATTATGAGCCACACGGGCTATCATCCGGTTAATCTGTTGCGTTGTTTTAGAGCGCAGCTCTTTGGCGTCCGTTCCTGGGTTTCGCGTCGTCGTCGGCGTCGTCGTCGGCGTCGTCGTCGGCCTCGTAACCAGCTCCGCCCCCCTTTCATCCCCCCAGCGCTAGCAGCGACCGACTGATACCGCTGGATGCCGCTGACGCCGCTAGAGAGTCAAGATAACGTGACTGCATAGAACACCGTCGCCGCCATGCAGAAAGAGGAGGAAAGGGTCCCCCCCCCCCCCCCCCTGTTCTTGTGTGGCGGATAGCTGGGGTTGACTCACTATCGCCGTCAGCGGCATCAGTCAGTCGCTGCTATCTCTTCCCTCCTCCCTTTATCGTGTTGTCCGCTTGCTGCGCGCGCTTCTGCCCCCATCGTTTGCCGCTGGGTGTACACGCCGCCCCCCTCCGCTTCCGCTTACTGCTGGTTGCTCTCGACGGCGGCGATGAGCCTCCGCTTCGGCGGCGCGAACTGCAGGGTCTTCTCGGCGGCGGCGATGAGCTTCTGCTTCAGCCTCGCTTACTGCTGGTTGCTCTCGACGGCGGCGATGAGCCTCCGCTTCGGCGGCGCGAACGGCAGGGTCTTCTCGGCGGCGGCGCTTAGCCTCTGCTTCCCCCACGGCTGTGACAACCTCGCGAGGCACTTGTATAGATCTCGTCTTTGAGAATCAAGCATTGGTGTACCAAGTCGAACATATATCAGTCTATTTCTCCGACCACAAAGCTTCCTTCATGACTGTCAAGAACTGTTAGTGGAGTCTTTGTTAAAGGAATACGTGTGAAAAATAAAAAAAAAATTATGTGATAGCGCATACATGTGTTGCTCGATTTCTTTGCCTCAATCTATCCAAAAGGTGAAACAGCTTATTTGCTGCGCTCAAATTTCGCATTAGGAAGTAACGTAATCGTCGGTAATTTTTTTTTCTGATCGTGGTTAAAGTGTGTAAACATCTGACATTCGATTACAGCCACATCCCCAACACTCTTACTGTTGACCTCTCAGGAATAATTTTCCCTTCCAGCCTGATATAGAGTTTGAGTCTTGGGTCAGTTCTTTGGTTTTTTTTGTTTTTGTTAGGCGAATGAGTTCTGATTTCTCCGCCGAGCACTGGAGTCCTCTTTGTTGGGTATAGTTTTCTATTATATTGGCTGCCCTTTGAAGCTTCTCCTCCTTCTCTCCCAAGTTGCCCTTAGTTATCCATATCGTTATATCATCCACGTATAGGGATTGACGGACGTCGGGAATTTCTTGGAGTTTTTTAGCTAGCCCAATCATGGCAATGTTGAAGAGTGTAGGCGACATCACCGCACCCTGTGGCGTTCCTTTGTTAGCAGGATGGATGACTCCAGATTCATCGTTTCCAACTTTGATAACTGCTGTTCACTGGTTGAGGAAGCTTTGGATGTACTGGTACGTCCTTTGACCGCAGCTGGTCTCTGCAAGTCCATCCAGTATCCCTTTGTGACTTACGTTGTCAAAGGCCCCTTTTATGTCGACAGCCATGACAATGTGTTCTCCTGCCTTGGGGACGCTCGTTAATACTTCCCCTTTTAAAAGCAGGAGTATGTCCTGTTTTGAAAAATGCGATCTGAAGCCAAACATGGTGTCAGGCATTAAGTCGTTTTCTTCAAGATGATGTTGGAGTCTATAATAAGCTTCCCCACAACGTTGTCAAAGGCCCCTTTTATGTCGACAGCCATGACAATGTGTTCTCCTGCCTTGGGGACGCTCGTTAATACTTCCCCTTTTAAAAGCAGGAGTATGTCCTGTGTTGAAAGATGTGATCTGAAGCCAAACATGGTGTCAGGCATTAAGTTGTTTTCTTCAAGATGACGTTGGAGTCTAGTGTTTACTAATCTTTCGAACGCCTTTCCGAGACGTGATGTAAGAGAGATGGGCCTAAGGTTGTCTAAATTTCTTTCCTGGTTTTGGAATCATGATTATCACAGCGTGTTTCCATTGCTGTGGTATCGTTCCTTTGACCCAATGGTCATTTACAAAGTTCGTAAGGGCTGTTATGGCTTCATCATTCATGTTTCTAATCACGGCATTTGATATTTGGTCAGCCCCTGCCGCTGTGTTCCGTTTTGTACAGGCGATTGCTACTCTAGCTTCTGCCACCGTGAAGAGTTCATCCATTTCTGGGTTTGGGTGTCCGGTGTAATCAGCTTGGTATGGGGGTATCGGGGCTTTATTACCGAAGCATTTTCTATGGACTGCCTGAAGGAGCTCTTCTTTTGTGCCTGGGTACGAGTGTAGCAATCTGTCCAAGTTTTGTCCTTCGCGTCTGGTTTTCAGCGGGTCAATCATTCCTCTGAGGATATTCCACGTTTTTGCCGTCCCTAGGGTTCTATTAAGTGATTCGCAGAAGCGTTCCCAGTTGGCTGTTGTAAGTTGATTAGCGTACTCCTCGGCCTTCTGTGCTATTTCTTTGATTTTCATTTTGAGTTTGTGGTTGCCTTTCTGTCGCGTCCATCTTTTGGTCAGGCTTCGTCTTGCATCCCACAGATGCAGTAGGTGAGGGTCCACTTCAGGTGTTTTGTCCGTTCTGGTGATGGTTTTGGTATGCTTCTGCTTTATATTTCGTATGCATTCACACCAATTATCTAAATAATTTATGTCCGTGGTTTGTTTTTTAAGCGATTCCCTGTACGCCCGTCAGTCTGTTATTTTAGCTGCACCTATTTGTTTGCGCATTTTAGCTATGCGGATTGTGGTGCTTACAATGCAATGGCCACTTCCTAGATTTTCAATGGTGTTGCACCACTCCGCATTTGGACCATTTTTGGTTATTGTTATGTCCGGACTTGTGTCTGCGGAGATACTATTCCCTATTCTTGTTGGCATTGCAGGGTCTGTTAGAAGTGTCATGCCGAGTGCTTCTATTTGTCCCATGATATTTTTGCCTTTATTGTTCTGGGTTGGATACCGTAGCTTGAGTGCCTGGCATTAAAATCCCCAGCTATCACTAGAGGTCTCCCCTTCGCCATTTTTGCTGTCTCTTTAAATAGTTTGTCGAACGTTGCTCTTTTGTGACTTGGCGGGCTGTAGACATTAATTATGAAGGCACTCTTTCCTCTGGTGCCTTTCTATGTGAAAGCATCAGCTTTCACACCGACGCCGGGATTGGCCTCCTGACGTCATCTGTCTCCTGACGCCGGATTGGTGGAAACCATGAACAATGACGACGCAGGGCATAATACGCGTATCCAGACGGCTGTGAGGGGAGGAGGAGGACGTTTGGAAACAGTCTGGCTCGGACATGCTAAGACGCAACCATAGTGCGCTCCGATAGTTGGAACCGTTTTGTAATCTCAACCATGTACCTTTTTGAATATATTCCTTTTTCTTCATTCTCTTAAACGTTGCTGAGAACCCTTTCTCCCGGCACCTGGCACGGCACCATCGAAGGAAGCTTCGTTGGACGCACGGACCCCCGACTTCGCAACAGTGGTAGTCAGCGATGAGATTGACCCCACGGAACTTGGGACGTGCTCACAATCGCAACACTGCTTCCACGGAGGACGGAAAGCTTAGGAGAGGCCCGTATAGCGCGCTGTGTTGGAGAGCGTTGGATCCACGCGAAACGCCAACGGACGCGGCTGCGTGCTCGCCGTGTTTGTTTCGCCCGCATGGCTTCTAGTGTGACGACAGTGCATGCTGTCTATAGAACGTTTATTAATTTGTCTATATCGCGGGCAGAAACAGATACAGAGACATCACTTGCCCAGAGACAAGTGGTGTGCAGAGTACTGGACCAGTCGGACAATCGTCCACTATCAGAACTCAAAGCTTTAGGTTAGTGCTCCCAAAGAACATGCGTGCTGAATGCCTTACTCGCGTTATTAAAGTTCCTGTGGTCTATGGGGCTTCACGATAGACTTTAAGAACGTCGTTCCCTACCGCTCTGTAGTGTACGCGGTTTGTTCGTGCTCGTCTCGCTTTCTCTCTATCTGCCCCTTCCACTCTCTCTTTTATCCCCCTTAACGCTTCCCCCCGTGCAGGGTAGCCAACCGGAACTACCTTTTGTTAACCTCTCTGCCTTTCTATGCATCCTTCTCTCTCTCTCTCTTATTAATTTGTCAAACATAGAGGCTGGTGGCATCATTCCTGCCACCATCCCTTCTCCGCACTGACACTTTCGGAACGCGTATCTCAACTTCAAAAGTGCTACTATAACTGCGAACGAGGTCATCTCCGCTAAGGAAAGTTGGATATGAAGGAAAGCCTGCTTAAGAAATTTAGCACTTATTCGTCAATGATTGTTCGAACTGCGGCCCGATAAAGTATACCGTGATGAATTATAATTGCATTTGCAGTTTTTACATCTCATGCTGCATGGTGCCGTAAACGAGTCGTCAATGAACTACGCGAAAAGTTTTGCAAACCGATCCCCGCTCACTATACTATAGCGTTTGTGCTTGCACATGCGTGAATCTGTGGGCACGAATGGGAATGCGAGCTTCTGTCTGAAGCAAGGCTTCTCGTGAAGATGGCGCTGCGTCTTTAGCTGTAACGACAGTGTAAAAAGAGGGGGCCACTACGTCTGCTCTGTCCAATACACATTCTTTGTTCAGGATCAGGCGTGTTCTGCTCAAGCACCGGAAAGAAATTTTCCATTTGTATAGACTGCCCGATAGCGCCGAAAATGTAAGAATTGCTAGCCTCACGAAGGTATTCAGCAAGCATTTTTTTATTCCGTCCCTACATTCCCTACTACTGCTACTGCTACATTCCATCGTGTAGTTTTTCGGTATGTGTACCCGTGTTAGCTGTGATTTTGGGATAGCGGGCTCATTCAGTATACAGCCAAAGTTCCGATATTGTCGCACTTAATAAGCAACAACAACAAAAAAAAAAACAATGCCCGCAAATATTGATGAAAACAGATTGATGAGAACATACGTGCACCTTCGTGACGTCAAGTAACAGTGTAAATACTTCGATGAAAAAAAAAATGACTTGCTTTATCGCCGTAGTCCAGGCATAGCAAATTGATAGTGAATCTGAATACGACAAATGAAGAACAAGAGAAAAAAAAAGGTAAGATAAAAGCCGAAAGCAATTGATTCTCCGAACGGCAAAGTCGTTCTGCGAATTAAACGTTTCTAATCCCGCTGAGCTTCGCGTCTCTGGTCATAAAATTGCGAGGAAAACAGGAAATATGAAGAAGACATTAGACCACATGTGCCACTATTCCCGGGGGTCCACGTTTTGATACAAATGAAAGTCAAGGCAAGCAAAAAAGAGATTCAGTTATTCCTTGGATAACGTGTTGCAACGTCTAAAACGTGCGAGAAGTTGAAGCAATAAACGAAACGTTAAGATGAGTCAGAACAAAAATAAACCACGAGAAAATGATTAGTATAAATTATGGTCCGGAGATGGCAAAATACTGTCGTCTTTTCACCACCCGGATTTCTAGCGCAGTAGAAGAAGAAAAAAAAAAGAACGTGTGCGTGCCGTGTAAACAGTATTAACATTCGCCGCGTTGCCAACGCTGCCACCACATGGCCAACTGCATGGATCGCGCGTTCTAGGCAGCAATCTTCGCTAAAAGCAAACTTAGCGTTTTTTTTTCATTCCCTTTTAACCGTTTCTAAATGCATCCTCGAGAACAAGTAGCCATTAATAAGCGGCGCGTGTGTCTACGAGCTTTTCCTACAGCGTAACGAGAATTGAGGCAAGCCTCGTTGAAAGCGCAACCACCGAGAATATTATTATTTTACCTTTCAAAAAAATTTTTTTTTTGTTTCTACACCTCACGCACCCAAGCGTAGCAAAGTGTGTACACGTTCCTACTTTCACAACGAGATGAATCGTCAAGAGGCAGTTTATTAAGCGCCTTGAGGGATGGTACAGCGCCACTTCGCATATTAAATTGCGCATTGCTCGTTTTCCGAGCGCGGGTGTGTAAGAAAGCGCGACAAGTCTAGACGAGAGCACCGCTGTCGCAAAAGACACGGTCACAACGCGCCGAACACGTACACGTAAGCCCGCGTCCCACACGTGCACATCTCTTCTCTTTTCGTTCTTTTTCTTTTTCTTTTTTTCGCAACTCGCGGGTGTGGAAGGGCGCGTAACCGAGAATGATTTATCAGGCCGACTGCTACGCGTAATTTTTCAGTGCCTTCTCACCGTGGGAGGTTTTCCGGTTTTCGTCCGGCGTATAATTTCCGCAAGCTACACGTTAGAATCCATTCGTCTTTTCTGCATCTGCATGGGCCAAAAGGTGTATCGCGCGCTCTGTCGTCCTGCTCCGACGTCCGCGATGTCCGTTTCGAAAGGTGAAATATACGACTGCGTTTTCTTGCATGCAGGGACCATGGCCGGAGGAGGGGTGGGGGCGGAAATGGAAGGCCGTGCGATAGGAGCTACGTCCTATTCTGATGCCTTGAAAGGTTTGTGGACGCTTGAATAGGGCCTTTATCGATCAGTATCTCTGATAGTTAGTGTATCCTATGTTACCGCATGTCAATGAACGAGAAATATGGCCCGGAGCATTCGGCTCGAAAAGCGGAAGGTTACCGAACGCCCCTGTCTGTTTAACTCGGAGTGGTACCATGAGTGCAGCCACTGCATGAGTAGGTGTAGCGAATTTCATTCAGTTGGAAAGCGCTGTCATTGGTGCTAACGTTCTTGGATCTCGTTAGAACAACCGGATGCATTGATAGAGATCCGAAATAAGTACACTTTAACCGTAGGAATGTGTTGGAGGGTCGCATGGGGGCTATTTTCCATAAAATTCTGAAGCGAAGCTAATGCATCGCAACATGGAAAAGAGCTAAACATGTGTACATGTACATGCGAGCGGAACGTTAAGGAAAAGTGTTTGTCAACTTCAAGGAATGGCATCATTATAGTATTCTAGAAAACACAGCTCTCGCAAAATGTATCAGGCAAGCGTAGAGAAATTTAATAGCTGTGCGATAATGTCTACCGAAAGCTCGTGTTCTTGAGGCTCGAATGACTTGCCCACGTTTCCTCATCGAATTTCTTAAACAGATCCCTGCAGTGCCAATGAGAGTATTCTTGCAAAGTGAAACTTTCTTTAGACGACTTATGGACTTACATGTCCAAATAAAGAAGGCAAAACTTCGGAAACTTATGGGGGGATAGTGAGAAGCAAGTACATGCAGGAAGATTAACCGGATGGACGGCCGGTGCACATACTCTGCAAGTGGAAGATGGATTTAAAAAAAAAAAAGAAAAAAAAACACATGAGCCATATTCCGCTATGTGGAGGTGGTTGAGCAGCGAAGCTGTTTAGCACGTGACACGGAAGTGACACATAATTTTGAAGAAAGGTACGTACTCATTTATTATCGTGATCGGTGTTCACTATTTCACTCGCCACTGCAATCACATTCTTTGATAATGTAAAATCGATGCGATGCGCGTACGCCGCTGGGTGGTCGGTGGGCCGGATCGGTGTGGCACCGCAAGGGATATGTCTGCAACACGGAAGGCATAAACCACTCCATTTTCGGTACCGACACATCCATATTGAAATCACCGACAACGACAACAGGGGTAGTGTCATCGCAGCTAATTCACGCAAAGTGAGTAACCATCAACCTTACGGCACTATGAGCCATTGAATTTCTTGCTTGCTTACGGGAGCATGAATATGCCATTGTTGGTACGAGCCACTGATGATGATAGTTTTTGTTCACGGAGAACAAGAATGTATAGAAGCCTAGCCATATACAGCTCCGCTGTAAAAATAAGAATATGGAAAAGGCAGAAGGAGAGGAATAGCTCGTTCGCACATTAGTTATACTCGAAGGGTGTTCATGGAAACTGTGCAAAGTCATACGGCGCAGTGGCCAGGGTCGTGGGTACGACTCATGCCCTGGCTGTCGCATCTCGATTGAGGCAAAATGCAAGCACGCTTCTGTGCTTGGATTTGTGCGCCCGTTACAGAGTGACAGGCCTTCAACACTAAACAGGAGCACTCCACTGTGGCGTCTCTCCTAGCGCCGTTTTTGATTTTGGACTTTAAACCCTGCGAATCACCCGCTCGATTAGTCATTATCTGAGCACATGTGGAGCCTTACAACAGCTACCTGGTCTTCTATTATTGTTTCTGTTTGGTTATGCGACACTGGCTGCTTTTCGGAAATACCCTCGAACTCGCTTTCTCGCGCAACGAGCTAGTGAACCCGTGCTCTGAGCAGTCGAAGCTGCCATTCAGGCCAAATCCGGCATCACGCATGACCGAGAAACAAGATCGAAAGCCGCTTGCGCTGTCCATAAATGCCGGGTTTGTCCTCACGACTCCGCCGAGCGGCCAGGGCAGCGCGCCTCACTCCGCGGGCGGGTCACATCCGGGCCGCTTCCTCGTCCAGCTTTCCGGGCAGCCTGCAACAGCAACGGCAATCACAGAAGGCGCAACGTCTCGCGCCGCGCACAAACCGGCATAGCTCTGCGGCCGGCTTTTGCATGCGGCTCGTTCGAACAGGAAACGAAAACGAAACAACGCGAAGAAAGACGGAACGAGTCCGTCTCCGAACACGCGCGCGCTCGCGGGCTGCGCGAATCGGAGCCAGTGAAGCGGCGAGAACAATGCCATTCGTTCCGCCGCCGAGGAAACAAAGCGCGCGCGGTCCCGCGTAGCTCGCCGGGCTGCGGCGACTGGCCGCAAGGCGTGCAATTACGAGCCAAGGAACCAATCCGTGTGCTATTGAACCCGCTCTAGCGGCGAGCGCGCTTTCCCGTGTGTGTGTGTGTGTGTTTGTGTCTGTCCTGGCGTGCCTCATCGGAAAGTTCGGCGGTGCTGCCAGCGGGAAAGCGTTCCTCCGTTCGGCCTCCGCGTGGCGAGCTATCGTGTTCGATCTGCAAGCGTGGCCTGGCGTCGGCTTTTTCAAGCGATCCACACCGCCACCGAGCGGGTTCTACTGTACACGCCCGGGCGACGCAGCTCAGAGACATACAACGCGCGCACACTCGGACGTCGCGCGCTGACGGAAGTCGCCGTCCCCTGCCTGCCCCCTTATTCGGCCGTTCCGTCCCACTCTTTCTCTCTCTCTCCTCCGCCCCCTGTTCTCCAGCAGAACACCGGGCCAGACCGAACGGACGGTACGCCTGTAATTTCATCTCACCCCCAGTGTCTGTTCTTTCTTTCCTCACTACTTTCTTTTTTTCTTCTTCTTTTCCGGGACGTGCCACCAGAGGTTCGCTGCATGAACGGATGGACCGACGGACAGACGGTCCACTACTCTGTGCTACTGCAGCCGGCGCTGCTCCTGCTGCTGCTTGCTTTATTTTTTTCTTTTCACGCTGGTATCTCTTCGTCGTCCGCAGAAGGCATATAGACGTTCGCTCTTCCCCTTCCTAATGGTAGAATAAATTATAGAGTGTGCCCCGGCGCCAGGACCATCTCATGACCGGGAAAGGAAGGAGCAGGAGGCATGTGGTCCACAGCCTTCCTTGCATTTACTACACCTACCCCCCCCCCCCCAACATACACGGACACACTTCGTCCCCGCACACACGCCTACAACCCTCCCTCCCCACTTTGCCGACCCCCCTTCGGCGCCTCACATCCTTCCCTCTTCGTACGCTCACACACGCATCATGCACGAAGTGCTCCTCCGACACCGTCGTCGCAGCAGAGGCAGCACCTTCGCCAAGCGCGCAGAAAGCTATTGTCAAGGCCTTCCTATTGTGCGCCACTGCCAGAACCTGCTGCTGATGTTCGCTTTGGATTCTCTCTCTCTCTCTCTCTCTCTCTCTCTCTCTCTCTGTCAATTTTTCTTGTTTTTGTTTTTTTGTCTTCACCACTGTCTTCTACCCACCTTCTGAAGCAAAACCCGAGTTCTTTCGGAGACGTCGGTGACGCAGGTGGCGTCTTCTCTGGCGCAACTATGCCGTGCAGACGGAGCTATTGCAGCAGTGCTGAGGTCGATTCTTCTCTTTTTCTTTTTTTGACTCCGAGGTATTTTTTTTTTCTGCGATTTTCGTAGCCACATTTTCGTTTCCCCTCGGGCCTCTCCACGTCGCGATGGCTTTTTAATAGGCGCCCTCGGGTATAAAACGAACACATAGGAAGAAGAGACGACTGCGCAGCAACGTAAGGCATCAGGATTCACATAAATAACCAACCTCGCGCGACAGGACGAACGGAGGACCCTACAGGCATCGCTGATGGCATCTGCGCTCAAGCATGACAGCGTACATGCTTTCTATTTGCTTCTCCAGAGTGCCACGCTATACCGAGCCCCGGAGTCATAATTTCTAACGCATTTGTGAAAGTGCCAACCGTTGAAATTGAAGAGTCTTGAAGCAACGGGGTTGCACGTATAATTAGATTTCGCCGACGCGCTGGCAGCCGTGACACATTGCCACGGTCTACCTCTGCGAGCGTCTATTCGATTCGGCAATACGGATCGACGCATAATTTATGTTCTGTGTGAATACGTGAATAAACTTGAGCTATTCGCGCCGCGAGCATGAATCAACGTACCACTTCTATTTTCGTTGAAGAAATTGACGCCTAACAAACGTGGATCTCTTTCAGTGGCGCCGCCTATATTGCTAAGTAATTCATCGAGCAGGACTACTAGATATAGCTCCGAAATATAACTGATAACGTTATCGGGTACAACAGATGAGCCGTAAGAATACATGTGTAGCCAGCCTTCTGGGCTCCCCACATAATGCGACAAAGTACAAACGTTTGTGTACATTTTTGAAAAATTTTGAACACGAAAAAGCGTCATTAAAAGCAGTTACCGAAGAGCAGTGTATTGTGGTCGAGGTGTCATTGACAAGCTTCCGATATGTGCATGTATGGCTAATAAAGTTGACAAATGTCACAATTTTTCTCACACGTATAGCCCACCATGCCATTTAAGTCTTCTTTGAAACCATTCGCGTTCAATATGACATGCTGCACGGCGGTCTTGGCCCAAGGACCTCCAAGCGATGGCGTCGCCGTTCGAAAAATTGGATTACTAGACGGTGTTCTAATTACTGATATTTATTAAAACTTTCCTTTCTTTCTTTCTTTTCTTGCGTTGGGGCCGCAGTACCTTTCATAAATATCTCGGATCACCTACGTTAGGTGCAAACTTTTCACGTGGCGAGATCATCAAAAATTGCACACAGCTGCGTATAGTTCTCGATCGCTCTGACACGCGTACCGGCTTTATTTAGTGCGGCGCGTTACCAGCTTCCACGCACATGCGCGCTGCAAAAAGACCGAAACCAAAGGACACAATACTAGGTAACGTAGCAGAAGGAA
Organism: Dermacentor variabilis; assembly: GCF_050947875.1. Classification (NCBI taxonomy): domain Eukaryota; kingdom Metazoa; phylum Arthropoda; class Arachnida; order Ixodida; family Ixodidae; genus Dermacentor; species Dermacentor variabilis. Next base: position 133,352,752 of record NC_134572.1, on the reverse strand, counting down.
ATAAAGCAAGGAAAAGTATACTCATCTTCCTGCTCCTATAGATATAGCCGTTCGCGCACATATACAAATGGGCGCGGATACTTCCAACTCGGCAGCGCTTCGGAGCGCGCGTACTTCACCAACCGACAAAGGCGAAGCAAAGCAAATCGGTGCAGAATTGAAACGCAGCAAGTAGAAAGGTGGCGCGATCCAAGTAAAAGCAAAACATAGGGTCAAATCAACGACACCACCGCAAAGAGTTGTAGCCGAGAGGAGGCAAAGGATAAGACCGGCGCGAAGAGAGTTTTCCGCATAGCGCAGGCATGCAGGCATCAGCGGGAACACCGGGAGGAACAGCTGCCGGCAACAGGGGTGCGCGCTAAGAACTGCTTGTGGGTGGCGGGGCGGCTGTTAATGAGCTGAGGGAGCCGAGTTCCCCCCGCGAGCGAGGCGAAGCTCGCGGCGGTGGATGTCGGCGCGGGTGAGGGAAAGAGCGGCGAAGGAAGCGCCGGAGCCGGATAAATCCCCCGGCGCGTCGATAAGTCGGGCGGTTTCCTTCGATGAACCCGAGTGGTTTTAGCGGAGATTGGGCGCCCCGGACCGACCTGCAGTGGCGCGCAAGATATACAGACCGAGCGCCGCCTCCGGTGCTGCTGATGCTGCCCCCGCTTCTCCTTGCTTCTCCTTCCGCTTTTTTGGCGCCCGGGTTGGAGTCTTATCTGGAAACACGTGTACGCCTTTCCCATCTTCCTTCGCTTTACTCAGCGTCTCTTACTTTTTTTTTCTCTCTCTCTCTCTCCCTTATTTCGTGCTTGGGTGAGGGATTGCTTGAAAAGCTAAGAGTGGAAGTGCGAAGTACGGAACAGTGACACGTTTGTGCGAGCGAGTCACAAATCGTGCTCGTATTAAGCGGAGGGAGATTAAACTCGCGCCCTGTCTTCGTATCGCATGAATCCTCGTCTTTGTACGACGCGAAGTCTGCACGTGCAAAGCCCCTGTCGCGGGTGCAGGCGGGTTGGGGGAGTGATCGGAACGATGCGGCTCTCTGTCAAGACGTTGCGACTTTGTGTCTGGGCCTTTTGATTGTGAGACAAGCATGCGCGTGCGGCTCGCAGAAAGCCTTGAACTCTGACAACTTTAGGCACGCTCAATCAATTCCGTCGAGAAGGGGTCGCTAGAGTAATCGCAGGATGTCCTTTCTTGTCTGCAAACCCGCAGACACGCTCGTACCAAACGCTGGATTCCGAAAAACACGATTTTAAGCGGTGTACCTTTGTCGGTGAGCTATATAGTGACACCGTAGTGCTATTCTTCCTTTCCCAAAACATTCTTGTCCTCTAGTCTTTACATTCATAATGGTAACGAGGAGCGTCACAGGGGTCCGCAGTATAGTTATACGTTCGTGCATCGGTGATGAATATGCTGCTTGATTTCAATCGGATGCAATGAGAAAATTGTTAACTGCGGTTTATGTAGATTGCTCAACGCTCCTGCCTGCGTTATGCATTAAGTGCACAACACAACAACCAACCTCGGTGACGGGTTATATGTATTCGCTGGTCTGTCTCTGTATTCTATGACGCCATGCGCTTCCAAAATTTTACGGCCTGCGCGAGAAAAGCAATAGCTTGAACAGCGATGTGTTCTTTTCACCGACGACTTCCTGCACTCATCTGCTGTGTTTACATAAGCCACCTGTTCTTCAAGCAGGAATTGTTAAATATTTGTATGTGAATACGACGAGAACTAGTGAGCGTTTGCCGGCACTGTGGTTATTCTTCATAGTCTCGCAGTTACCTAAACGCACATTTTCTTTGCTGCGAAACAGCAGTTATGAGCTGAGTAATCAACCAATCGTAATCATTCAAATGTCAGCAGTGTTTCCAAAATCTTTTGAAGCTTGTCGCTAAAGTTGGCTAAAGAAGCCGCTAAATTTCCGCTAAATTTTGCTGCAAGAGTCGCTAAAATTGTCACTGGAACTTTAGAGTGAACTTTAGGTAATGTAGGTGCTTCTGAAAACGAAAATATATACCAGCTTGGCGTAGATAATTCCCCGAAACGTCTCATGTTTGTGTATAGAGTCCATGTAGATGAGCAATAAACAATGAATTTGCCAGCAGTATGTAGTGGGCTACTTTACTATTATGCTGGTGAAAGCAGAAATTGGGCGTTCACCTTCAGCTTGTGAGGTTGCAAATGCAGCACAATTCAAAAGAACACGAGTGATACGATGTTCCTAGCACGCAAGGGCACATGATCCCAGGCTATCGCTGCAAACATTTTAGTTTTCGGTGCTCCTGCAACGATAGCTAATTTCTACGGCAATCATTTGGTAGAATGTTAACATTGCGATGTCAATTACGGGAAATTTATGGAGGTAAAATATTACGTTATCGCCTCTTAATCTATCTAAAAGCTCCTCGCAGTACTAATGTGTCCAAAAGTCATAAAAAGCAAGCGATGTGTTCAGACTCGTGTGAAAGAGTCTATCCGCTCCAATGGTATACGCGTTCCGCCAGCCGATTTATTTATTTATTTATTTAATTTACCCTCAGGGTTTGCATATTACAGAGGGGAGGGGCATATTACAGACCACAATTGAAAAGAAAGAACAGTTGATACAATAACTATTAGGAGTAGGAACAATCTACCAATTATTACAAAGTATGTGCAATTGCAACTATGAAAATGCAGAGTAACTTGAAGATCTAAAAAAAAAGGACTAAACAGAAAGAACAACTTGAGTATAAATAATTAGGCAATGTGGAGCATGTTATTCGAAAACGTCTTAAAGCGTGATGTATCTAGTAGCTGCTTCTGGCAGCTGATTTCCTTCAGAGGTGGTCCGAGGTAAAAATGCATGTGCATAGGTCACAATTTTGCATACGAGGAACATCAACTTTTTGGAGACGGTCAATTCTAGGTGATATGAAAGGAGGGGCTTTTATGAACTGTTCACGAAGATGATTGTTGTGATAGTAAATTTTGCGAAAAAGAGTGAGCCGGGCTATTCTACGCCCAATGGTAAGTTCCGGAAGGTTAAGCAGCGACATCGTTATGATAACACTGGATGCGCGGTCATAATTGTTTAAGATGAAGCGAATGGAACGATTCTGCACTCTTTCAAGTTCGTTTATCAGTGTAGTACCACCGTGATCCCAGATTGATGATGCGTATTCAAGTGACGGACGATTGCAAGTGGTGTAGAGAAGCTTTTTAAATGATGGGGGTGCCATATAGAAATTTCTTCGAAAGCACCCAAGTGAACGGTTAGCTTTGGCGATGATGTACCTTACATGATGCTTCCATGATAGGTTACTACAGATATGAACACTGATATATTTGTACGATTAAACAGACTCGAGAGATGTATTACGTGGGATTATATGATATTGTGCACACGCTAACGAGGTGCGAGATACGCGCATTGATTTGCATTTTGAAATGTTTAATTCCATGTTCCACGTTTCACACCAAGCATCGATGTTATTTAAATCGGTCTGGAGTAAGGCAGCATCTTCTTGGTTATCTATATTCCGGTAAAGCACACAGTCATCCGCGAATAGGCAAACCTTTGATGAAATGTTATTGGGTAGATCTTTCATGAAAAGTAAGAAAAGTAAGGGTCCCAATACAGACCCCTCGGGCACACCCGATAGCACTGGTTGGACTGGGGAATCAACAGTATTAGCAGAAACAAACTGAGTACGGTTACAAAGGAAAGCTCGAATCCAGTTAGGCACATTAGGATCTAGATTTACTTGGACAAGCTCAAAAAATAGTGCCTGATGACTAACCTTGTCAAATGGTTTAGGATAATCTAGAAAAATACAATCTTTTGAAAATCCAGAATCGAGCAAATGATGCAGGTCATTAGTAAAGACCAGAAGCTGTGTTTCGCAAGAAAAATGTTTGCGGAAGCCCTGTTGTGAGGGCGTAAAAAACTGTTTTGTCTCAAGAAAATTAACAAGGTGAGTGAGTATAATGTGTTTAAAACTTTTACATAGAACAGATGTGAGGGTGAAATTGGATGGAAATTTGATGGATTGTGTGTTACCCCAGACTTGTGAACTGGAACAATCTTCCCTACCAGCGAGCCTTACGTAACGTTAGAATGCTGCAGGGACTGTGAAAAAATGCATGTCAGAATGATAGAACGGTATTCAATTATCTTATTATTCTATTTTATTAGTCACTCGCTGCCCTCTAAATCTCACCTTAAAATTGATTGCGATATGCTTAGGTAAATTTATTTACTTCTTCTCTTGCAAATGTCGTGTAATTGAACGTATTTAGTGGAAGTACAGACCACGAAGCCTTTAGAGCCACTCAATTTGGGTTGGTAAGGTGATAAAAAAATAATAACAACAAAAAGCATGCACTTTGCAAGTCCGTGGTGAATCCTGTGAAAGCCACCATATTGTCACGCACAGTGCGAGCATTACAGATGTGAATGAAACTATTGCCTTATTAAGGCAGTAGAGCCCGCGCATCGCGCAGCCAGTTTCGGCCGCCCAAATGTAGCTTTTGAATAATAAAGTGCGTTTTGTAATGCTATTTTCGAAGCACGTTTCCTAACTTCGAAATCGCAAAAATTTTGCTAATTTTATTGTCACCTCCCTAAAAAAGCCCCCTGTCGGTAAATAGAAAAATTTGTCGATAAATAGACAGGAAATTCGCTAAATGCAGCGATAAAATTACTAGAATGGCCACACTGTGTATAATGAGGACATCCGGCGAGGCATATCTTGAGTAGAACAAACGATCATCGGTCACAAGGCGAGCATTCTAACCGCCTACGCCACAGTCGCAATGCGCAAGTAACTTAATACTTTCACTGCTGAATCGCTCTCGTACGATGAACCATATTCAAAGTGAGCAGCGCTGATGTTACACAAATACAACGTATAGCAGGTGGGGGCAACCTATGCCCAATGTTGGGCCTACATGGTGACGTTGGGCCGATGTTGCCCAACGATATTGCACAGCGTCGTGTGCTGTACTTGGACGAATTTTGTTTTTGTATAGTTGCGTAAACAGAAGAATTTACGTGGGATGCAGCGAAACATCCTGCCCGGCTTGCAGTGGGGAATTATAGAAGAGATGTGCCAGGCACACACATATGTAAATATATCCAAGCCCCCACAAGTGTTTTCTTTGCTCCCATTCTATACCCTTTAGGATATGTTTTACAGGTACACGAGGAGTATCTCAGTTATGTGCGCTTAACGTTCGCTTATGTAATACGAGCTTGTAGTATCGTCAGGGCGCCTCTTCGCATTGTTCAGGAGTTCAGCTTTCTAGGTGGCAATGAAGATTTATCGAAGTTCTCTACGATTGCGGTTGTTCTTAAGGTAGTTTTGTAGTCTCTCAACGCATACACAAGTCAAGGGCTCACAACTGCTGTTCGCAGTAATTGAGTTAACCAAATCACATATTCACTGGAATCTCGGGCTTCTATTTACGACCTGAAAACCAGGCGCTTGCAGCTATGATAACTTTAGTCTAGACAGCATTCGAACAAATATATTGGAGGCGTGATTGCTGCTCGTATGCCCATCAGAATGGAGCAACGGAACGAGCTGCCAGGTTCAATAGTTAGCGAACGCGATCCAGGAAAAATTACTCAGCTATTGACACCCCATTGCCAAAACTAATCCCTTTACACACACGTTTGCCACGCCTACGTCGCGATGCCTTCACTGCCTATGCCGTTTGCCGTGTATATGTCGTTGTGCTTTACTATTGTTCTTATTTTATTCATTTCCATGCCCTTCCTTCATGTGATGCACAACTAAGGACCTTTAAATGATAAAGAATGATGATGCTAATATTAAGTAAGCGTGGGAGTAAATGGAAATTCTTTAATTTAGTTTCTCTCGAAAAGGGTAAACTTTCAGCTCAATAATCTGCCTGTAAGAAATATTATCCGCTGTCTTCCAGGAATGGTATACTTGATATGCACGTAAACTGTATGTGTGACGCGAAGCAACGCCTAAACATGCAGCACAAAGGAACGCAGAAGCGGTGCGGTTCTCACTCCTTCAGTTCACTAAGCGTAAAATAACGACCTTTGCATTGCACTCGAATCTGATGTAAATAATCGCTTGGGGCACGTTCCTTTGGGCTCAGTGTGAAGAGTCCATAGCATGCCTTGTGCTCCAACAGAACTCGCGCTTGACGTAGTTGCGGTATTTACTGAAGGACATGGTCACCACTGAAATCATCGTCGTATGTGTCCCATTTAAGCCCCTTTTCGCCATGGCGGAGACCTGTTCTGCAGAGAATCTCGTTCAGTCGGTAACGTCGTCTCTGTCTTCGTCTTGTTGCTTTTTCTCTCTTTGGTGTGTGTTCATTAGCAGCAAATACATTTTACACCACGTCTCTTGCTTTCTGTACCCCCTTGATTATGCCATGGTGATATTAGAATTCTCTTGCGCAGCCTTATTAAGACATACGAATTGATTGAGTGATCTCCTGATGACTGAGGCTGTGACCTGGCTCTAATACACTTGCAGTACTCTACAATGCCGAGCAGTGGTCGTATTGGAGCCGCTGACAATCTGCACAGGACTTGGGTGCTGCTATAGCTACACTTTCAATCAAGCAAAGCTGGCGAAGCCCCAGAGCATAACTATGTACTGTTCTAAAACTTTCCCGTCCCCCAGAGTAGCCAACCAGACGCAATTCTGGTTATCCTCCCTGCCTTCTCTCTTCCTTTCGTCGTCGTCCTCCTCCTCACATGTGTCGGCCCATGTCGCACTCTCATGTGCTTCATCTGTAAACGATATCGTCACAGGGAACTATATACAGCTCGGTCGCTGCCAAACATTTGTTTCTTTTAAGCTGCTGCACAGTTTGCGTCGAGTAAACGTCTCTAGTTATCGTATCCCTTGTTCTGGGCAAATGTAGCGCTCCGGTTCAGGTCCGTCGCCAGGAAATCGTCAAAGGACAAGAAGACAACGCATTGCAGCGTATCGAGCCAGCTGACAATACAGAAAAAACGAAAACTGATACAGGATAGGCTAACGGAGGATAGCGATCGAGACCACCCTAGCTCCCTCCCCCAAAGAATAAAAAAAAAAAAAATATAGTCAGACGCGATGAAGAATACGGCGGCAGCCAACATGGCGGAAGGTCCATCCTCACTCGGAGAAACAAAGAGACGGAAGAGAGAGACAGGGCCGCTCCCACTGGAACGAGTGACAAAGGCCGGACAAAGAGGAGATGTGAAAAATCGCCCCAAGACGGGCACTGCACAATGGGACGGATGCCAGGGGTTATCGGAAGCGATATAAAGCAGCAGCAGCAGTAGCGGCCGATCAGGGAGCCGCATATAGGGCCGCCCAGGAAAAGAAGCTGGCAGAAGAGCTGCACGGCCGGGAACGGACGCCGGTCAGCGGCCCACAGCGGGCCGGAGACTGCGGGAACAAAAGAGAAAGAGAAGACGACGGCGGCGACGACGACGACGGGTCTGGGAGTCGGACACACCGCCGTCGGAGGGTGGAGGGATGGTTCCTGCTGCGGCAGTCCAAATAATCAGCGCCGATGCGCGTCCCTTGATAGATCCAATTCGGCCAGTCGGCACCATAGTTTCCCCGGCGTCCAGCCCACCCTCCCCGCTCCGCTGCAACTGTCTGTCGGTTCCTCCGTATAGAACGGCAGCAGTGGCGGCGGCGGCGCGGCATCGGCCAAGCTTTGCGACTGTCTGCCCGCGCCCGCGTGTTTGTGTGTGTTTGTGTGTGCGTGCGTGTACGTCTGCGCCACTGGTCGCCCCGCCGCGGGACCCTGCGTGATCGATGGCCGCTGACCGAGATCGCAGCCTGCGCGCTGCACAAGCGATCGCACGCGCGCTTCCCAAGGAGCAGCGGTCCGGGGCTAGCTCACTTTCTTTTGTTTGTCTTCTGTCTCTCCTGTTCTTCTCGCTCTTCCCTTGGCGTTCTCTCGATTTCCTCTTTGCCTCGTTTCTATCCTACGTTGTGCGCTTCGAAGAGGGTCCAAAAAGCGCCAGCAGGGAACGACGCGTGTTTTCTTGCGTTATTCTTTCCAGCGCGCAGTGGCACGCGCGCGGACGCAACAACAGCGCCGCGGCGTTGCTGACATTCCTCGCCCGCAATCCACCGCAGATGTTTTGGTTGTGCCATACGGGCGGCACTAGGGTGTTTCTCTACTGCTTCTATATACGACTGGTCCCGGAGTGTGGCTTTGCGAGCGCGTGGCGTTTCTCTTGTGTGCCTTTCCCCTCGTACACCTCTGTACACACCTATAGGTGTATATACGTTACCGCGTTGTTTTCAGCGGGGACTGACAGGAATGCTTGTTGTTGTTCGCCCGAGAAAGAAAACAAACAAAGAAAACGTTTTGTTGCTGGTAGAACTCGTCTGGAAGCTGATGGGGGGTTGTTTCATCAGCATTCCTGAAGTGTCTGGGAGAAGTGAGAGTGACAGAACGTTCGACTCTTTCTTTTAGTTACCTTGGCGCAGTACATTTGGGCTTTTTGTGGCGGAAGCAGACCGAGCCGATATTACATCCGCATCGAATAGCCTGTACCGTAACATTTCAACCTCAAGCATTTTCGGAGTGATGGAAAAAGCATTCGTTTGGCGGCGTTGTCTGAAAGATTCCAGGACAGCTCCACTGGGTGGCGTGACTGGCCAGGTTTGAAGTAGGTTGCAAAGTTTGTTTGCTGCAGCTGCATGGTTGAGATGCACTGTAATAGAACGTACACAAACAAACCCAAAGGCGGCCGCAGAGGCCGCAGATCATGTTGTCTTCCAAGAACGTGGTTTAGCACAACTGGTCTTTTGGCATATATCAGTTTCACAACCACGCATTTGCACAGGATTTCTTGTTGTTTGAATCAACTGTTCAACCAACTGTGACTATGGGTGATCAGGAGTGTTAAAGAGCCAGCAGAGAGTGAATTTGCGAACAATTTTAGTCGCACTTGCCTGTAGGTGCCTTGACTGTACGGTAACTACCATGATAAAACCTATAGTCGGAAGGCAGCAGCTGTGGTGGCGACAGCTTGCGATACTGTCTTCCACAAAAGCCTTTTTGCTGACGTTTATTACCATATGTGATAGAAATATACATGCGTTGGCATAAATTTTGAGAGCGACATTTAGAGTGCTACCTTTTACTTTTTCCCCCTGCTAAGGTTGACTATCATTCGCTCGTTTCATTCCTGCGGCTTTGGCGTGACAGAAACTGGCACGCGCACGTGATCTCGTAAGTGCTATAGACTACTTGAAGCACGCACCAATAATTTCAAAGGACTATACCTGGCGTTGACAGAAGAAAATTATGCTTGCGATTGTGGCCTAGTGGAAATAAAGAAAGACAACTGCAGCCCAGTGGTTAAAGCAGTCCAGCTCTTGTGCAGCGAGACCGAGGTTTCGATCCCCTCGTAGGGAAACGTCATTCTCTTATTCTTTTTCTTAGTGTGAGCTAGCCGGAGAAACAGCAGAAGCCGTCATGGTCGGCAAAGTCTGTGAGTACTCGCCGTCTACGTTCGCTTTAAAAAAGAAATCGCGATAACAGCGGCTGCGCAGTAGTGGTCTATAGACTAGCACAATGCAGGCTATACAGGGCTACCTCAGCGGGTCCAGCGATCGGCGGCCGGGCGACGAGAGGGGACCACGAGTGGGTGGGCCTCTCGCAGACGCAGCACGCACGCTGGGCCGGCTGGCCCGCCTAGACGGCGTTGCATGCAGCGGCCGCCGCCACCTAGGGAGAAAGAAGGACTCGCGGGACATTCATTATTCATGGGCGTTTCCTTCGCACGAGATCGAATTTCTGGGGGACCTGTGGTCCGACGCAGGGCGTTGCGACCAAGGTGTCTCCGGGGAACGCGAGATGGGCGCAGAACGGAGAGAAGTAAAAAAAAAAAAAGCAAAAGCGCAGGAGAAGAAGATACAGGCGTCCAGAGCGCGAGCGCCGCGGAACGCCCGCGATTCTGCTGTTCCGCGATGATTATGATTAAGCGCCGAGGCTCGGACAGCGGCCAGGGTTGGCTGGCTTCGCGTGCAGGCGGATGAACGCGCGAAGAAGGCGCGAGAAGATGGGGGGGGGGGGGGGGGGGCACGACGCGCTTCGCGTGGCCGCATGCATATATGGGCAAGCTCTGGTTGTCTATATCTCTAAGCACATTACCGTACACACTCGCGCTTGGAAGAGTGGCTTCGGCGCAGCGCTGCGAAGTAATGCAGGGGGGTTTACTCGCGTTGTTTGAGTAAACGACTGCCCGCCCACGACTTTGCGACGGCAGCACAGATAGCGAATTTTAGCCTGCGAAAAGCGTCAACATGGAAAATTTCGCAATCAGACGGACAGATGGCTTCAAGTCGATGCATCTGTGTCCGGTCCTCTCGTTAACACCCCGTCGAAATCTCCGGCGGAATCTAATGTCCTACTGAGATATTCGAATCTGTGAGAACCATTTACGACATTAAAACGCGGCTTCAACGGTTTTGCTTGCTTAAATACAGCCAAGACGACAGTATACAGTCTGTGGAAGGACTTGTTGGGCTAGATGGTGTTTGCTTACCGACATAATGAAGCGCGAAGGCACAATAACAAGGAAGAGACAAATATACGTCGCAGCACATGTGACGTGAGTCTGTGTCTCTTATTTGCAATTGTGCCTTCGCGCTATATCACGTCGGTAAGTATACAATCTGCTTGTTTCTATATTGCGTGCCATTGTGTACTGTACATAGTAAAGAAACGCTGCATAAGTATGCCCGGGATCTCTCCGGGTTACACCAACAGTGCTAGTTTGGCTTTCGGATAACTCGGATGAGTCGTAGCCAAGCAGGGCTTTTTTCCTGAGTGCATTGTGGCAAGTGCCACATAACTGAATTTGGCGCAACAATTTCAGCGTGTCTTAAAAAGTATGAATGAGTAACCTAACGTGAGCAATCAAACTAGTATAACACTCTGGGGAAAGAAAGACTAAGCACATGTATTAAAAAAGCCATAACAGAGCGAATTATCGAATACGAATACCAGCAGAGTTCGACGGCCGCAGAAGTTGAATAAGACTGCCTACATTTTCTTTCTTCGGTTTCCTTCTTTATTTCCTTCTTTATTTTTTTGGTAAGAAAATGTAGCCCGGTTATCAAGGATGGTCCTACACTACGTTTTAAGAAAAATCTTCATTTGATGGCAAAGCAAGGCTATATTGTGCGCGACCATCCGGCCAGGTGTAACGGTCGCGAGCAACACCTTAACACACGGAGGGTGGTCCTTCGTGGCCTGTGATATTCATGTCATCATTCTTGTTTTCTTCCCGTTTCCATGTTCTTTCGGGTTTTAAGAGTCCTTTTCGTGGTTCTGTGTTTATAAGAATAAACGTCCTTTCAATATATGCCATAGTAAACGGAAGCTAGCTCTCATCCTCGTGTCTTCCTGCTTCTGTGTCTCCGTTAAACGTTCGCGCTTCACACAAAAGGGAGAAAAAAGGAACTTGATGGTATAAATTTTTATATAATTAACAATGTTTTCTTATGACTCTCGCGAATCAAGTTAAAGGGCCTTGGAGAATATTCGAAGTAGTCGTTGCCCTATGAAGTGCGACAGGTAATCTTCATACAACTGGTATCTGAAACGCCAGATGACAAGGCCGGCTTTGACAAGCACCTATCGAAACGTCAGCCAGTCTCTCTGAGTGGCACTTTCCCCCCTGTTTATACAGCCTTTATCCCACAGTGTGTTTCCGTTAGTCGGTCCCCGCCTTGACTTTGGCTCATCACTCCATTATATTTTAAATAATCTTATGATATAGAATGGTTGCATAGTTATCCCTAGGCAGCAAGCAGCTGAGTAACGCGCTTCGAGCTGCCAACAAGGACGGGTTTAAGAGATTGAGCGTGAGCACGACAGTAAACATAAAATAAAGCAAAATTAAGAAAAAAATTACCGGCATACGTTTGCGATCTTGTGCAAATCCCAACCCAAGTATCATAGCGAAGCCGAGTTTCGAGACAAAGAAGCAATGGCGCCCTCTAGGCATGATAGTCTTCCCTGAAAAAATGCGTTTCTGGTTCTTTCGGCCCTTCTGAGCCCTCATTTAGCATTCTCACTGCTTCCACGCGGCGTGAAGAGCAACAGCTGTCGCGCCAGGGACGTTTCACGAACGACCACTTACAATTAACTATCTTAGATTGGTTCTTAAGAGCGCTGAAATGCAAGCAAGAAACATGACACAGGAAGGTTCACAGGAAGGTGGAGACGAAGTCGTCGACAGATGGCTGAACGAGGAAACCTGCAGTCAATGTTTGTACAATGCGACAACGATTTGTTAAATGAAAGAGACTTCCGTATATGGGCATCGATAGATCTTAAGATATTTTCTTAGAGCAACAGCTCTACAATTTAATGCCCTGCTTGAAGATTATTACAAGCATCGCTCCCTCCCACCACCTCATCCTCTACGCGCAAAACATAAGAGAACCAATGTCGACACCTATCCTGCATATGTCTTATAACACGAACTTTGTTCCTGCGGGCTTTCATCCCGATATATCGTTATTGTTCGCGAACAGAACACTAAAACACGCTAAAAAGCTTGCAGTTTGCAAAACCCAATTAGCATAAACTTGATTATTTCTTACAATGCCCCCTTCAAAGCACACAAAATTTCTAAATTCCACAGCCTCCTTATCCTCATACAGACTTTATTCCCATTAACATTATATTTCATACAACCAATAGATCTAAGACAACAAACAGTTAAGTACTCCACGGAGTACTTAACAGTTTCCCAACACAGTTCCCAACAGCTCCCTTTCCCCAGCACAGGGTAGCCAGCCGGTATTTATATATACTGGCTAACCTCTGTGTCTTTCCCATTATTTTCCTCCTCTAATTCCCCCCCCCCCCCCCCCCCCCACTGCAACTTCTGCAACGTTCACTGCGCTTCAGCTCTACTATCACAATAAACGGACGTACATTTTCCACCTTACGTAATCGGCCATAATAGCTTGGCTATAAAAGTTGTGGTATTGCACACTCAAACAGTGAACTTTAGTTATTGCCTCTATAGTAATGTACCGACAATAAGAGCAAGCTAAACAATAACCGAAAATGTACTTTAAGGGCACGTGAAATAGTAGAGAAATATACGGAATGGCCTCAAATACAACTTTAATGTAAGCTGGCGACGCGAATAAACGCGCCTACGGGCGATGGCGAATTCGTGCTCCGCATCGGTACCAAGGGACGCCGCTTGCATAAACCCCTCACACAAAGAGAGAGAGAGAGGGAAAACGCGTATACTGGGATCGCATCAGCAGGAGCGGCGCCGGCCGGTGTCGCGTACATTCAGCGGCGCTGCTCGCCCGCGCTGCTTGCGCTTGCTCCTGCCTGGTGACGCGTCTTCTTCCTTGAGACGGCGTTCGTGCGCGCACGCGCGCGAGTGTGTGGGTGGGTTGGTGGGACGCGGCCGGCGGTGGTGGGGGGGGAGCCATCCGAGTATAACGCAGCGACGAGCCGACACATCTCGGCCGAAAACGATTAATCTTGCGCGCGCGCCACGGGAAGAAGGATTGCCTTCAGAAAAGGGTCGGACGTCCGCCGAAAAATCTCGGCGGGCGATACAAAAGCCCCGGGCGCGCACCACCCCAAACCAACGTCACCGCCGCGGGGTCCCAGCGCCCGGGGCTGTGACCCGGCCAAAGCTAGCCGCCCCGGGGAGATCTTCTACTCAGCGCCCGGTGGCTGCAGAAGCGCTCGCCTAGACGGCCACCTTTCTGCATCCAAAGTACATTCATCATCATTAGAAGAAGGCCGCGGAAAACTTCTCCCAAGAAGCAGAGCCCGAGACCTTTTGGGCTCCGCTCGCGTCGCGCACGCCAAAGGGCCGTCACCGCCGCCGGGTCTCAACACAAAACGGGTTAGCGGTATATGCTTTGGACCCCTTAGTCGTCGTCAACCCTACGGGCACTGCTGGGGCGAGAAGAGCTCGCACGCACAGGAGTGTAACAAGAGTTCACGGACGGAAGGGCGCGATCGGTGGCCGAAGATAAAGGCGGGCGCCCAGGAGGAGAGGAGACGAACCGAGACGAGACGGTGAGGGAGCGACACCATTACGCGAATGTGTAATTTACGGAGAGTGTCGATCGTCGTAATAAACCGCGCACGGGGGGTCCCAAGCCTGGACTGTCACCCGGACGTTCATCACTTCGCCACTGAGAACCTCAATACCAATGGTAGAGGACAACTTTTCTTTTTTTCTTTGATAGCTGCATAGTTAGAGTTCATATAGCTAAGCAAAATCTATCAAAGTTCTTTTTTTTTTTTCATACGACAGAAAGATAGCAGAGCGGGTATATGAGGCCGGTGAACATAGCTCTACACATTTTCACAGCACCACAATAACAGAATAGAGAACGCACCGCTTAGGCGCTATCCTCAAGCAGTCGCTGCTTCGTCATGCAGCGCGCTGTTGAATTGCTTGTGTGTTCGGTTTTCGTACCTCCATTTGGCATTTAATTACCGCGTTTCTTCGTTTTGGGCTCTGGTATCGAAGCCGGGCTTTATAGGGCGCCTAAACGTTCAATTTGCAGGGTTGCTCATTTTACTGCGCTGCGCTTGAAGCCGGCCGCCGTCTGTATGCAACGAAGTCCTGAACTTGCGGACCCTCGAAGCACAAAAGCAGTCCGAGAATTAAGCAGTGCACGGAACGCGAATGAGAGAGAACGCGCGCAACGCCAAATCGTGCGAAATCTTCGCATACTCGCGGCGGTGAGAGGCAGGAAAAAGGCGCACCGAGTAAATTAACTAGTGACCCTCAACTTGCGGATTACGTTTGTCATCCATTTTCACGGGACATTCCCGTGCTACCTGACTCGTTGGCACAATTTCAGTTCACACGCCTCCAAGCGAGAATCCAACGAGACCGGATCCGACGACTGCGCACATTAGTTGTGTTCACGGAGCTTTATCGGATTCAACAAACACACACTGTTACCGGATGTTCGATTTTTTTCACATCCGATGCGTTTTCTTGCGAACGCAACAGATCTGGGGCATTAGATGGCAAATAAAGGTTCTCTCAGAGCTTTTGCGCGGAAATTCCAGAGCAAATGGTCACTTTTTCAGGGCACTTACCTGAGGTTCGAACCGCACGTAGCCGCCAGTGCAGGTTCGGCATAGGTTTCGGTTTCAGAGCAGTACGACTTGGATTAATGCCGTCCGGACAGATATACAATGGTCCAACAATCCGCTGGTGGGGGCTTTGTTGATTTGTGTCAGCTGGGTGAAGTTCGCTGTTCATCATTTTCTGGACGATGAGGGCGATTATTGTGGCGTTTGGAGTCCTGCTATGAATGGCCTCACGGAAAAGATCGTCGAGCTTCACAACAGACAGCCGCCTTGGAACAATGCCATCAGCAAGATGGCGGACGCGGTCAGTGTTGCTAGATGACTATAGATTGTGAATATCCCCTGTTGGAAATTATTCGTATTAAGGAAGAAGTACAAGTGAACTCAAGACTCTTGCAATTAACCTATGACCCACAGTCTCCAGCGGCTACGGAGAACTTGACCAAGGCGGCGGTCAGAAGTGCGACGTGGCAGAAAGTGCTAAGCATGTCGGCTCCGTACAGGCCACCACTGGAAAATTAACCTCGCAGTGTTTAATATGCCAACCCTCTTGAGTGAGGCTAGCTTAACAAGGCACATGGATTATCAGGAATTCTTTGAGGAATTATCAGGTATTGTCTGGGATATTATTGACCTTAGTGAGACTAGAAAAACTGATGAGGCTTCTGCAGTGCTGACTAACGGTCACGTCCTCCGCTACAGAGTTCTTCCAGACGGGGTAGGATTTCCAATTAATAAGGACATAGCGGGCAACGCTGATGAATAAGCATGAATAAGAGGCTACAGCATGAATAAGAGGCTAGCAGTCGTCATAGTAAAGCTAAATAGGATACACAGAATAAAGGTAGTACAAGCCTACGCTCCAACCACCAGTCATGGGAATGAAAAAAACAGAACAGTTTTATGAAGATGTCGAATCAGCAATGGAAAAGGTGCAGACTCAGTACACTGTAGTCATAGGCGACTTCTGTGCAAAAGGGGGGAAATGCAGACTGAAGAACAAGCAATTGGCCACTACGGCATCGATTCTAGGAACATTAGAGAAGAGATTACATTATGGGGTTTTACGTGCCAAAATCACTTTCTGATTATGAGGCACGCCGTAGTGGAGGACTCCGGAAATTTCGACCACCTGGGGTTCTTCAGCGTGCACCTAAATCTAAGCACTCGGGTGCATTCGCATTTCGCCCCCATCGAAATGCGGCCACCGTGGCCGGGATTCGATCCCGCGACCTCGTGCTCATGCAGCCCAACACCATAGCCACTGAGCAAACACGGCGGCTCACTATAGAAGAGATGTTGGTTAAATTTGCTGAAAAGAATCGACTCGGAATAATGAATGCCTCATCCTGGAAGCCCAGTAACAGGGAGTGTATATCATAAGAAGCCGTAAAAGGGAAACAAGAAATTAAATGGCTTTCATACTCTGACAACGCCAGCATAGTGCAGGATGTAGGAGTATTGGATAGGATAAAAGTCAGTGATGATAGGTAAGTGCAAACTAGGATTGTTCTCATTTTTCAAGAGAGAAAAGTAAAAATTATTCATGAGAATACAGGCGAACCTATAGACGCAGTTAAGGTAAAAGCAGATGGATTCGGGATGGTACTCGCAAACGGAAACGTAGCTTTATGACAGGAAGGTAAGGATAACACAGAGGCAATTAATGAAACCTCAATTAGACTGACTTTAAAAGGAGCAGCTGAAGTGAGAAGTAAGGCACCAATGCAGCTAGTAGTCAAGAGAGAGAGAACAAGGATACGAAAGGCAGGGAGGTCAACCAGAAGAACATCTGGTTTGCTACCCTACACTGGGGGTGGGGAAAGGGGAATAGAAAGAAGGAAAAGGGAGAGAGCAAGCACTGAGTGCCTGTAGGAGGGACACTATAAACGCACTTCAAGTGTTGCACTAGTGCACGAATCGCTTTTCGAGCCAGTGACGGGTGTGGCCACGGTCGGAGTATTTTTGACTCGGTGAACGGTCTCAAGTCCAGTCGGTGTAAAGTTGCCCGCAGAGAGAGGCGTTGGACATCGTAGCGAGGGCACGTACACAATAGAAACTCGATGGTTTCCTCGCACCCACAGGAGTCGAACATCGAGCTCTCGGCCATTCCCAAACGATAGGAGTACGCGTTCGTGAACGCTACTCCCAGCCACAAGCGGCACAGCAAGGTTGTTTCGCCGCGGGAAAGACTAGATGCAGTTGTAGCCGTAGCGTGGGGTCCAGTTTATGTAATCGGCAATTGAAGGCACTTGAACTCCAGAGATCTTGTGACTTGTTGCATGCAAGTAGGCGAAGTTCCCTGGCAGCGTCCGACCTCGCCAAAGGTTTTGGACGCGTCTGGGTATCTACGTGGGCAGACCGGGCAGCTTTGTCAGCTAGGTTGTTGCCGACGATGCCACAGTGAGCAGGAATCCATTGAAATATAATGTGGTGCCCTCTTTACAGAGCATGGTGGTGCAGTTCCCTGATGTCAGATACCATTTGCTCGTAAGTTCTGTGATGTAATGCAGACTTGATACTCTGAAGAGCTGCCTTAGAATCACAAAATACGACCCACTTCTCTGTTGACTCTTCGGTGATGTACGTCATAGCGGCATGGAGAGCTGCAAGTTCTGCCAACGTAGATGTAGTCATGTGTGACAATTTGAATCTAACTGTAACCTGCCTAGCTGGAATGACGAATGCGGCATTTGAGCTGGTAGGTAAGGTTGAACGATCGGTATATATATGACTGTGGTCATGATACGCCTGGTGCAGTAAAAGGAGCGTAAGTTGCTTCAGAGCCGGCGATGGATGATTGGACTTTTTGTAATTCCTGGAATAGCAAAATTCACTTGAGGCTGTCACAGGCACCACGGGGGAGATGAAAGCATCGCTGCCGGTGTAAAAGACGTCGGATATACTCTTGATGAGCGCTAATCACTCTTGAAAAGGTCGCTTGAAGTCTCTGGGCTGGTAGGGAGGCCAAATGAAGGTCGGGGATCCTTGACAGATGGCGAATGTGCGCTCTGAGAAATTTGACAGCTATATGTGTCTAGATTATATGGTCTCCCGCGATGGCAGCTGTTGCTGCTGTTGAGGTGCACCGAGGCAGGCCTAAACAGGTGCGTAGGGCTTGACCTTGTATTCTCTCCAAAGCGCGAAAGTTCGTCTTGCATACATTTGACAACACTGGTAGACTGCAACGTAGTAGTCCGAGAAACAATACCCTGTACAGCGGCATCATAGAATGGAATGGTGCACCCCAGTTTTTCCCGCAGAGAAATTTGAAGACCTGAGCAATGGCAACTAACTTCTTTGGTTGACCGCTCCACGAGAGGTTGCGGTCAAAGATGGCGCCCGGAAAGCAATGTGTATTAACATAGGTTACAGCTTGACCATTGATTGAAACAGGATACAATGAGATTTGTTTGCGCGTGAAACCAACCAATGCTCACTTTTCAGTAGACACACTGAGGTCTTGTTCTCGGATATAAGACGCCATCATGGTTGTCGCCCGCTGAAGCCTTGCTCGTACCTGAGGGCGAGTCACGGCAGAGGCCCAGATGCAAATGTCGTCGGCGTATATTGAGACATGAACTGTCTGCGGTAAGTACTCCGATAGTCCTACCAGGACGAGGTTGAACAAAATAGGGCTCAACACTCCTCCCTGCGGCACACCACGGCAGATGTAATGGCCTGAAGTTGGGCCATCTTCGGTCTGTAAGAAAAAAGAAAACGCCTCTCAGTCAAATAGTCCCAAATCAATTGATACATCCGGCCACCAACTCCAATAGCCTCAAGTGAGTTCAGTATGGCCTCATGGGCGACGCTGTCGTATGCTCATTTTATATCTAGAAAAAGTGCCACTGAAAGGCGCTTGAGGCTTTTCTTTATTTTGGACGCAGGTTACGATGTCAATGACGTTGTCGATGGACGAGCGACCTCGACGAAATCCCGCCATGGTGTCCGGATAGATGTTGAATCGTTCTAGGTACCATTCCAAGCGGGTAAGAATCATTCTTTCCATGACTTTTTCGACACAGCTCGAAAGCGCAATCGGACGATATGATGAGAGCTCAAGCGGAGACTTTCCAGGCTTTAGAATGTGGATCAAGCGGCTCTATTTCCATTGTTTAGGAACGGCGCCATTCTGCCAAGACTGATTGTAGCAGTTGAGCAGCTCATCACGTGCGTCATGGCCAAGGTGGCATAGGTCCGCATACGTGATGCCATCAGGTCCTGGTGACGAAGAACGCCTGCATGTCTCTAACGCAGCATCGAGCCCTTTGAGTGAAAATAGCACGTTAATTTCTGGTACATGTGCCTCAGGGATCTCATTCAGTACTGCGTCAGTAATGATGGACACGGACCCAGCAACCCGTGCACAGAACTGTTCAGCCACTTGAAATTCCGAGTGGAGTTGGTAGAGGGCGAGAGCAGCAAATGGCTTCCTTTGATGCGGAGATGAGCGAGGATTCCTAACCGTTCTCCATATGTGCGAGAGCGATTTTCGGGGATCAAGCGATTGACAAAAAGTTTTCCATCGCTTGTCTTCCAATTTATCCATACGACGATGGACTTCCTTTTGTATGCGTCGTGAAGCCCTCAGATCCAAGACGGACTTCATGCGCCGATACCTCCTCTCCACCTGTCGGCATGCCCCACGCAGCCTCTCCAGTTCCATATCCAAGGCTGTTCGACTTGCTGACCTTGTAAGCGAGCAGATGAATGTTTTCAATGCCTCTGCGATTGCATCTTCGACAGTGTGTGAAAGGCCTTCCCGCCATGCGTCATCCCCATCCTTCTTAAACTTTGACCAATCAGTTTTACGCAAGACAGTAGAGGAGCGTTGCTCAACTCCTCTAATCTTTATGTATGCTGGAATATGGTCGCTTCGATGTGTTTCTATGTCCGTAAACCATTGGACACTCGAGGCGAAGCGCCGTGACACCAAAGTTAAGTCCAAGCAGCTACTATGGGTCGTGCCTCGCAGAAATGTAGGGCTGCCGTCATTAACACAGCACAAATCATGGTCGGCAGCAAAGGAGGCAAGACTCCTGTTTGAAACAAAACAGCACGGTATTCACGGGGACAAGAAGGGAATACCGTGAATACCACGCTGTTTTGTTTCAAATATGTCTTACCAACTCGCCCAAACGTCTGTTTTAACAAGACTCCTGCCTTTGTAGCCAATTTTAGTGTTTCCCCATAGTTGGTGATGCGCGTTGAAGTCACCTGTGATAACCAAGGGGCCATTGTTCATTAGTAATATTTTCTTAAGTCGTTCGCCGCCAAAGTGACCCGCTGGGGATATGTAGGCTTCAATTAGTGTAAATGACAGATCCTTCTTTTGGACATTCAGGCAGACATATTGGTTGTCGTCATGAGGCTCTACTGCGTTAGCGACATATGTTAAGTCCGTGCGGATGTAGATGATTACTTTCGTGCTCGCACCGCATGTGGACGAGACGAAAGATTCGTAACCGGACAGTCTGAGTGAAATTGATGTATTTGGTTCATTTGGACCAGTATGGGGAAGCGATTTGTAAAAATGAATTGACGAGAGTCTGCTATACGGGTCCTTAGACCCCTGGCATTCCACTGAAAGACCGACGCACTTTTAGCTTCAGTGCGGAAGGGGCTATTGGTCGAGCCATGATACTCAAACGATGCTAGCAAGCACTGGATTTAGTGCCTCCAGTATTTGCAGAGCACTTCGAGCTGCTGGTGTTTGCAGCTTGTTCAGTGTAATGCTCATTGTATTAATTAGCGATTGCAGCATACCAGTCACCTGCCTGTCTTGGTCGCACAAATCCCCGACAGTAGACGTCGGGGCTTGTCCAACAAAAGTTTGCTGTGATTCTGCTGGTGAATGCTATCGTTTCGGTAGAGCCGGCCAAGATTCGGCAGATGTGGTCTTCTCAGTGAACTTGCGCTTCGTGGTCCAATACAGAGTGTCTGGCCTGGCCGGTAGAGGAGGAGGTGGTGTTGTAGGAAGTGGCATGAGCGGCGCAGAGGCAATAGCCTTCCCTGAGGAGCGCCGGTGACGTGAACGTTGCTTCCTGATTTTATCGGCGGCTTCGCGATGACATGAGTGATCTCTCACCATCTCTTTCATGATGGCCATTTCTTTAATATGTGGGCATTTCTTCGATGAAGCTTCATGTGACCCTCCGCAGTTGGAACACTTCATTACAGTCGCGCCATATTTATCTGCAGCGTGGGGCTCGCCGCAGCGGGGGCATGCTGCCTGATTTTCGCAGACGCTGCTCACGTGTCCCAGTTTCATGAATTTGCGGCACTGAAGAGGTTTCGCAATGAAAGGCCGCACTGCATGACTGAAATGTCCCACTTTAACATGCGAGGGTATATATTTACCCTTGAATGCTATCTTCACGCAGCGTGAACTGCCTAGCCGCTTAACATCAACAATGACCTCATCATTGGGTGGCTTGATGAGAATCGGCAAGTCGTTATTAAGGATGGCGACGTCTACGTCGTAGATAACGCCGGTGACTACGTCAGATCCCAGAGGAATGTAAAAGCGCACCTGAATGCCGTCGAGGTCCGTTACGCTGCGTAGAGTGGTCAAAGCAGCTGCATGCTGGACATCAACCGCCAGTAGATTTTTTCGGGTGTTCACACGAATGTCCGATATTTCATTTGGCACCAGGGCTTCCAGTGACATGGACACAGATTGCCTTATAAGTAGGTTCATGTTGACGGTGGGAAGCAGGGGCACAAATATGATGGTATTGGCGTCCGGCCTCTGCGTGAGTCTTACTGTTTGCGTGCTTGATGATGAGGACGTCCTGGTATTCCTTCCCTTCGCTATGCGGCTCTACACAAGCTGGAAGTCGTCATCGGAAGTGGCCTTACTGCTGAGGGAATAAACATGGGTGTCCTCGCTGTCGCTGTCGCTCTGCTGACCGATCCCCTTCCTGGAGGCGGACGCCGCTGACGCCGCCGTCACCGGCAGACGTGCGGGGTCGTTCACTTCCATCACGACCAAGCAGGAAGCGAGGACCAGCTGATGAACTTAGGTTTTCACAGAAATAAACCGGAGCTAGAAAGAACAGCGCTCTATCAAAAGACACTTCGTCGTCGTTCCCAGCAAGTAGTCATGCTCTCCCAAGTAATAATTGACCTAAGAAAGAAACGACAAAGAATGAAAGTGTCCCATTCAAGAGATCAGATGGTATTCGCTGAACTATCAAAGCTGATGATCAAGATGAAAGTGAGTGATAATCGCAATTATAACGTAGGCTAGACTGAGGAAGTCGTGAAAATGTGCGCATCATGAAATCAGTGAGTTCAAAACTTGGCATAAGGCAGCGCAAGGTGTGCGCAGTTAAAGTTAAGCAGGGTAAATTCATAAATGATTTTCGATTATATATAATAAAGGCAGTAGAAGACTTCTATACTGAGCTGTGCAATACCCAAAGCAGCCACGCAAATTTACTGGAAAGTAGTGATGAAGAGGATACAGAGGCAAGGAGTATAGCTCGCGGCGAAGTTAGAAGTGCTTTTGAAGGCATATGCAGGAGAAAAGCGGTAAGAGAAAAATGAATAACAGTCGATTTAATCAAATACGGAGGGGATGACATGGATACAGAGGCAAGGAGTATAGCTCGCGACGAAGTTAGAAGTGCTTTTCAAGGCATGGGCAGGAGAAAAGCGATAAGAGAAAAAGGAATAACAGTCGATTTAATCAAATACGGAGAGGATGACATGCTTGAAAAACTTCTGGTTATTTATGCTCAATGCCTCACGACTTGAAGTGTACCAGAGAACTGAAAAAAAATGTACTAATCCATAAGAAACGAGACGTTGAAGAATTGAAGAATTATAGGCCCATTAACGTTTAACTACGTCAATTATTCACAGGTAACCCTGACCATGAGAAGGAAATTTACAGAATAATAAAAATGGGTTGCAGCACGTACGGTAGGCATTAACAAATCCTGACTGCATGCTTAGCACCATCGTTGAAACGAAAAATGTACAATCATCGCGTTCTGCTGGTGCTAACATATGGGCAGAAACTTGGAGGTTAGCAGAGAAGCTCGCGAACAAGTTCAGGACCACGCAAAGAGCGACTGAACGAAAAATGTTAGGCGTTACTCTAAGAGACAGGACGAGAGCGCTGTGGATCAAAGGGGAAACGGGGATAGCCGATATTCTAGTTGACATTTAGACAAAAAAAAAAAATGGAGCTGGGAAGGCCATTTAATGCGTAGGGTATATAACCGGTGGACCATTAGATTTAAAGAACGGGTGCCAGGGGTAGCGCAGTCGAGGACGGCAGCAACTTGGGTGGGGTAACGAAATTAAGAAATTTGCAGGTGCATATTGTAATCAGCTAGCGCAAAAGAGGGGTAATTGTAGTTCGGCACGATAGGATTTTGCGCCGCAGTGCACACAAACTAAGGCTGCTGCTGCTGCTGCTGCTGATGATGATGATGATAACAATTGAAAGGAATCTAGAAGTAGACTGCCATGGTTGGCGGCATAACTTTTCCAAGCACGAGGTGGCTGTAATACTGACCCGTGTACTTGTTTATCTTTTTCCGGTTACCGGTTTTCACCGGCTAACAAATGTCAAACGTTATTTCCCAGCACAAGAGGCCCCTTCCTGTATATGAATTTCCAGGTATGTTGTCGCTGGTTCCATACGTTGCCTGTGGTCCCCGAACCTTGTGGAATCTGACTGTATGCGCGACGCGGATTGCGCAGTTCTTGATATAGGGGTACCGGCGATTACGCTCGAACGTTACACGAATCATGTAAAAAAGCCGACGAGCCTGACCTGCAGCTCAGGCTTCGACCATCGCCGACTGTGCTCGCCGCTACTGTTGTGCTTCGAGTGTCACTTGCTATTGTGGGCACAGGTTCGCCCAATGAAAATTTAGTTTAGTGATTCAGAGTTTTGCTACTGTATTCTTAACCGTCACTACAACGTTACAATACAAATCGTTGAACAACTGTTCGTGCGTCTGCAATAAATGCACTGAAGGCACGAGTTTGTAATGTCTGAAAACAAGATGAATCCTGTTTATTCTTGAAAATGAAACCGATGGATATTGAAGTGAGAACGTAAGATTACGCGAATGCTTTTTTTCGGCGTCCTGTGTCTGTGTGTACGATTGTGTTTACCATCGCATTCACTTGGAATGACAAGCTATAGAGGCGCCACCAAGCAAACTTTTGCAGTTCTCATTAAATAGCTTCTCTCTCTCTCTCTCTCTCTCTCTCTCTCTCTCTTTCTCTCTCTCTGAGTATCTCTCTATCGCGAGAAAAGTAATTCACACCCTTTGAATACATACCCGTTTTTAGCGTTCAACCAACCAATCCACCGAACTGTCTCCGAAACACTGCATAAAACTGCCTTTGAATTTTGATAGCCTTGAGCTGATTAAACTCCAGGCACGCCCATTTCACAAACCTTTTGACATCAGTCTTTTCTCTTTTTAACCTCACATTTGGAAATTCTTAAAATTTCGCCGGCCGTATTTCTTATGGTATAGGACTTGATAAGTATTTAGGCGAAAGCCAGCCTGAAGTGGCCCGTTGTAATGGTTCATACCCCTTTAAGACGGCATCTAGTTGAGTGGTACAAAAATGGTCATCATCAGCAATGGCTCATACCCCCGTAAGCAAGAAAAAAATGCAATGGCTCATACATTAATTGAAATCACCTATACAACACACAGAACAGCGTACATTTCAATAAAGAACAAGCTCAAAACAAGCATCCGAACCATTTATAGAGCAATGTATACTCCCCTCGGAAGTGTGCTATCACCGAGGGTGCTCGCCAAGCGAGAAACGAGTTGCGAGGAGCGAAGAGGTGGCAACAAGGCGTTTGATCGCTATAGTGCTGCTTTCCCCTGCTAAGAGAATGACACGTAAAGTCGAAGAGGAACGTCGTTGGCGCGAGTCCGACCTCGCTATACGAGCGCGCGAAGCCGCCGCTAAGCGTCAAAAGCGAGCCGAAGAAGCCGAACTGCGAAAGCAGCAAGGGGACTATGCGAGATGGCAACATAGAGAGGAGGTCGAAGCTCGCAGACAACGGCATGCCACACGTGTTCTTCATACTGCAGTTCGTTATGTCTTGCAAGAAGTCTGACCCGACCAATCGTATACCTTAATGCCTTACAAAGTAGCAGGCTTGCGCCTTCGCGTGTTACAAGAGTGTAACATGCTGCCGAACTCTTTCCTTAGCTCATTCTGCACTGCACCTCTTTTTTTCTTTTTCTTTTTCGCCCGTCAGAACAAAAGCATCTGTCATAAACACGCAGAGCTGGTGTAGCGCATGGACGCATTTTCATACGTTTGTTCGGGTCGTGAAAACAAAATCCAATGTGACTGGTCGCCGCTTAATTTCCCGTATTTAAACGCGCGTTGTAGAAACACATTGGCATGGCGTTGAAACCGCGTTGTCCTTCGTATACCTCATGCGTAAGAAAGAGAAATGGGTGCTTCGGCGCGTATCTATACAGGTTACCGGGGGTGTATATGAACAATCCCTTTTCATCGGCGCCAAATCGCGGGAGAAACGCATCGCGACGCTCGCAAGCGCAAAACAATGGTCGTTCCGTGCACGGACCATTGCAGCTGGGCCCGAGTCCTTTTCTTGCCGCTTGCTCACGAGAACGAGCCGGCGGTGCGCTTTCATTGCCCATCAATATCGGGCCGTCTGCCCTTCAGAAACACGTCCGGGGCCATTCTTCTTTGGCGAGTCGGCTTTATAGTTGAGCGAGCTCAGCGAGAAGAAAATGTTTTTTTTTTTTTTTTCGTTGTGTCAACCGCTGACTGAGGCAGGCCTCACGAAGATCGATGCATCGATTCGGGCGACATTTCGCGAACATGCTTCTCAGAACGTTCACCTTATCAATCAACCCTACCCGAAACGGAGCTTTCGCGCGGAAAACCTCGGGCTAGAAGGAGAGAGAGAAAGAGAGAGAAGAAACGTGAAGCCGAGGAACCGATCCGGAGGAACAACCAATGGCATAGAGGCGCGCCGAGGGCAGGGAAATAAATTTTGCCTCGTGTCCGGTTTCTGTTGCTCACAGAGTTGTGTGTAAGGGTAAGAGAAGACTGAGTACAAAGCGTGTACTTTCGCCCAAACGCAGCCACTGCTAGGAATGGCTCGCTTTACGTGGCTTAGTGCCACACATTGTAAATAACAATAACAAAGTG
The DNA here is from genome assembly GCF_050947875.1 of Dermacentor variabilis. NCBI lineage: Eukaryota > Metazoa > Arthropoda > Arachnida > Ixodida > Ixodidae > Dermacentor > Dermacentor variabilis. Next base: position 133,326,478 of record NC_134572.1, on the reverse strand, counting down.
AGCGAGCTCGATTAATAATAATGCTTGTATTGGCTTCTCACGAAAAGTTGCGCGAAATATTCGCCTCTGTAGAAGAAGGATAGCAGTAATTTATACTTAACGGTATACTTCTGCGGGAATTATTGGCTGCTATGTACCATGCATCGGTGTAAATTAACATGCGTGAAATCAAAATCACCGACGATTACGATACTCCTTAAAGGGAAACTAAAGAGTCTGTCGAATTCAATAAGACGCTCATATACGGATGCGGGAACCTTATAAACCATGAAGGTAAAATTTTTGGGGTGATATTTCACTTAGGAGCGACGCAATCGTCGGTTAAAATTGCGCTGTAGCTCCGCCCCCCGTCGAGCGCCGCGCGCTGCTGCTGACGCTGACGATGCGAGCGGAGACCGGAAACCGCGGCTTAGTGACGTCAACACTGGTGTTCCGCTCCTTCGCAGTCTCCGCTACCGTGCCTGACCGGGCTTATTTCTGCGTGCGTGCCGTCCTAATCTGCTTCGCTCGACCCTACATTCCTTTATTTGTGTGTATATAGGAGTGGTAGTTGACGTGCGCAGCATCAATTGAACTTGTAGGCCGATCATGCCGGCGTTCTGTGCAGCCTACGCTTGCACGAACACCAGCGGCCGCGACGATGTTCCGATGTTCCGTTAGTTCCTGCAAGGCAAGCTTTCAGCTAAGTGGGAGGCTGCTGTGAAGCGAAACAACTTCAAGCGCTCAAGAACAACAGTGTTGTGCTCTAACCACTTCCGTGACGATTACTACCGAAGTTTATCAATAATGCGTGCTTTGGGTTCTCCTAAAAAAAATAGTTAGCACGCTGAACGCAAGGTGCATGTTTATCGCCCACCCTTGACGCAGGTTTCATCGCCAAGCGCCGCAAATTTTCTATTCGCACGTGTGTTGTGAAACAGCCTGCATGCAGCTACCATAACGCAGTGCAAGCGTGAAGTTTGCATGTGTTGGAAAGCCTGCTCACGCCAAGACGCTGCACTCCCCCTTCTCTCGCACACATAAGAAACCGACCATCTCACGTAGCCGACGAAATTCGCCGGTTACGAGTAGCGTGCGGATGGCGCGCTGATGAAGGTTCTATACTACACGTGCTACAACAGCCGGTAAACTTTTCCCGCGTTTAAACCGTCTGTGCAGATTGCCGACAGCTTTGGGGCAGCGCACAAATGCTGAAGATCGCATCACCGCTTACGTTCTACGAGGAGGCATGCAGGAGCATAACACTACAGTTGTTTGCCCGCAAACGTACTCACTGGAACGCTGAATGCAGCTTAGCAAAAAACATACTCGCCAAAGAACATTTCCAACACAATGAGATGCTAACACTTCGCCTTCGTTCGCGTGGAAAGCAGTGCTTGCACCAGCATCTTTTGCTTCTTGGAGAGGCCGGCTCTTCGCAATCGGCTCGTGCATGTAGTATGTACAAGTATGTACGTACGTGTAGTATGTACAAGTATAAACCTCTTACAAGTGATCTTGCACGCGACAGCGACAGCGCTACAAGCGAGGCGATGGCTGTCGCGTTCACTCGTCGTCTGCAAGCCGAACTCCACGCGAGCGACGGCTTTGAGCGACGACTTCCCGGTATGAGGGCACCAATATACGCGCCGAAACTAGCGTGACGCATGCTTTATCAATTTAAGTTGATGTATTTTACTGAAGAAGGAGCATAAAATATTTCTGAAGGTCTTGCACTAGGTTCTTGTTCTTGCACGTGTAAAATTCAATAGTTTGCTCGTTCCGTGCGACAAACAGTAGTATTTGAGTTATGCACATCCAGTTTCGGCTGTGCACAATTGGCTAGTCGCTCATAGCATATCCGTGCGACGAGCGATGAGTTCCAGATTTCTAGAAACGAGCGATCGAGCGACAACACCGAGCGATTTGTTCAAGCGACGGCCCGTTTTGTCGCTCGAAGCAGTCACCCGTCACCGTCGCGCGCAAAATCGCTCTCGTAGAGTTTGGACTTAACGCCAAACTCCTCCGAGAAACGCAAGCTCTCGAAAATTTCCATCATCGTCTCAGCAAAACACCATAAAACTACTTTGCACCGTGCTTCGTGTGTAGCAGCAGCAGTCGGTCCGGAAGAACACCATTGTTGACGTCACGAGGCGCCCGACCAATCACAGGCGGAAACGAGGCGCGCGAGCTGGGCGTGTCTGCTGCTGCACTTTTCGTCGAAATAAAATATGTTTGCGCTTTCTTTCGCTCAATTTCGATGCGAAATTCGAATTCAGAGGGTTGAAAACCACGGCGTACTGCTCTTAACTCATTTTTTCTGGAAAAGCTTTCAGCTCTATACGTGCTTTCATTTCGTGATACATTGGCTGGTTCACAGAATCTGTCTCGTGCAGCGCATTGCAAACGGAGCGATGGTGCGCTACTGCCTCTCTAATCGGGAGATCGCGAGAGGCAGCGCGTGGGTGACGCGTGGGCGCGATCCACAGCAGCCGCCGCAGACAGATGTCCACTCATGCAGCTCTTTGTTTCCATATATGGTATCGGTCGACGCGCTCGCTGCATGCCGTCGATGAACAGAAGACGGCACGTTACTCTGGCGCCATCTCGTAGCGGTCGTTGCAGCAGAACCCTAATTTCGCGGCACTACGCTCTTCTCACGTTTTCGCCATAGCCTCCTTCTCCGCTTCCCTAGTTGCTCTCTCTTGGCTATCGCCATCTTTCATCCCCCGCTGCGATTCGCGTTCGCTCTTTCATCCTTCGCTGTGCTCGTTCACTCGGCTACGCCGAGGTAGGACGCCGAGGGACGATGTCGACGCGAAAGGCAGGAAAGGGCGCCTGAGAACTGCACTCTAAAATTAACTAACCGCACCCGGCCTGTTACGCGTAGTATCATGTGGGTGCGATGTTTTACCGCTTAATTTTGGAGGCCGCATTCAGGCAAGGTTACATATGCGTGATTCCCGAAACGCAATAAAGCGCTCTGTAGTCGTTGTATATATACTTGTTCGTATTTCAATTCATGTTGACATAGTAAAGATTCGAAAACATTGTTGTGCGTACAAGGAGCTTTATACACTTATATCCAAACAAGATAAGTTTCACAAGTAGATGTAGAAGTTGATCAAGAATGATTAAACCAGATTGATTGGACATTGGTTGGACAGTGCCTACTGGAGCCAACGTTTCGACTAGACAATTTGTTTTCGTCAGGGCCGCCCTGACGAAGGGCGGTATACTCCGTTCATCACTATCGAAGATGGTTTCACTTCCGCGAGATTTCGCGTGACTCGGCACCGGACGCGTCTGCGCACACTGCCGACAGCGTTTCCGGCGCTGTGTCAAACTCGCTATCTTCGCACAGTGCCAAGAGCGTTGTCAACCGTGTGCTGCAACGCGTCCAATTCCGAGTCTGGCGAAATGCCGGGAATGTGGAACTATGTCGGAAAGTGGTCACCCGAGAATACCACCCCGGGTCTTCTTGTCGAAACGTTGACTCCGGCTCTACGTATATTGTTCGATAGCTGTTGATCCCTTTAGACACTGGTAGCTTCTTTTAATTTCTGAGAGAACGGACTTTAATTTTTCCGTCAAGATTAATCACTACCGCTAACTTGGTGTTCAGTCGATCGATTGGTTGTCGGATTTACGGGTCTGAAAGCAACAATGGGGCTATGACATACGCTGTAGTGGAGGACTTCGCATTGAGCTTGATCACCTGGGGTTCTTTTGTGCGCACCTAAACGTAAGTGCAAGATTGGTTTTTAGTTTGCATTTTTTCCTCATAGAAATGCGGCAGCCGTGGCAGGTAACCGAACCCGCGACCAAGTTCAGCTGCAGAATGCCGTGGTCACGAAGCTACCGCAATACATAGCTAACTTGCGTGGTTGTTTTTATACGCTTTGATGTTCACTCTAGTTTATCGATCACGCGAAATTGTAGCTGAGCTTGGTTGCGTATTTGTGCAGCGCGATAAATATTTATTTGTACTATTTAGTATGCCTCCAAACCGAGCCGCCTTAAACGCCATCCTTCCTTAACGTATAAATATAGTAACATATTTCTTCTGATAAATATCCCTAGAAACTCATCAACCAATAATTTAACAATTATGATTGTGTACTTTGCTATTGCGAGAGATTTGTACTGTAGCTCTCTCCTCTCTCTCTCCTCCCCTATTTCCTATCTTCCATTTCTGTGTTGCTGTCACCGCCCTTCAGAAGTGTGGGCAGGCGTTGTGCCCCTTCCGGTGGCAGTTGCCAGCCTGCTCGTCACTTTCCCTTTCCTGTTAACTGTGTATATGTGTTCAAAACAAACAACAACAACAACAACAACAACAACAACAACAACAACAACAACAACAACAACAACAACAACAACAACAACAACAACAACAACAACAACAACAACAACAATAATAATAATAATAATAATAACAATAATAATAATAATAATAATAATAATAATAATAATAATAATACGTACCCTGTGTAGCTATCACTGATCTTTTATAACGCTGCATTTGTTCTGAGTTGTCAAACACTCTTTAATCACGTAGCTTTAATCAGATTACCGATGCCTTTCTTCCTTTATGCAGGCTCTTGACATAACGGCCGGCATCTGACCAGTATTACTTGTATTAATCGCTTGACTGTTCCTGGAACTAATTGGTTCCGAGGTTCCCCTGTACAATCAACGGGTACGACGCGCTTCTAGGTGATCAGCACCCTTGTGTGAAGTCACCAAGATCACCATGCATATACACATATCCACATACACAATACAGAATGTCCAATTTTATATATATCGCGAAACATCATCATCATCATCATCATCATCATCAGCCTGGTTACGCCCACTGCAGGGCAAAGGCCTCTCCCATACTTCTCCAACAACCCCGGTCATGTACTAATTGTGGCCATGCCATGCCTGCAAACTTCTTAATCTCATCCGCCCACCTAACTTTCTGCTGCCCCCTGCTACGCTTCCCTTCCCTTGGAATTCAGTCCGTAACCCTTAATGACCATCGGTTACCTTCCCTCCTCATTACATGTCCTGCCCATGCCCATTTCTTTTTCTTGATTTCAACTAAGATGTCATTAACTCGCGTTTGTTCCCTCACCCAATCTGCTCTTTTCTTATCCCTTAACGTTACACCTATCATTCTTCTTTCCATAGCTCGTTGCGTCGTCCTCAATTTGAGTCGAACCCTTTTCGTAAGCCTCCAGGTTTCTGCCCCGTAAGTGAGTACTGGTAAGACACAGCTATTAAATACTTTTCTCTTGAGGGATAATATATGGTGTTATAATAGTGTTATAGGCGCAGTTCAATACGGATTGTCTGGAAGCGAATGATCAGTGTCCAGTAGGCCTTTAGATCCACTGGACCAGATGCACGTCGTGCTTGTTCCTCTTATCAGTGGGATGATGAAATGGAATCACTGGACTGCGCGTTTTCAAAAATTTGAAATATTCTGAGCTTCATGATGAAATACTGACGTGAAAGACATGGCTCTCGTTCAGATTGCAGGAAAGGGGGGGGGGGGGGAGAGATGGGTGCAAGGGATAGTGAAGAGGTCGCTGTCGAAACAAATTAAACGCTGCTTTAAATGCGTACCGCTTACAGCACAGCGTACCTCATAGACGTTAACCACTGCTCATATATGTGTACACGTAACAAATAATCGAGAGCGAGGCAAAACTCTGCACCGTCCGACGTTGCTTCAAGTTCGCGCTGCACGCATCGCGCTATACAGCACATATATGCCACGCAAGGAAGATGGCGGCATCCATCGGAAGTAAGTCTTTCGCCTCCTCGCCAACATCTCCCCCTCTCTCTCACCTCTGCCTCCTCGCCGGCGTCTATACTCTCCTCCTTGCGAGAATATGTCGGACTTCATTTACGGGCTGCAATGAGGCGTAAATTAGTTCTCCGGGCACCGGCCGCGAGTCGTTTCGCGGGCTATAGACTCTGTGACCGCTCCCGTTTCCATCTGTCGCTTTTTCATTTTCTCCTTCGTCTGTCCACATCTCGCCTTTTCGTTTACTTTTCTCTCGGGGCCCGTTCTTTCTTATTGCAACGAAGGAGCGGGAACGAGAAACGAAGCAAAGGCTTCACCTGCTTCTCTCTTCCGTTCCTTACCGCCAGCACCACCGCAACACCGGCAGCCGTATTTCAGCAGCAGCAACAGCAAGGACACGTGGCACAGTCAACCCAGCGCCATCGCCGAGGCCCCCATTCTCATAATATCCCCATCCGTCTTGCGGTCTACTCATCGTTCAGGTTGCTCCCAATATTTCAGCGGCCGCCGTTCCTAATTAGTTTAAAACGACCGCGCCAGCGACGAGTGTGCGAAGAGACCGCGCCACGCTCCGCGGGGGCGGATATGGGCGGGAGAGGAGGTGGGGAAAGAGAGAGAGAGAGAGAGGAGAAAGCGAAGAAAAAGCAAGCAACAGAGAGCGGTCGAGGAAATCATTCCGTTCACGATAATTTATTTTATGGTTCATTATCGTTGGAGTGCGAAACTTCATTATCTCGCGGTCAGGCGTACCAAGGTTTCGCTCCTCTCTTTCTCTCTCTCTCCAACTTTCCGACCTCCTCCGCTAAGCGCGACGGTTGGGTTCGCGATTTTTTTTTTTTTCTGTTTCTTTTCCCCCCTTTTTTTGAGGCGACGAGGTTCAGCTATGCCGCGGAGATGGTGGCGGTCGTGGCGCAAGGCCTATGACTCTTTTTCTGCTTTTCTTGCCCAGGAGGAACGAATCTTGTCTCAATCGTGTCTATATATCCGGGGCTCAGATATTGTCTACGCACTTCTTTTCTTTTTTAGTATTTTTTTACCTTTTTTTACTGCTAACCCCTTTCGCCGCGAACGCACATCTATACTTTGTTACGCCAAGCAACGGCGCGAACGCACGAAAGTAAATTGGGTCTGTACCGCTAGCTAACCGTATGGCGACGGTGATTTGCGCGATCGACTAATGGGAAAGACCTTCTGTACCGTGTTCCTTGAACTGCGTAAGGCGCCAAACTTTTTACGGCTTTAGCTCGTCCGGACTACCGTTCCGCCTTTTTCTTTTCTTTTTTTTTTCTGTTTTAAACGCTGGCAAGGTGCACGGAGCTTTCAGTTAACAGCTTCCACCCGAAATATCTTCGCAGGGAATTAAGCTATACCTTGCGAATGACCGGATAGTTTCGACGGTTGGTGTAAAGAGATTCGTAACTGTACGTTTAAGTTACTTGGAACCATAGAACGCAGTGCGATATTAGGAGTGAAAACGGTCATGCTTGTGTGGACTACGAAAGATGCGACAGTCACTGACGAGGATAGTAGTTGGCGACAAATCGCATTTGCCGTCGACTTGCAGCCACATATGTACGACGTCATCGAAGTCTGCACATTATTAAATAATTTATAATTGTGCGCAAGAATATGCAAAAATATATATAACCCCGGACTTCAGAAATTTCTACTACACACAAATCACTTTTTCTTTTTCTATTGATATTACTGTAAGCGATAGGTTTACATAAGTACATAGTGGGCGACGGCTACACCTCCTAATAGCGACAGCAGCTGGCTCGAACTTCGGGAACCGCTATCGCTTAAAGGGCAACTCCGTCGAATTTTAATGTCAACGGATGTCGATGAAATTCGCTGGGTACGTTCCTCTGAACACTTCTGTCATGTGCTCAAAAAAGCAAGTTTGAGAGCTGCACAGATTTTTGACACGTCAACTTAATTAATCGCCTCGAACACCCTAACTTACCTCCTCAGTTACAGGCCACATTGACTATGACGTCAGGAGTGTTCCATGCAGAGCGTGCCCGGATCATGCGGACGACAGCGACGAGAGCATCGAGGAGTCAACGATCGTGAGCTAGTACGGCTTTAGAAGTTGCTGTCGTGAGAAGTTGCGTTCCCTGTAGATGGGCAAGAGATGGGAGGCAAGTGGTGCCGTGTTGTTGGCTGCACAACTTCAGCCCTCGCCATCCGCACGCACAGTTTGAGCCGATCGCGTTCAGCCGAGGTTAAGCCTGTATGTCACAGTCGTGTAGTTCATGCATCTGCTGTTGGCGGACCTGAGCGACTGAAGATAACTCCTTCTGTATAGTTCAGTTTGTACCATACGGATTTGAAATAAACCATTCCCCATTTCGTACAGTGCACGCACAAAAAGCGAGAAGCGAAGGCGCGGAGCAGTATCGACATCGGTACGTTGCCGTTTTCGACGGAAATATGCCAGCCGCCCTCAACGGCACTTCCCTAAATTAAATGCGACTACTAACATGCATGTATTTTTACATATTATCATGCAGACTCATTATTTAGCTTCCGAGGTGCACTTGTTGTCTTGTATCCCAAATGGGCAGTAAGCGTAGGCCCCTTCGATGCAGCAGCGTCTCGTTCAAGTGCCAACGGTGTCAATACAGGCATCGGCGTTTCCGCGAAAAAAACTACGCGTTCTCTAAATGAACGATCATACGCGCACAGCCGTTGTCCGTGTCTACGTTACGAAACATGTCACCGTTGAGCGGCTAGCATTATACCTCAAGCGAACGACGATGGTCACTGCAGCTGCCGATGTAAACAAATGCACCGGTCGGTGTTTGGACTGTCAACGGCGTTCTTGCGGGATACAAATACGGAAAGTCATGCGCCACATCTTACAGTGAGCATGCAAAGCGCTTCCTTGAGAAGGGGTGAAAAACCTAAAAAGCAACCAGCAGGTATAAAATCAGTGGTTAGGGCTGCCCTTGGTCTTCATGTTGCAGCACGACATGTAGCACATGGGTGCTGGCTATCGTGGTGGCGGGTCGAATGCGAACGGCGATTCGCGGCTATTCGTCAGAATCATAACTGTCAGTATCTGATAGATCCGAAGAGCTGGTGCGGCTGACACTGTCACCCAAAGGTCCGGCTCGGTTACAAATCAGCTGAGCGTCTGGTCTTCGCTGGTTTCTTATAACATTGTCAACACTAGCTGTATCCCGGCCATGGCGGCCGCATTTCGATGGGGGCAAAATGTGAAAACACATGTGTACTTAGATTTAGGTGCACGTTAAAGAACCCTAGGTGGTCGAAATTTCCGGAGCCCTTAACTACGGCGTGCCTCATAACCAGATAGTGGTTTTGGCACGTAACATCCCATAATTAAATTAACGCTAGCTGTTTCAGGCTTATAAGTCATACACTGCTGAGGGACTTGCTGTGTCCCACTCACTTAAAACAAAACCATTCTGTAATGCGCCTAATATAAGTCTACTAGGGAAATTATGGAGGCGTGCCGAATCGCAGAAAGTGACACACTCACAGACAAAGAACCGCCTTTCCTGCTTAGTTTACAGCCCTGGCTCTACGCATTACTACGATACATGTCTGTGAAATCTATCTAAATCGTTGCACTTATTTATGAAAATACTCCCAAGCCAGCGAGGCCTGCACGTCGCCTTCGTTATTTGACACTTATGTCGATGCAATGCAAGCTCTGGTAAGTTTCGATTTGAATTACGTGCACTCATCTGCGCCAGACTGTTATTTATCATGCACGCAGGAGAGCCGCGTGGTATACTCGGACCAGTCGTAAACTCATTCATCCAGCTAGAAAAGATTCAGATTACTTGTGAAAGCTAGCTGCATTATTGTGCGTCACACCTTGGCTATCGCCAGCTTTCTTCAAAAGCGACAACAAAGCGACAATTGTAAGAACGGTGTATTTCTTGTAGCTTTTAGAACAGTACAAACCTCGGTATTCAAGCTGATATTTGAGGACAGCCTTCTATGAATATTCTCCCTAAATACATTAAAAGTATACCTGTTCGCACATGCCCAAATTGCTGCAGATTTCTCTATTTCGCGATGTAACAATCGCATGCACCACGTGCACAGGCACTTTAGGCTCCTTGAGTGACTCGCTATCTACTCCCACTGTTACATTTCATTAGGGCCTATATCCGCTATACCGATATCCGCTCTATATGTAGCACGTTCTGCCGACTCATATAGGTGTTTGTGACGGTGCATAATAACGAAGGGAGTCTAGCTAGGAAACGTGCACATCAACCCCACCTATAACTTGTTGGCTGCGCGGACTGCCTTCGTTCGGGAGAGAGGCCCAATGTTTCAGCACATGGCTCCTCCAGGAAATGCGTACACTCAACTTGCAACCAAGGCCCCAAAGGAGAGCACGTGATAGGGCATTGAAGCCGGGCACGTAAGGAGGTCCCGGCGGACCGAAACTTTGTTCGTGCCTCCCGCAAGGAATGACAGAGCGGTTCGCAGCGACACTGCAGGCTTCAACGCTGTGCAGCGTGTGGCCATAGACTTCCATTGTTTCGGCGGCGCGCTGCCTTCGATGCTCCATTCATCAGGTCAAAGCGCGGGCGGAGTCGTTTCGGGGCGTCGAACATTAGTCGGGTCAGCGCGTGTGATTACTGCGCCCGAACGAGGAGAGTCCTACAGGTCGCGTCGATCTGGCGAAAGCTGCACGACGTCGTGTTCCGGCCGACGGCAGTTTGAATGGAGACCCAGGTTTGAGTCTCGCGGAAAACCGATGGGCGGACCTGAGGTTCGTCGAATAAGGGAGCGCCGTATAAGGACTGATTGCGCTTCCATTAGGAAGGGCCGAACATCAATTAGTGTCCGTCCGTGCACTCCGTCAGACGTCAGAACAAGCCTGTTAACAGGGGCGCATTAGGCCTTCGAGCTTTAATTAGACCCGCCGTTCGCGCGAGAATATTGAGGGACAGAGATAGCGCAGGTCCTACCGTTAGGCGAACTCCCTACCGTAGGAGCACGTGCTGGAGCGGTGGCAGCTCGTTGCTAAGTGAGTTGAAGTATTACTTCAACTATCGTGCAACTGCATGGCTGCAACGGCTGTCATGAGGGCAAGAACCAGGAGAGAACCTCGTAGCCTTCAACAGATGTAGGCAAGGTGCAAACAATAGCAGTGACTTGATAATGCCAACTGACAGCGTTTACTTATTTCGGCTTGGAACTCATAAATTTTAGCCAGGAAATATGGAACAAAACAAGGTATTGTTTTTCAGAACTGATTCTTATGAGTAGTTAGAGCCATGGGAAATACCGTCTTAAGTCGTCCCGCTTTGCCCATAGTTTCAGTAATTCTAATCACCTCTTACTACATTCAAAAGCAGATTAAGGCGTGGCAAGTAGATTAAGTGAATATTGTGGGGCACATAAAACAGTAGAGCAATGTTTGGACGTTTTTATTTCATATCGCACTACTTGATATCTGGAATTTGTCACCGTGAAAAAGAAATACATGTTTTCTTATTGAACGTTTGACTACTGAGAAATGGAATAAATAACAGGCGCATTTTGCAATATATAGGGGCGAAAATCACAGCGCCCATCGGCCACCTGTTGTACAAATATGTATTTGAAACATGTTTTATAAGACTGGGTTTTCTGCTCCAGGACGCCCTGTCGATCTGCGCAAGATAACGACTATGAAAGATAACGACCAGTAGAGGAATTTACTTGTGACAGGAAATCAGAAATAGGTTAAGTGATACGATTTCACTACAGTATCAGAACTTTTGAGGCTAAATTTCCCCAGCGTTTTACTATTAAGGCTGTTGGCCCATATCCGGCCGCCTTTGCTAATGATATGCCTGACACCACAGTGGGCCAGCATCTGCTCTTATGAGCAACGTCAGCGTATGAGTGTTTTGGTGTGAATACGGGCCCTATACTCTTCAATAATTATGCAAATAGTTGAAAGTGACTCAGCCTTGTTGCTCCTTCTTTCTCGCATCAGCTTATGTAAACGCCGCTTACGTTTCCGAACCTTCGTACGTACCTTTATATTGGCCTCTTGGGATGGCGTAGGTTTGTTTCAAAATCACGCGCTGGCAATAGCGATGTGCTAGGGACTTGTGGTGAAGTGATCTGACATGACTCTTAATATACTTCTTGCGCAGAGCACAGGGGGATCATAGAGGCCAGCCAAAAGTGCAGAAGATTAGCTGAAAATACGAACTACACATAGCTCAAGAACACTGTCCTATGGGTACGTAATGGGGTAAAAACCCATACACAAGTGATGCGAGTCTTTGCATCTCTGTAGAAGTGTTACGGTGTGCAGCTCTGCGGACGAATATAAGGCGACAGGTCGGAACGAGCTCCGTTGCACATTTAGCGGGGACAACGTGCGTGATTCTTTGGAGGAATAAACCACATCCTGCTGAGAAGTGAGAAACAAATTTTATTGGTTGCCTGAAGAAAAAAAAAAGGAAAATAGTCCTGCACATTTACATGCGCTCGATAGGAATGCAAGGATACATATATTGCAAAGATTCATATCGCTTGACTCTGTTATTTTCCTAATATTCAGTTATTTTCTATTAATACTAACGTTATCTCTTTTCTGATCAGCGGTAGATCCCGGTCAGAACGTAGGCAGAGCACCGCTCTGAATACTGGCGAAGTGCTGAAAGGAATACTATAAATGGCGGTGTCCAAATACACGCGCCAGCGACGGCTGCCTCTGAGTAACCGAAAGAGATCTCCAAGGCTATGCTTTTGCAGATTGCATGCGCCAGAAGTGATTGCAGAGCCTGAAACAAGTCACGGCTACCATGCTTTAGACACCGAAGTTTGGAATACAATCTCTATACTACCCCGGTCCCAGACTTTATCCACTTGGTAGTTCTCTATTCTACTGCAATGAACGACGCACCCTGTGTCGATACTTATCATAACACTGCCGGAGTCATCAATGGCGCACTTAAAATCGCATATAACGTGCTCATAATACGTACATGTTGGCCTATATCATTTATATGAGTGAATTTGGGCGCAGGTGTGTACTTTTTATTTCCCCACCCCCTACCCAGCTTTCAGACCTGTGTCCTCGCAAATGCTGCTATAGTAGAGTTGGTAATATCGACGAATGATTGATCGATTCGTAGAATAATTGTATCCTGCAACATGAATAATCTCCATCGATGTCCACCTTTCATTTAATTGACCTAATCGATTAGACCTGTTCTATTGATCGTTTTCGAAATTTTGACAGGAGTGGCGCGAACATTTTGAACCCGTATACTGGAATGGGGACGCACGAACAGTGACTGTGCGGCTGTGGTAGACTGTCTTTATGAGTCCCAGCGATGCCGAGCCGAGCGCTTGAAGGAGGCTTGAAATGCCCACGCAATTCAAGGCGTACTATAGCAACCAAGCCGTTGATCGCTGTTACGCTCCTAGTCTAATAAAGACGCGGCACAGCATGTGCTCCGGCTTGGAGCATGCATGTTGACGTCGCGATGGAGTTCATGTCGATTCCAGCAAATCTATAGCGCCCGAGCATCTACTCTCGCATGCTGGTCGTGTGGCCATTCAAAGAAGGTGTCGGTTTCACCCAAATGGTCGCATCCAACTGGCATTCCTTCGCGCTGCACAAAAGAGCTAAATCAGTAATATTATCTTCCCCTGCGCATATTACGATTTCTTGAACATTTCAGCTTCACTTCACCTTTAACCTCTGGCATTTTTCCTATTTCTTGTCTAAATTTACTGTACAGGGATTCACTAGTGCCCTGCATCTCATTTAATCCTGGACTAAGTGCCATTTTATAACAAACTGTTATGTCCCTAAAGAAACGGGTTTACTTAAAGTGCTTCAAGACGAGCCTCAGACCGGGCGAAACGTCCTTCGTCTCTTTCTTGTTCCTTCCGCTCACACTTCTTCCGCTCATGCAGCTAGATGTACTGTAATATGTCTCCTTTCCGATAGACGAAGCCTGCCGTGCGAACCAGTTAAGTCGTCGGAGTGAAGGGCTTCAAACGATCGACGTGGGCAACCTCAGTGTTGGTGGAGCGTTGTCCAGTTGGTATGAGACGTGCCAGTCGACAATTTACTTCACTGAGCTAGTAAACAACAACGTACAGGCCTGTATACTTCGCGAAAAGTTTCTGACACAGGATACGTTTGAGCACATGACACCATAGCCAAACTAAGACCGATGCAGATTAGGTGACATCCCGATGGTGCCTGTTGTATCGTGCTATTGACCGGTCTTGCGAAGCCATAGTACGCATGCGGGCCAAGCGTCGAACTGCTTCGGCGAGACAGAGAGTATCGGCGATGGAAAGATCGTCATGGGTGGAGGAAGAAAATATGGTGTCCAGTGCGTGACGCAGCGGACGACCGTAGAGGAGGAAAAACGGGCTGTAGACAGTAGTTTCGTGCTTTGTAGTGTTAAGGGCGCATCTAATGAAAGGTAATATGTCGTCCCAGTCTTTATGGTCAAATTCGACATACATGGACAATATGTTCACTATTGTGTTGTTGGTACGATCCGTCAGCCCATCTCTTTGCGGGTGATATGGTGTCGAATGGCGAAAGCTGGAAGCGCACAATCGAAGAAGCTCTTCCGCGACACCTGCAGTGAACTGGCGACCGCGATCATTGATGATGACTCGAGGAGGGCCGTGAGGGACAATGATCGAGTGCAGGAGAAAGAGGGAAACTTGGCTGGCGGTGGCAGGTGGTAAAGCAGCCGCTTGGCAGTACCAAGTCAGATGGTCGGCAGTTACGATGATCCAACGGTTCTCTTTCGATAACAGGGAAAGGGACCCATGAGATAATGATTTTCACATCCCATCAGGGCAGTGTCAGTGGATGCGAAGGCAACGTTGATTAGTTGATAGGTAACGTCCCAGTCATTGGACTTGCTTACTCGTTGGTAATGCCTAAGCCACTCATCCACATCTTCACCGGCTTTCCAAAGAGAAAACCAGAGGTTCGCGGTAGTGGCGCCATATGCCAGCAGGCATTGATGCCGGAGTGGCGGGAATGGGACCTTGAGCGCCTCCGTTGTTGGACTGTCAGCAGGCGAAGGTGGTAGTCCGGCGAGGCGACTCTGGAGAAGAATAAATGATTCCGGTTCCGTCGTTACTTCAATGACCCAGCACCTCCACGGAAACTGTTACGTCACGAAAGAAACGGGGTTTTTTGGTGGGATTTATTTAATAGGCTTCAAGGTGAGCCTCAGACTGGGCAAAACGTCCTTCTCTTTTACCTTCTCTCCGCTTACACTACTTCTTCCACTCATGCGGCTACATTTGCTGTGATAGTAGATTGCTTATCTTTTCAAAAAGCCGCTAGTTCCAAGTATATCCAGTCTTTAACAAGTTAAAGATTGTCCTCTATCAGTCATTTATACACTTGTGTTTCAAACATGGTTCCACCTCTCAAGCATTAAAATAGGGTCTACAAAAGTAGATAACTGCATAAGGGATCGACGTTGGGCGAGTTGGTGTTCCATTTGGAGGAGGAAACGGCGCGTAAGACGAAGACAAAGAAAGATCAATAACACATGCGCTGACTAACCTAAAAGGTTAGTCAGCGCATGTGCTGTCGGTCTTTCTTATTCCTCGTCTTACGTGCAGTTTCTCTTCCAAATAGATAACTGTTTAAACCTTTCTAAATGTGCCCGAAAAAAAGTCGATTAGTCAATTAACAGATGAAAAAAACCTATAATCGAAAGCGATTAATCGATTAAAGCTTTATATGATGAATGACAAATCGTCATTCGAATAAAAAAGATTAATCGACCATCCCAATGCTATAGAATGCAGATAATAATGGCAAGCACAGAACGCGATAGTCTGACGAAGATTCAATGCATCCGCTGGAGAAATAGATTGGGGCTGCAACTGATCGAAACACACTGATAAGGTTTTGAAGTGACAGCTTTCTTTGGCTCTTTCTACCGTGTGCGTGGGGCTCGGACTAGCACTGCCTATCACAACGGTGCCGAGGCAAAGGCTGCGGGATCTCGCGCAACAGTGTTGCGGGGCGTGTTCGCCGCCTATTATTAGTTTAATAGTAGTAGCATATTTGTAGTATAAGCTATTAGTAGCTCTTCGAGACAGACGCGTCAACGCGAGAGGGCTTCGGGTGTCTGGGCGCTTAGCCCCAGACCACACGTACGCTTGCGGACGCGCGCCCACGCATGCGCAGACGGTGCAGCATGGCTCGTACGCGTAGAACCGCCGCGTGATCTCGGGGAACAGCTCCTCCCTGTTATCGCGCGCTTGGGTTGCCTCGCGTAGGCGCGCCTGGCTACGCAGCTACGGAGCGGAACGTTCAGTTCTCAGTGAAGCAGATTTATATCATGCAAGAAAGTGCTTCTTCTTTCCTTCTTGCGTTGATCTAAAGCTACAAAAATATAGCAATTACGTTTATAGATATTGAAGCATCTTGAAATACTGTCGATAACAAATTAAGAAGGCGCCTGCCAAGGCGTCTGTGAGTGATCCCAGTGAGCGCGCGCTATCGCGCGTCTTTGAGGATGCAAACAGTCATTACTCGCGAGGCGCGGCAGGCACTAGGCGCGCGAACGGGAGCTTGCGCGCGTCCGCAAGCGTACGTGTGGTCTCGGCTTTAGACGCTGGGGTGGAGCGCTCGGGAAGAACAGCCCCCTCCTCTCCTTCCTCCACTCTCCCACTGTGGCGACTGCGGGAGAGGAGGATGGCAGTCGCCATTCATGCCGTCGCGGTTGGGGACAACGCACGTATGAAGAATCGACTTATATGTATGGCCCCCGATATTACGGCTACAGATGGTATGGTTGACGGCTCTGTTATCTATGGAATTACGCAATGAAACAGTAAGCGTTACCTAAGGGAACAAGAGTTCATCGTCGCCATTCAGCCTCTAGAGTCGGCGAAAAAGTACGTTTACCTAGGTCACTTAATCACAGGGAACCTGACCACGAGAAGGAAGTTGACAGAAGAACAAAAATACATTGGAGTGCATACGGCAGACGTCAGCTCCTGACTGGAAGCTTACCATTTTCATTGAAAAAGGAAGGTGTACAATCAGTGCATTTATCCGGTGCTGACATATGGGGCAGAAACTTGGAGACTTGGATCTTGGAGTTTGCGAACAGGTTAGGCACCGCGCAAGGAGCGATGGAACGAAGAATGCTAGGCAAAACGTTAAGAGGCAGAAAGAGAGCGGTTAGAATCAGAGATCAAGTGGGTATATAGCCGATATTCTAATCGACATTAAGAAAAAGAATGGAGCTGGGCAGGTCATGTAATGCGCAGGTAAGGTAACCGTTGGACGATTAGGGTTACAGAATGGGTGCCAAGAGAAGTGCAGTCGAGGAGGGCTACCTAAATATGAAAATGAAAAACCGAATTAAATGTACCCTTTCGAGCGAATCATTCCTTTAATAAGGCAAACAGCTATGTAGAAGCGCCTGGCTATTCGCTTGCATTGACAATCATCTTCGATGGTTTCTGCACAATTTTTCTTCCGATTATGTTTGAACAACCCTATTCCTTAAGGAACATTATATGGAACTGCATGCTGTCGAAATGTAGCAAAAAAGCAACAAATAAACACCCGTCGTTATTTATTTATCACTATCGTGCTAAAAGTTGCACCGCATAGTAGAAACACTTTATTAATGCGTGTAATCGTTGCTCTTTCTGCAGGTACTGAGGAAATATTTTCTCAGCAAATTAAGATGTAGATCGGGTCACATGTGTGGTTGTGAAAGAGATTCCGGATTAAAAAAACGCGGTGACATTTGGCTCCACAGGCACTGGAAAGGGTGGTGATACATCGTCATTGATCATAGGCACATATTTAATGTAATGACTTAGTTCGGCTTTTCATCAAATATTGCTCAACTTATTAGGAGTTCTTATTCAAATATACGAAGTACATGCTTCTTGATGGTCGTGAGAGTGCACCATTTCCCGTTACTCATGCTGTTCGTCAAGGGTGCCCTTTATCTCCAGTACACCTTGGGCTCAGCCTTGAGCCATTTCTGCGCTCAGTACTGAGAGACCCTTACGTGTGCGGTGTCCCACTGCCCGGTAGCGGTGTTGTGAAGGCGACAGCCTTCACCGATGACATCACATTGTATCTCAGGAATGAAGGTAGCTTATCCCGTAGCCTCCGAGTTATTACTGAGCTCGGGAATAATTCAGATGATGCGCTGATTTTTTCAGAATGTCATTATCTGTTCATTGGTTCACCACAGACACGCCTAAGTCCCCTTTTGCGTGTTCAAAAGAGCGATTCTCTTCGTATTTTAGGCCTTGATTACACTTATGATGCCATATCAGACTCTGTGTGGATCTCAATTCTTGAAGGAGGAGGAGACAAAGGAGAGGAAAGACAGGGAGGTTAGCCAGTGTAAGTACCGGCTGGCTACCCTGTGCTGGGGAAAGGGGTAAAGGGAATAAAAGGAGAAAGAAGAAGAGGGAAAAAAATGGAAAAACATGTAAGGTAAAACATTCGGGATGTTCAAAGGTAACATTTACCCCTATTAGAAAGAAGGTACTTCGCACAGTCTGTATTTTGCGGCCGAGTGGGGTGCGTTTGTCATCATTACGGGTTACTAGGTCCTTGCAGTCCCTTCATGGTTCATTTTTCTGGTCGGGCAGTACAGAACTGGTCTGTAGCGCGGTGCTTGGACAACCACGCTCTCGCGGTGAGTTCGCGTTCCCATTCGTGTTTGTCCGCTGCCGGCTGCTTGCTCTGCGATTTCTGCTCCTCCTGTTACAGCGTGATCTGTGTCCTGCCCGTGAACTCGGCTGCTATTTCTTTGGCACAAAAATCCGTTACATGTTACCGGGCCTGCACTTAAATCGCGGACCACAAGTGTTAAACGCACCTGCATTTTACTCTACGGCAGTGGCATTTTATCACCGCATACAACAGGTATGTCCTGATGTAGACGATCTCCAAAACCGTGTAGTAGATACCATGTCAGCCTTACTGCTTCCTCTAGTTCCCCCAGCGCGCCTCGCACGTTCCAATAATGTGTCGTGGGATGCGATAACGGCGTCATTTCTGCCTGGCCACCTACGCGTTTTCATGTGGCGTCTAGGGTGGCAAGTGCTTCCAACTCGTGACACGCTAGAGCGGTGGGGCATTGTCCCATCTTCACTGTGCCCCAATTGCCACCTTCAAGGATCCAACAAACATGTGCTGCTGCAATGCGTCGTTCCCAGGGTATTTTGGAGGATCGTGCATACTGGTTTTCGTGGCCTTGGAGGTAACCGCTTTATTATATGTGGTCGCTGCTCGCGTGGCCGCGTCACGCAACATTTAATTGCTGCGAGGGCCTTTTGTCTATGGCGTAACCGGTGCCAGGCAGTTGCCGCGGGACATCGCCGCCGCGCTCCGTTTCCACTTCTGGGGAAGCTCTACTCTGAGCTACTGTCGTTTCTGTCAGATGAGTTGTTCTTCCTTGGAGAAGAAAGGTTCCTTCGACAGTGGTCATGCCGTTTCCTATCCGTGGCTGATGGAAGCGTATGGCTTAATTTTCGACCAGCCTAGTTCTTGTAGCCAGGTCATCATGTTCATTGAATGAGCATAGAATGTAGGTGCCCGTAATTTCTGCGTGTGCGTGCTCTCGTATACATGGCCATTTTTGTATATACACATATCTTATTATCACTACACAATTATGTAAAGTGTCTCTGTCACATCATCATTGCACATAACCATTGTTTACACTGTATATAATGAACATCATCTTATACATATGACAATTATTTTATGTGTAACTCTGCCTTTCTGTGGGTTTACGTGCTTATATGTTAGTGAGTGAGGACTCGGACACTACTTTGAAAACGTGCCGTGTGTACAATGCTTCGTTTTTTGTTTATATTATCGTCCTCATGGAATTGTGCTGTGATCGTCCGTCAGTGTTCTTATTGTCTCTTCTCGAAATAAACTTCTTCTAAACATTCACGAAGGGTGCAGGGCTCACCGCCTAAAGTTTGCCGAAAGCGCCACTGCTTCCACTAGCGGAGAGCCGCGTCACCATGTATTAGCGGGCGCATAACAGAAAAATAGAGTGCGTGATATATATATATATATATATATATATATATATATATATATATATATATATATATATATATATAGAGAGAGAGAGAGAGAGAGAGAAGGAGTATCAGAAACAGAAAACTCACTGCCTTTCCACTCAGCGAAGTAGGATGAACAGCGAAGCTGTGTGTGTGGGCCACTTATTGGCGAACTGCACCTGCGCCGCGGGTCGGCCCGGCATTGCACTATCTTCGGGATCGGCCCACGTATGGGGAGTGCTTAACGCATGTTTCACCTCCGCCGCGGGTCGGCCCGGTATTACGCTATGTTCAGGATCGGCCCACGTATGGGGAGTTTTGTGTCTTCAGATGGACACGATCCTGGGGAAACCTTGACAGCTTCGCTGTAAAATTGGTTAGGTCTTTGTGTTTCTTAATTCATTAATTGATGACGACGACGAAAGCGGGTGCACTGGCAAGAACGCGGGAGTACTGGCACGAACGCGTTCGCACTGAGGGGCGCCAACGAGCCCGCTGTGGCAGAAGACGATGACGCTGGAGCCAGTCGTGATGATGACATTTTTTTGTCAACACATGAGCCTTAACACACTCGAGCAATGGGAGGCACATCACGCCAGCTCAGACCCGAAGGTGCAGAAGGCTCTTCTTGGTCACGTTCGGCTAGCGGCAGAAGACAGTGGAGCGCTGGACTTGGGGCACTACCCATCAAGCTCCTAATCCCCCTATCCCCATTTCCCCAATTCAGTAAAGTTATTCTCTCTCTCTCTCTTAACGTAGCCTTAATTAACAGATTGACTCTAAATGCCATTTGCAGAATCCAGTGAGATTTGATTGCAAAAGTTTGCAGTTTTGCTTATAATGCTTGCCATCATTGGCGGCACCGTTGTTGTTTCGCCTTGTACTTGAGTCATGATAATTTGCTCGTGACGACGAGAATGTCACTGTAGCTGTACTTCGACGCGCTTTCAGTGACGTATTGAGAGCCGGCTGATTTGTGCGTGTCACGCACGTCGCGCTTTCTCGCGTTAACTTGACAGCGTGCGCGGGCTGGTCAGACTTGTATTTTGCTCAGCGACGTTTCTCTAGCAGCAAGTTGCAAGCATTTCAGCACTTTTGGCACAGGCGTATGATTAGGTAGCCCATTTGTCTAAAGAATGTGGACCATGCTGTGTGACATCTTGACTCCACAAGTTGTGTTGCGAGAGAAGGGTAGCGGTGGTTTCAGCAGATTCGGCCTTCAGTCATTCTTCGATACCGATGCAACAAGGGCACTTCTGATCGCAATCAAGCCCGATCCGGATCAAACCTTTCGATCGTCACCTAGAATGGCCGCTGCAGCACGGTCCGAAAATCCGGGTCGAATTGGTTGAGCTCACTCAACATGAAGGTGCAGACGACAGCATACGATCATGATCAACAGGATCGGTATCTTGCAAAATCGTTGTAGAAAGTGCCCGTGTAGAAGCACCCGGTCCAGGCAGTACACGAGCGCCATCCAAAGTGTCTGTGCTGTGTGACAGCCACGTAAATCAGTCATAGGTTTAGGGACCTCAGGGACGTCACAGTAGTTGTGCCGCGCGACGCGATGATAAAAGCGTCGCTCTTGGAATACTTGTGAAGCGGTTTTCCACGCGAGTTTCTTCACGCTGTTTCAAGTCTTTGAAGGATCCTTTTCTTCTTCATTTTCGTTTGAAACATGCAGTGATATCACATCGCGCCGCGCAACTCGCTGTACCTGCGCGAAGCTCGCGCTGCTGCTGGTGCACAGCGGTGGCGTTCTGCAGCTGAGCCTATGCAAGCCCCACTGTCCCTTTAATACTGGACCCCAGTTGCACGCGAGGGCCCCCTCGACCGACTGCGCAATCTGGCATGCGGAAGCGAACAAAGGCGACTTACTTAACCCTACCAACGAAAGCAGTGGTGCGCGCTTGCCTCTTCTTCTTCTTTTTCTTTTGCGCTACCTGCTCAGAAATAGGTAGAGCTTCAAGGGCGGCCCTGCTGACAGGGATGCCCGGTATGCCCACGAAGACACCCAGATGCGTTCAATACCTCTGGCGAGGACGGGCCGTCCATAAGGGGACGCTCACAGGAACCATCCTTCCATCCGCAGCGCCGCCTGAGCTAAGTTGAGGATTGTTTTGAACCAAACGTACAGAATGCGGAGGAGTGTGACGCTAATGCTATCTTCGACTGGTTGCCTCCATCCTCAGAATCATAGTCGGGCAGATCTGGCGTTC
The DNA here is from genome assembly GCF_050947875.1 of Dermacentor variabilis. NCBI lineage: Eukaryota > Metazoa > Arthropoda > Arachnida > Ixodida > Ixodidae > Dermacentor > Dermacentor variabilis. The sequence continues at coordinate 133,304,416 of NC_134572.1, read as the reverse complement.
CTCGAACTCGGACGCAGAGGACCAGCACGCACCCCGATCGCGAAATCGCTCTCGGAGGAGGAAATGGCGTAGGCGAAACCCCGTGACTACAGCAAATATCCGATTTCGCTTTCAGCCAAACCTCCCGGCACCACCAGGAAAAACGGTGGACGCGCCGTTGGAACGTGCGTTCACTGAGACGACATGATGCAGTGGCCTATATCTCAGGGTAAACACACCGTCGACGCTGTGTTGTGATGACGAGGTGGAAAACGCTCTCAACCTCGCGTGACTGCTATGAGGACTGGGCTCAGGAAAATGTTCTTGCTCAGAGCACCTGAGAACGCTCCACGCGGGAGGATGTTGAGATCGAAAAGAACCAGCCGAATGCAAGACGCGCGCTCTGTTGAGACTAGTCGGAAAAAACATTGCTCGCGAGAGCGGTGCAGTGCGCTCCGAAACGGCAAGGTCTCGTAAATCTGCGTTTGCACATCATACGAGCTGCTCCATGTTGCTCTCCTAAAGGGAATAGCTTTCTTCGGTTTTCAAGGCGGAAACTTTACTAACCGCATCGAGCCGAGACCTGTTGAACGGATAATCCTGCTGCGCCGCCACGCTACCGACGTCATTCTCTCCGCCAATAGGACTCTTATGTCTATGTAACGTGAGAGGAACGTATGTTATAGCTTCGCCTGACCCTCTCTTCACAGTAGTGGAAGGGCGGACAATTTTTCGTTGAAATACCGCGGATATTCGATTGGTTGTAGTACGGCCTTACGCAAAAGTGCGAGTTATTTGCTTTGATTTTAAGGCTACCAGAATATCCGGTTTTCTCTGTGCTAATTTGGGCCAGATTTTGTTCTACGTACTATCGCAGAAATAGTGGTGTTGGGCTGCTGAGCACGAGGTCGCGGGATCGAATCCCGGCCACGGCGGCCGCATTTCGATGGGGGCGAAATGCGAAAACACCCGTGTGCTTAGATTTAGGTGCACGTTAAAGAACCCCAGGTGGTCAAAATTTCCGGAGTCCTTCACTACGGCGTGCCTCATAATCAGAAAGTGGTTTTGGCACGTAAAACCCCAAATACTATTATTATTATCGCAGAAATAGAAAGCACGATAATTTATACAAAAGCTCAATGGTCGTTAAATTCCGGTGCTAAATTTTAAAACGCGCTTATACATGTAGCATATAACAAATTATATTCGCAAAAGTGATGCAGTTCAATACGTGAAACAAGGTATATGCGGCTAATGCAGACAGCCATGCGCGTGGCACACCGACATATCTCGTAAATCTACGGCCTTTATTTAGTTTGAACATATGAATGGATTTTGTCGGGGATATTCAGAATTTATTAGATTGTCTATTTTATATTTTTCTTTCAAGCGGACAAATTTACGCACACTCCAAACTGTAGCCCAGCGCTCGGTCCAGTCAGGCCCTTTGGATGCCTACGTACCAGAAAACTAGCTCCATCATCTGCGTAAGTTTATGATGCCGGTATCTTCCTCACTTCCCAACAATATCATTGATGGATGGACCTCTGTAGTAGATTTCTTGAGCTTCATCGCGAGTACAATGCAGGGCCTTCTGGATCAGTGCGCTCCTTCATTAACTTGCATAATAAGCCTGTCGTGCTGAGGACCATCGTGGTTCACATGCGGCCTATAGTGAGCGATAACAGCTAGACGGTGCAACTTGCTGTAATTTTCTTTTTTGAACGTATCCAAACGCCCGAAAAGAAAAACAAACATGCGTGAACTTACGGAGTGCCATTCGCCTTTTCTTTCGCCCTTCTTGTTTCCATTTCGCGCTAAGTGGCCATAGGTACTATGGTCGGAAATTGTTCAGTATGAACCGCCTAGTCCAGCAGCACGTACTGTACTCGGTTGCGAAGTGAAGTAGGGAGTCGTCAAACTTTTGTACTTTCAAAATTACATAACATTACTTCCTGTCTGCATATATGTAGTACTCAAGGCCGTTCTTATTTGCGCTGCTAACGTAAAACCAAAGCGAATACTTTTTTCCCCGTCTTTTACTATAGGAAACGTTGTTACCAACTGTGAGCCACCGTGTATTGAACGCTGAGAATCTTTAATAAGATAACTTCTTGGTAACAAAATTCCGAGGAGGGATACTAAACGCATTGGCACTGTCGAAAAAAAAAACGAACATACATCTCATACCTTTTCACAGACCAGGTCTCGTCGGTACATTCTAAACGAAGAATCCGACCAAAGCAAGAACAAAACGCAGCCTTCGCTGGATATATTCCGCAGTGAGCTACGCTAGAGGGCGCCTAGAAAATTCCCGAGCTACATTTTTTGTTTTGTTTTAATACGGCACCCAGTGTCATTCAACGACAAGAGGCACCATTTGGGAAGAATAAGAATGAAATTTAACTTCCTAAACCACGACTTAAGTAAATTGGAGGACGCGTAAGCTTTGCCTTCAAGAGTGGAACGCGATAGGGTTATCGCACCCCGTTCGCACCGCCCACTCATTCGCTCGGCATGCTCTTGAGTCACACAAAGACACGCGGTGAGCGCCGAGCAACGCAGTGTTCGGCGCGGTAACGAAACGTGCGCCTGAGTAAGCGAAACGAACCAAACAACTCGGTGTCTCGGAGGGAGACACGATCTACGCGAGCCAAACGTCGTGATCGGCACGGACAGCCGGGCCGCGACGCGCCATGAAGGCGGACGCGATCATGGGGCTGACGCCTTGATGGGATCGTCCTCTACCTCGCTTGGGAGCACCGCGCAGACGCATGACTCCTTGCCAGCAGCACGGCACACATCGCAGTGGACGCTTTCCCACCAGACGCGCTACGGCGCAGTGATCACGTCAGAGGCGTCCCGCATCGGACGCTGCACCTAGGAATCGCGCTGTGAGCGGAAAGAGGAGCCGCGTCGCCTAAACACGAGAGTTCGAGTGACGCACGCTGGAAGTTGGAATGGGAGAGAGCGAGAACACTTATTAAACGCAAGGGTATTGGGGCATCCTCGCAACGGTCCCCGCACGGCCCCAATGCGCTCAAATGAGGCGAAGGGGAGAAGCGGGCGAGTGGTGCGCCACCTGTGGGGGCAGCGCCGTACATTGCGAGGAGGGGGTCTTCTGTGTTTGCCGCAAGATGGCTCTGCGTGTGCGCCAAGCGCAGAAGAAATGTAACGGAAACATTCTTCGCTACTCATTTAACTGCGACTTCTGTAATTTACATGCTCATAATTACCTATATACACCGCAGTATAACATTCTACGGCACGTTTCTAAGGCAACACCACATTCACTAGAGGCGCTTTTGTTGCGCTTTGAACCATCGAACTCATGGCAGAGTGGTAGCGTCTCCGTCTCACACTAAGGAGACCGTGGTTCAACTCCCACCCAGCCCATCTTGCAAGTTATTTTTATTTATCAATTGCCTTCCGCCATTTTTCGCTCACGGCCGACACCGACACCGACGACACACCGGCTTTTCTGCGACACGAGCTCCTTAACGCTGTCACGTTAAAATCACCACGTAAGCTCTCGCCGCGTCAAGCGATGTCACGTGATCCAATTTCCGACGGATAACTTTTCACCACCGGCGCTTGCAGTGGTTGCCTTCGTGCCATATAGCTCTTTGAGACGCATATATGCTGTCGCGAGCTGTGGGGCGCCTGAAGATCTAGACATGGGTTTATGTGCTGTGGCGAAGCGCTCGGAACGGACGACCCCCCTTCTTTTCCGCCACCTTTCCCCTTGTGCCGGCTGGGGGAGACGGCGCTAGCTGCGGGAGTTTAGAAAGTAGGATGACATTCATGGAGGAAAAACGATTAGGAGCTAGGGAACGCGTCTCGCGTTCACAAGCAACTCGGAAGCCGCTCTCTCCTTCTTTCTCTGTTCCCGCTAGCTGTTCAGCGTGTTGCACGCTGGAAATTTTAACTAGCGGGAGAATTTAAAAAAAGGAAGAAAGAGGGAAAGTTACAGAGGTTGTTAAGTAACCTTACGTGCATTGAATGCGAAAGCATTCTGACTCTTTCGCGTGATACGTTTCGCTCGAATTGAGCCTAGTCAGTTTTGAGGGTGGGCTACCCATATTTTGGGGTTGGGCCAAATCAATTTTCGGGACTGGGCCAGGTCGGTCTTGAACGTGGGTCAATTCAATTTTCGAATTGAGCAAAGTCAATTTTTGGGTGTGAGTCCTGACGTCCGTACGACGCCGTGGTTCGCCATGAGATTTCGCAGTGCAAGCCGCATCAGGTCAGCGCCGGGAACGTGACGTCATCACTTGGTCACGTGTATTTCCTTACCATCGTATGGCTACGCTGGACGCTCGCCAGATTTTCCGCTTCATGGGGCATATAAGGCTTCTGCCTTAAAGAAAATTCAGCAGTGACACTTAAGGCTCCTTACGTGTGGGAATGGGAAAGCATTATACCATTTGTAAACCTCGGAACCCCATGAACGTGCTCATTTTATACACTCATGACGTGGCGCCACCTCCTCCCCATTGGCTGCGCAGTCACGTGCCGAATGACGCACGCACTAGGCAGACCTTTAGTCAGCCAGAATTGTGGAGCCGCCGTAGCGCCGGGAAAGCGTGCTCGCCTCGCACCCCGGAGGCCCGCGCTTGATTACCACCCAGACCGAAATGTACAAAATTTTGTCTTCAAATATTTTTTTGTCTTCAAATCTCCCTTCCCCCAGTGTAGGGTAACCAACCAGACCCTTGACTGGTTAATATCCCTGCCTTCCTATATTCCTCTCTATCTCTCTTTTGTCTTCAAAGCCATTAATTGACTTTGTTTACAGGAACCTCCCTTATAAATCTGACGCTAATGCGAGCATTTCTGACGTGCTTTTACTCTTTGCGCCGTCGGCCATATTGTGGTACCATCACTCGGTCACGCAGCCACCGCCGCCAGATTTTCGCGTAATGAAGCATATAATAATAATAATCATCATCATCAGCCTGGTTACGCCCACTGCAGGGCAAAGGCCTCTCCCATACTTCAACAACCCCGGTCATCTACTAATTGTGGCTATGTTGTCCCTGCAAACTTCTTAATCTCATCCGCCCACCTAACTTTCTGCCGCCCCCTGCTACGCTTCCCTTCCCTTGGAATCCAGTCCGTAACCCTTAATGACCATCGGTTATCTTCCCTCCTCATTACATGTCCTGCCCATGCCTCCCCCCCCCCATTTCTTTTTCTTGATTTTTACTAAGATGTCATTAACTCGCGTTTGCTCCCTCACCCAGTCTGCTCTTTTCTTATCCCTTAACGTTACCCCTATCATTCTTCTTTCCATAGCTCGTTGCGTCGTCCGCAATTTGAGTAGAACCCTTTTCGTAAGCCTCCAGGTTTCTGCCCCGTAGGTGAGTACTGGTAAGACACAGCTATTATACACTTTTCTCTTGAGGTATAATGGGATAATGAATACAAGCCTCCTATATGAATACAAGCATATAATGCTTTCGCATTAAAGTAAAGCACGTTGTGGGGCTAGTTGGTGCATAGGTTTTAAAAGATGAAGCGTCAACAGTGACGGCACACTAGGAAGTTGTCCTGTCCTTGTTCTTTTTCGCATTAAATATACAGGAAAGTGGAACCCGCGTGAGCACAAGAGTGCACAAGGCGACAACCTTGCGCCGATGCCGAGCGTGCGGCGTACCGCCGACCTATCATGTTGCACAATCACTTGCTCATGGTAGAGCTCCTGGCATCCCCTCGATTCTCTTCCCCCGATTTCCTTTTGACTGGCTTCAAGGTTGTTACATGACACTCCCTAATACTTTTTTTAACTGACTCCATCATGGCAGTCGCCTTCCATACTGACGCTTGCGCCTCTGCAGACAACACATATATGACGAATCTGCTTATGCCTTGATGTAGATAGCGAAAAACAGAGAGAAAGAAGGAAAGGCAGGCAGGTTAGCCAGACGCATTCCGGTTTGCTATCCTGCAATAGGAGAAGGGGATCTAGGGATCAAATGAAATAAGTAGGAGAGGGCACCGTTACTGGCACGTTTGAAGGTGCACACCGAGTATAGTTAGTATATTGAACGGTCGCCCAGACCTGCTGAGGCCATGGTGTTGGGCTGCTAAGCACGAGGTTCCGGGATCGAATCCTGGCCGCGGCGGCCGCATTTCAATGGAGGTGAAATGCGAAAATACTCGTATACTTAGATTTAGGTGCGCGCTAATGAACCCCAGGTGGTCCAAATTATTTCAGAGTCCTCCACTACGGCTTGTCTCATAGTCAGTTCGTGATTTTGGCACGTAATACCCTGTAATTTAAAGAAATACCTGTTGGATTGAGGTACTGTATTAGCGTCTTCGTGGCTGTCTGTGTCATCGACGCGCACGGCCATGGCCCAAGGATCTTCCTTTCCGAAAAAACCCTCGAGTCCAGCCGGTTCAATGCTGTACGGACAGGTTCATGTTCGACGTCGTACCGCAGGGAGGGACACAAAATATGTTCAATCGTTTCTGTTGTTCCACAAAAGTCGCACATGCGCGTATTCCCCATTCCGATGAGGAACGAGTCGGCCTTCTTTGCAAATGCCAGCCCGAACCAGAGGTGGCACAACAATATCCCCTCAGAGCAGGAAACCTTATGGCACTTGTAACTTTAGAGATCGTCGAGTGTTTGAAGATGACATTTCGGGAAGTTGGGAGAAGAATAATAAGCTTGGTCTGCTTCGTCTTCTTTGCGTGACCAACAGCTCAGCTGGTCATAGCTTTAGTCACAAAATGAAGTTTGCTTGCAGCATCGGTTTCAGCCTCTTTGCAGCCTATGTGTAGCCGCCTACCTGTATAGTTCATCTGAGGGTGCGCTCCACCAAATTTTTGAATGAAACAATAAACTCTACCAAAAGAAATACGGCGGAACCGACCTCGCAATGAGCGCCAACGTTATGCGATTAGCCCTGAAGCTATGTAGCGACGTAAAGTAATGCTCAAGACACCTTTATATAGAATCTGTAGTGATCATTCCAAATTTCCGTTGCTTCGGCTATATGCGGCATGCAATGTATCCGGCATCAGCTAACTTTGCTAAGAGTTCAACAAGGCTAAGAGACTCGCTCGCCAGAGTCGACCATGACCATGACGGCATGATGATGACTCTACATCGACAACGTCCTGACAACGGTGAAAAGATGAAGGAAGAAAGGAGGAAGGCGGTATGACGACGACGCCATGATGGCAATGTCAGGACGATTCTGAAATGACGGCGATGGTATGACGACAACAGCGTGACGACGACGGCATGAGGACCGTGGAATGACCACGAGGGTATAGAGACGATGAAGTGACGATGACTAGGTGACGATGATGGTGTGTGGACGACGGTATGACGAGATTTGGAAGACGAATCTGAAACGACGACGACGACGAAACAACCACGATGGCATCACGGCGATGGTATGACAACGAATGCACGACGACGACTGTGTAGCGACGATGCAATGACGACAATGGGATGGTCGACGGTGGCTTAATCCCGATTGAATGACGACAGCATGATTACAACAGAACGACGAAGGCGGTATGGCGACGACGGCATGACGACAATTGGATGATCTCTGATATAACGACGATTGTACGACAGTGTGATGACCATGGCGTAATGAGGACTGTATGACGGCGATAGCGTGGCGACGATCGCTGACGATAATGGGATGACCAAGCTGGAATTACGACGACGTAATGACCACAACGGCATGACAACGGCGGTATGACAACGAACACATCACAACCACTGTATGACGATGACGTTGGCAAGACAGTGGCAGCATAATCACGGTTGACTGACGAGATCATGATTACGATCGAATGACGAAGAAGCAATGATGTCGATAGAATGACAAATGCTGTATGACGACGACGGCAATGCAACGACGGCATGACTAGAATTGGTTCACGTTTATGAAATTATGACGACGGTATACCGACAGAGTGAAGACTACGGCGTGACCACAATGGAATGCGATGATGGTGAGGTGACGACGGCATGGTGAGAGTCGGACGACGATGCTTTTGAATGGCGATGATGGTACGACTACAACGGTATTACGACCACGAGCACATACCTAGTAGAGAGAGAGAAAATAATGCACAGAAAGGCAGGTAGGTTAACCAGAGGTAGCTCCGGTTGGCTACCCTGCGCAAGGGGAGGGTTAAGGGGGATAAAAAGAGAAACAGAGTGGAAGGGGGAGATAGCACGAACAAAGCGCGTACACTACAGAGCGGTAGGGGGCGGCATACTTAGAGTCTGCCGTGAAGCCCCGTAGACCGCAAGAACCTGAATAGCGCGACTAAGGCCTTCAACGCGAATGTTCTTTCGGAGCATTGGCCTAAAGCTTTTAGTTCTGAAAGTGGACCATTGTCCAACTGGTCCAGTACTCTGCACATCACTTGTCTCTGAGCACTGTATCGCGGCCAGACACAGATAATATGTGCGAGCATCTCGTCGATGTTACATATGTCGCACGTGGGGCTGTTGGCCATTCCAATGAGGAAAGCATATGAATTCGTAAAGGCAACGCCTAGCCACAGACGGTAGAGCATGGTCTGTTCACGTCGTGATAACCCAGGCGGGAGGTGAATCCGTATGTCCGGAGACAACGAACGCAGCTGACACATGGTGAACACATTTGAGTCCCACAGGGGCAAAGTACACTCACGGGACATCAATCGCAGCTAGATAAAGCTAGAGATTTTATGTTCAAACTTTATGTTCACACTTGTTTGTGATTTGATTTGTGTGGGGAACTGTTTCAGTCCCTTTACGCCACTTGACTGTCAGGCTTTCTCGCTATGAATTTCTTTTGTTCAGTGCCGGCTGGTTAAGTTATGTCATTCTTGATATATAATTGTTCTACATGAAAAGGAGTAGCTGGTGCCGACTAAAGACGCCAACATCTCCTACATATCATATATTAAAAAAATTAGACAACCTGAGTCACAGGGTCGGCGTAAGAGGTGAGCTATTTTAAGTAGACTCAAACTGTCTGAAGTAGGTAAATAATGCTAATATTTTTAACATGCACTCATTGCTTCAAAGATACTCCTTTAAATGCATTATTCCTTCCCGCACATAACTTTTAGTTTCTTTGATGCATCACATTAAGTGCAGAGGCTTATTAATTCCGGCCCACAGAGGCGTAAGCCCCGGCAAAAAGCAAGAAATGGATACGAAAAATAATCTGTCAGTGATCCCTCTGCTTATGGAACTTCTGGCAATAGCCTACAGTATACTTAACTGATTTGTCGTCAAAGTGCGAAATTAAGACATAGTTTATCAGCATCATATGCATAACAATGCTAAAAATAGTAGTGTATTTCATAGGATTAAGCTAATATGTAGGCAGTAATGAATTATTTGCGAGGCTCCTTTCCAAGTAGCAATATACGTGTTTTGTGGTTTTCGTGATGTTAATCTTTCATGCGATCTACGACAGACCTTGCATTGCAGTGGTGAACGTTACTGCATGAACGCTACGCCAACTACTGATCCTGAACATTATTGCAAGCACAAAGAGTCCTGATAACTTTCCATCTTTTAATACTACTGTTTAAGTATCATAGCTACATAGCGTAGAGTAGGGGCGCTATAATGTAAAGCTATTCGAAACTTTCGTTGTTCCAGTTCTCCAATCAGCCGTCCGCGATTGCTCCAAAACTTCTCTCGGCCACCCCCACTTTGCCTGTCTGTAACGCGACGTCACGAAAACCGCTATCACTCCCCATCTGATATGACGAGTACACACTGATTATGCATGATTAGACCAAACAAAAGAAAAATACTTATTTTTAATTCGACGCCTGTTCGTTATTAACCCTGTGCTATTGGTCGAAACTTTTCGGGCTGCACCCACTTCCCCTGTATGTCACGCAAAATCTGAAAACCGCGGGACGTGTATGCTTTAAAGATGCGTTAATATGCCGAACCAAACTGTTTTTTTTTCTGAATACCCGGAGACTGCCTAGTTACATAAGTAATAGCAGGTGGCTGCCCGCTGATCACTCAGCCACTAGCTTCTCGCACTTGCCGGAGAGCAAAGGTTTGTTTTCGTATAATGAAACTTTTTGAGTGGCCGTATAACGTTATCGAGCCATTTCGGCACGTTTACGACGACGCTCTGCCAACTCTTCTTTGCTGAGGATCCGTTTTAGCGGAACTCTTAACCTTCCGTTGCACACCGCCGCGATTTTCGACCAGCCATAGCAAGCTAAATAAGGGGAAGCGGACCAATCGCAGACGCCGGCACCACCCTCTCCATCCGGTTATCTATTTTCACTGCGCTGGCTCGGCTTCGTCAAAACCCTCTCCACTTAGACGTGCTCCTCGCATTTTGTCACCCAATTAGGCAAGAAAAACCGCTGAATATATGCAATGTTATTTGTTTTGAGGGCAAACAAAAATGACCTCATATAAACGAGGGGAGCATTCGATTGGGCTCTTCAAGCAACACTGCAGGTCACCGCGCGATGCTTGCGTGAGCGGTTACGTAAATTTGAGGTCGCGAGATTGGAATAAAACAGAGTGAAATAGGGGCGCTATAACGTAAATCTATTCCAAACTTTTCTATTCCAATTCTGCAATCAGCTTACCGCGATTGGTCAAAAGCTTTTGTTGGACAACCCCTACTTCACCCGTCTGTCACGCGACGTCACGAAAACCGCGATAGCCCCCCTTTTATATCACGTGTACACACTGATTATGCATGATTTCACCGAACAAAACAAAAATAGATATTTGTGATATTCGACGCCTTTTTTCCCATTAGCACTCGGCTATTGGTCAAAAGTTTTCGGGTTGAACCCACTTCACCTGCCTCTCACGCGACGTCACAAAACCGCAAATACTTTTTTTTTCTTTATTGCCGGTCATTGGGCCGGATAAAAAATACACATTCACAAATAATGAAAAGGCACACTCACAATATGCTAAAAACGACCGCAGAACTTGTGCGGCCGCGCTTGTGCTAAAACTCCCTTATCGCCAATAATAATTCCACACGTGGCAACCACTCTGGGATGCACTCCAGCAACTTTTGTTCCTCTACAAAGTTCCGTATGCTTTCTTTAAAATACTGGCGAGCCGCTCTTGCATCGAGATCGGTGTGCCTTACCGCCATTCTACATTTCCAAATACTATGCAGGGCCATAAGCATGATCATATCAAATGGGGTACCATCATCACTTTCTCACCGCGTCAACGTGACTTGTACGCGTTAAAGATGCATTAATATGCCGAACAAAACTGAATTTTCTTCTGACTAGCCGCAGGCTGCCCCGTTCCGAAAGAATAAAAGACGGCTGCCGCCGATCGCTCCGGCACTGGTGACTCGCCCCTGCCGGAGATTATGGTTTTATGTGCGTGTAATAAAACTTTTTGCGTGGCCGTGTAACGTTGTCGAGAACTTTCGGCACGTTTACTACCTCGTTCTGCCAACTCTTCTTTGCCGAGGATGCATTTTAGCGTCATTCTTAAGGTGCCGTTGCATGCCGCCGCGATTGTCGACGAGCCACCGCAAGCTAAGTAAGAAAGAGCGGTCCAATCGCAGACGCCGGCACCATCCTCTTCATCCGGTTATCGATATTCAGTGCTGTGGCTCGGTCCCATCGAATCCCTCTCTACTTGAGCATGCTCCATGCCTCTTGTGAGCCAATTAGATAAGACAAGCCGTTCAGTGCAGGCAATGTTATTCGTTTTCCAAGCAAACAAAAGTGAACGAGGAGAGCATTTGAACGAGGGGAGCATTTGATTGGCTTGTTCAGACAAACCATCGGGTGACCGGCCGATGCTTGCGTCGGCGGTTACGCAATTTGACGTCAGGAGATTGCAATAAAAACATATTGGAATAGTTTTACGTTATACGGCTCAGTTTTACGTTGTAGGGGCCTAGTACCCTGCTGATCGAGTATAAGTATATCCCAGAAACTTAGTTAGTTAAATGGGGGTTTAATGGCGCAAAAGCGGCTAAGGCTATGCTGCGCCAAACACGAGGTGTTCTAAAATACAGTTTATAAAGTGAAAGACTATGTTAAGAACCTATATTTTATGTAAAAATCCAGTGTCGTCTAGAAATTTACGGACGTCACATAATGGGACTAGCGGATCATCACCTAAAATTAGAGCAGGGTGTAACGGTATGTGTAGTTTATATAATTTGTGCAAAAGTGTTCGTCTATGCGTTTCAATCTGCGTGCATGTGAGTAATATGTGTATAACTGTTAGTGGCTGTTGACATTTCTCGCATGTTGGTGTGTCTTCTTTCCTAAGTAGGTAATTGTGTGTGAGGTGTGTGTGCCCAATGCGTAGTCGGCATAAAACTACTTCGATGAACCGCTCCTGATGATAGCATGACTTCCACTCCCCAACTACGGGTTTCGTGAGATGTAGCTTGTTGTCGGTACAACGGTCCCATTCGCGTTGCCATTTTACCGTTAAGGCTTTTCTAATTGCGCGGATGCTATCTCTATATGGGAGTGTTGTGTTTGTAATGTCTTTGTGTGCTGCCTTCAATGCATATCGATCAGCTGCTTCGTTACCCGGTATCCCAACATGGCTTGGGACCCAGCAGAAACGAATTGACCTCCCGTATTCGTTAAAAGCCACCATGTTTAAAATGTCTCCAATCAGGGGTTCACACTCAGATTTCAGATGTAGTGCCTTCATTGTGCTTAAAGAATCTGTATATATGACTGCATTTATGTGTTTATCAGCGATAATTTTTTTAACAACAACCCATATAGCGAAAACTTCGGCCGTGAAAACAGAGGCGTGTTGTGGCAATCGAATACTTTTTTCCCAATTTTCCGTTATGACCCCCACACCCACGTGTTCTTTCGTTTTGGAGCCATCAGTGTAATATTGCACGTTATTTTGATATTTGTTCTGAAGTTCACGGAATTCTTGTGTAATATGTTCGCGTGGGGTGTCTTTCTTCTTTAAATGTGTTAATGTCCAGTCACACAGCGGTTCAAAGTCGTGCCATGGGGGCAAACGCTGTGGCTTTCTGGCAACCTCGAGGACCTCGCAAGGAATGTCATAATCCCGGACATATTCCTCATATCGCAGGACAAGCGGTTTGATCATGTTCGGTTTATTTGTATAGTGTAGGCGTGAGTTGCATTGTGTGAGGATGTTGTAGCATATGTGTTGTGGTGATGACTGAATTCTTAGTACGTAGGAAAAAGTGAGTAATGCTCTGCGCTGCTGTAATGAGGGTTCATTACACTCAACATATAAACTTTGGACAGGTGACGTTCTGTAGGCGCCACTTGCCAGTCGCAGTCCAAGCTTATGTACTGGATCAAGTCGTTGGATGTAGGATTGTCTGGCTGAGCCGTAAACAATGGAGCCGTAGTCTAAAAAGCTACGAACAAGAGACCGGTAAATACGTAAAAGACACGTTCGGTCGGAACCCCAGTGCTTATGAGATAACACTTTGAGGATATTCAATGCTTTATTTGCCTTAACCTTCAGTGCTCTAATGTGGGCAAGGAAGTTTAGTTTTTTGTCGAAGATGACTCCAAAGAATTTATATTCCTGTTTTACCTGCAGCGCAACATCATTCAACTTTAAATCCGGGTCTAAGTACAACCCTCGTTTTTGCGAAAATAGCACTGCAACAGTTTTCTGAGTAGAGAAGCGGAAGCCATTTTTCTCTGCCCACTCCATTAGTTTATTTATTGTTATCTGGAGCTGCCTTTCACATGTTGGTAAGTTTGAAGCGCGGCAGGCTATTTGCAAGTCATCGACGTATATGGAGTGCATAACAGAAGTGGGAATGACTTTGTTGATAGAGTTCATTTTTACAATAAAGAGTGTTGTGCTAAGTACGCAACCCTGTGGCACGCCGTTTTCTTGGATAAACGTGCGCGAGAGCGCAGTGCCTAGACGGATTTGGAATGTTCTGTTGGATATAAAATCTGCGATACAGTTTAGCATTTTGCCACGGATTCCTAGCGCGGCGAGGTCACGTAAGATTCCAAACCTCCACGTGGTGTCATACGCTTTTTCTAAATCGAAGAACACTGCCAGGCGGTGCTGTTTGTGTACGAATGCCTCACGTATTTCGTGTTCAAGTCGGACGAGGTGGTCTGTCGTTGAACACCCTTTTTTATAGCCGCACTGATGAGAATCAATGGAGTTCCGTATATGAAGCGTGAAAGTTAATCTGGCATTTACGATACTTTCATATGTTTTCGCCAAACAACTTGTCAGGGCAATGGGTCGAAAGCTGCTTGGGGATGTGGGGGATTTACCTGGTTTTAAAAATGGCACAACTATTGCGTTTTTCCAACTTTTTGGCATGCTTCCAGATTCAAATATTTTGTTAAAAAATTTAAGGAGAACATCTACGGATGCTTGAGACAGGTGTGCGAGCATAGAATAATGGATCCGGTCCGGACCTACTGCAGTTTTCTTGCCAGTACAGAGAACCCTGTTAAGCTCTTGTAACGTAAATGGAGCGTTGTATTCGTCCCTTGACATACTAGTAGTTGGTAGTTTCTCTTTTTCTGCCGACAGTTTGTATTTTAAGAACCTGTTTGTATAATTAGCCGAGCTAGAGACGTTATAGAAATGTTCCCCAAGTATATTCGCTTGTTCTTGTAGAGTTGTCTGAGTGCCTGAAGGTGTGAGTATGGGTATCGTGTATGATGAGTAGTCCCCCTTAAACTTCCTGACCTGGTCCCACATCCTTTTGGATGTGACGGTGCTATTAATTGTAGATACATATTTTCGCCAAGACAATTTTTCCGCCTGTCTCCGAATAAATCGGGCTTTCGCTCTGGCTTGTTTGAAATTGAGAAAATTGTTTTGTGTTGGGTATCTGCGTAAAATTCCCCAGGCCTTGTTCTGCTGCTTTTTTGCTACGGTGCATTCACGTGTCCACCAAGGATTCAGGTTTTTCCGAACCACGCCAGAAGACTGCGGAATGGCCTTTTCAGCTGCAGAAATTATGCAATTGGTAAACTTTTCATTAATTTCCTCAATGCTTAGGTCTGTTAAATTAAGTTCCTCCAGCCTGGCACTTTCTGTAAAAACAGTCCAGTCGGCCATTTGTAACATCCAGCGGCGTGGTTTTTGAGATATAATGGGTAGTGTTGATGGAAGGTGGATTAAAGCAGGTATATGATCACTGCGATATGGATTCTCCAGTACGTCCCATTTAAGATCGCTAAATATATCCGGAGAGCAAAACGCTAAATCAATGCAGCTAAAATTATGTGAGCTCGTTGAGAAATGAGTTGGCGCACCTGAATTTAAAAGACAGATGTTATTAGTCAAAATAAAATTTTCGATAAGTTGTCCTCTTTGGTCATTCTTATCGCTACCCCAAAGAGTACAGTGAGCATTGAAATCTCCAACTAAAACAAAAGGCTCCGGCAGCTGGTCAATTAAATTTTCTAAATCTCGAGTTGTGAAATGGGTATGGGGAGGGATGTATAACGAACAGATGGTGACAGTCTTAAAAGTTAAAACGGTGGCAGCTACTGCCTCAAAGGCAGTATTTAGTGAAACGTTCCGTGTAGGAATGCCGCCTTGAACGACAATAGCGACACCTCCCGATAGACGACTGGACTGCTCGCGGTCCTTTCTTATGATTGTAAAGCCTTTAAGAAAATTTGTATGCTTTGGTCCTAGGTTCGTTTCTTGAAGGCAGAATGCCACTGGTGATAACTTATTTAAAATGTCTTTGATGTCACCTAGATTGTGAATTAGGCCTCTGCAATTCCAATGAATGATGAAAGCCATGTTATTGGGATTGAAAAAAAAAACTTGTGTGTGTGAGCTTACGAGTTGTAGGTGACATGTATTTAAAAGCTGATTACTCTTACGAAAGGCGGTAACCGTTCAGGTTACCTTTCCTTTTCTTAGCGAAGGTATAATATGCTTATCCTTCTGTAAGCGCTCCAAGGAACGCGGGTCTTTTGGCGTCAATGACGCCGGGGTTTTCGGATCGACATCCATCGCCTTTCCCGAGGCGCTGGACGATCGAGAGCCAGGCGCCGAGACACGCGTCTCGGGCCGTGGAGTGCGGTTCAACTTAGGGCCCTGCGGCACTGTGGTCTTCGTTGCTGATGGAGCAGCAATGGCTGCAGCCACCAAGGGGGCGGTTGGGGTCTCTACAGGGGTACCGGACGTGGACCCTGCAGATTCCTGAGGCCGGTGTGTCGCTGCCCCCTGGCCCGTCACACTGGCATAGCTTGTTTGAGGTAAGTGCCCTAGTCTTTTCCTCGCTTCGTAGAATGAAATCTTTTCCTTTACTGTGAGTGCAATTATTTCTTTTTCTCTTTTCCAGCAAGGGCAGCTCCGCGAGTAAGCAGGATGATCGCCCTTGCAATTGACACATTGTGCGGGAGCATTGCAGTTGTCAGATGGATGGTCGTTGGCACTACACTTCGCGCATGTTTCCTTTCCTCTGCATGATTGAGATGCATGCCCGAACCTCTGGCACTTGAAACACCGCCTTGGGTTGGGTATGTACGGTCTGACGTTGATTTTCAGATATCCAGCGTCGAGTGAATTAGGGACAGTGCTACTACCAAATGTCAAAATTACATGTTTCGTCGGGATCTGTTGGTCATTTCGTCGTAGTGTTATTCTCTGAACCTTAATTACGTTTTGCTCTTGAAATCCATCGAGTAGCTCTTCGTCGCTGAGGTTCAAGAAGTCTTCTTCAGATATAACTCCCCTGCTAGTGTTGAGTGAGCGGTGTGGAGAGATTGTTACTTTGATGTCACCGATA
This sequence comes from Dermacentor variabilis, assembly GCF_050947875.1. NCBI lineage: Eukaryota > Metazoa > Arthropoda > Arachnida > Ixodida > Ixodidae > Dermacentor > Dermacentor variabilis. The sequence goes on along the minus strand of NC_134572.1, from coordinate 133,287,680 downwards.
TTGGTGAGTTCGGCGAGCTTTTCTAGTTGACTTTTCTTGGTCAGTTCAAGGAGGAGGTCTCCGCTAGCCATCTTTGAGGCCTTGTAACCCGATCCAATTGTGTTTGCTAGGCATTTCGATACTGTGAATGGTGACAGTTTTCTAACGGTGGTGTTGCCTTCACTATGAAGAACGTGGTATTTCGGAAATGTGTCTTCGCTTGGTTTTAAAAAGAACTGGAATGCTGCTTCGGTGCGACCTCTTTTCAGAGGCCGATCTGAAAGTCGCGGGAACGCTTCTGCCATTGGATGGTTTCAAAATTCGGCGGCGGTGGTAGCCACCCACCACGGAGCCCAACAAGGGGACGCTACAGGTTCCAAGAAACCTGCAGACGCCAGCTATACAGCGCCACTATAACCTAATGTATATACCCAAGGTTGAATATATCACACACGGTTAACCCTTGCCGCCAGGAAATACGGAAGTAATAAGAAGTGAAGAGAAGACAGGAAAGATGGGAAAGTGGGAGAGAAAGACGAAGATTGCAGAGGAGGACAGGAAAAGGCGACTGCCGATTTCCTCCAGGTGGGTCAGTCTGGAGGTGCCGTCTATGTGAAGCAGAGGCCAAAGAGGTGTGTTGCCTCCGCCGGGGTCCTCAAAGGTCCAAACACCCAGCTTCGGCTCAACCTCCAGGATCCCCCTTTCCCCAGACACGGCTAAGCCGCGCACGGCTACACGCGGGAGGGTCCAACCCTCGTGTGCTCGGGTACGTGGTGTCGCAACACACCAAACGCCTGCTGACGCAGACGCCCCTGCGGGGATATCCCAGAAACTCCAGCCGTCTAAACGCAAGACACAAAGCAAAAAAAAAGCACTAGTAGTAGCTGTTCTAGAGAAACAGTACGGTAGGCCCGGTCAAACCCGTATCACGGATCAAAGCGCGCGCATGAGCCAAGGACAAAGCTAAGCGTGACACACACAAAGTTTATCAATCTAAATGTTCGGAGCAGGATATTAAAAATCCATTTTGCTCATGCCATCCCTCCCTTTCGCAGCCCGGTAATCATTTTTCCCTCTACGGTCGCTCGCCTGCAAAGATCAGGGAAAGCTTTCGTGTGCCTAACTTCGTTCTTGCCCATAGCATTCAGCTTCATCTTTTCCCGCTTTCTGCTGCTGGTCGTTCTTTCTTTATTCTTTTTGATTTATGTATTTTTTATGTAACTTTTTTGCGATTTCCTTCGGTTGGCGTCGTCTTTTCGTCATTCGGTGGATGCGTCGATCGTCGCCTCTCCCTGGGCTTCGTCTTTTCGCCATCTTCGTGCTATGATTTAACGCCGCGAGTATGACGAACGACGCGCGGCGCCCTTCAGCACTGAGCATCGTACAACACACGGGGCGCCTTCTTTATTGTTTGTTATTGCTTTCCGCGGTTTCAAACCCGCTTGCACTGCTTGTCGTTTTTTCCAAAACAAACGCACTGTATACGCGAGTGCTTACATAAATCATTGCATGCTCCAAGACTGAGCGAACCGTTCAGCTTTTGTGCGAGATAATGCTGCGGAGAGGTGAACACAAGGCGACGTCGAGAGAGTTAGGTAAAAAGGAGATGGCCACTAAAAAGTATGACAAGAGTGCTGAGTGTAGTCAGGTGTAGCCACAAGATTTCTTTATTGCCATTTTGGCTATCTTGTGCATTTAGGAAATGCAGCCTTTACGTGTTGGATTGAAACGATGATTTAATTCCTCCATACGCACTTCGTGCTCACGCATACTGCTGTTTTTTTTTTTGGGGGGGGGGGGCTTCAGATCTGTGCCGTTTATTATTTTTTGTTTCACTTACCAGTCTCTCCGTGTGTGTCTGTGTTGAGAGCCGAGGGGGGGGGGAGTGGAGGCAAGATGTATGGTGTACAGTTGCATTAAAACGTTGCCATGAAGAATTCATGCATACGCAATGCTGGAAAATTTTTTTACTCGCATTTCAATGAGATTAGCTGTGGCACGAAAGGAAAGACACGCAGAAGTGTAGTAAACAATAGAAACTGAATAAGCGATTAAACAACAGTTTCTAGGCTGTCTCAGGCCGCTGGGCCTGTTCTTTTCTTGAAATTTCGCTGTATTCGTCAACACAATTCTTTAAGTTTACGTACTTTAATCAAACTGCGCTAAACTAGGCAGTGTGCACTGGGTACGAGGATTCGCGCATTTTCTTAGTATACATGCATATGATGCTTGGCGGAATGAGTGCAAATTGAATCCTAATTATTGCATATGATTAATTAAATTCAAGTGAGGTTCACTTACGAAATTCCATAGTGTTATATACTATTTCTACCACTCTTTAGTAGCCGACCTTTATCTATGCTACGCGTTCCATTCTCTGCCCAACTCCACTTTTCCTACATTTCAGCTATATAACATCAATTACCACGAGCCCATATGGCTGCCTTCCTGCATCTTTATGTCATGCTTATCGTTTTTCGTGCCATCACACGTTGCAGCGTCCTCAGCTTTTACTGCGGCAGTAGCTAAGGGCTCGAAACTGGGTTTGCTTTGTGCGCCCATCAGTCCGCCCATTCGGTTACGCTGACAACAATGTCGTCGTCATCAGGCCGCCTCGTCATCCCCAGCTTCACCATCGTCATAGCGGGGGAAAAAATGTTTGTGCCGAACGACCACCACAGGGATTCGAACCCCTGTCGCTGCTGCAATCCTGCTGTGACTGCGCTGACCAGTGAGCCATCGCGCAACAACAGCGCTGGCCAACAGCAGCAAGGCTTTGTGTTCTGCACCGACTCTGGGAGCGGTAAAGGTTGAGCATGTATTTCGGAGGCCATAACAAGCACTATGCTGTACGCGAATGACTACGCTCATCGCATGGAAATTGTCCTTGACGAAATGGTGGCTTCTTTTACGAGCGCCTAATCATTAGGAATGGCGAACAGTGAGAATTGCCGCACATGTTGTGTAGAAGAAAGAAACAACTCTTGTGTGGCTACCCAACATAACGAATATGAGAGGATTGAGCTTCCGACAGCTTTAGGGTACCTAGGTGAATGTCTTTTCCACAAAAAATATCTTGCGGTTGTGGATTCGTGCGTCCGTTATGTACAAAACCACAAAAACGCTGCTGCGTTTCTTGAAATGCACCAACCTATATGACCGCTTGTGACTGACTCAGCGATAAACGCTTGATTTTGTGTACTATTGCACGCTGTGAATTTTTCGATTTCCTCTCCACTTTCAACACCTTCGCCCTTCCCCAGCGCAGGGTAGCCTGCCGGGCTCAGTCTCGTTAACCTCCCTGTCTTTCTCTGATGACTTCTCATCCTCTATCTCTCTCTCTTTCTCTGCAGGAAGAAATAAAAATTTCTCTCAAATCTTGCAGGTGGGAATGCGTCCTTTGCTCGTGAAATTAGATGTAGTATAAGCTTTGTCATCAGAGTTGATTAATATGCAGCTGGGGCCTTCAAAACTATTCATTCAGCATGAAAAGAAAGGATTGCTTAGCGCAGCAACTGCCCCATCAGCTACGACCTAAGCACTGGTTTACAAGAACAGTGAATTCCAGAAATGGTGTAAGGAAGCTTCATACTGGAAGGTCATCTAAAATGCCAGGCTGCCGGCACAAAGGGTGCTTCCATGGCTTGGACGTTGCCCCGCAGAAGAATGGGAAAAGAAAATGTGACTGCCTTAACAACTACATGAAACTTATTACACTAACTTCACGGTAGCCTTCGCATGATAACACACAATAGAAACGAAAATAAATATGATGTACCAAGATTTTCAGAATCAAATATATCGGAATAGTAATACCTTGGACCGCATTGATGAAAAAGATACCATAAGCCTCTGGCCAAACACATGAGAACATAAATTTCTATAAAGCTGTACATTTGCTTTAAATAAGTCCAGTCTACTTAGACATGAGTATTCTGAAAGTGGTAAAGCCTGTACACGTATTTAGATTTCCACAAAATGCAATACTATGCTATACCGAAGGGAAGTTGCGCACGTCACAAAGAAGATGAATTCGGAACTTGCTTATCCGAACAACACCTTTCTCTAATGCGGAATATATAATTATTTATATAATAATAATAAATTCATTTTCCAAATCCTTACTTTAAGTTATTAAACTATTCTACGACAGCAGCCATCACTCACCTCAACCTAAGAACCCTACTACTGCTCGTTTCTTGCACATTGCTGATTGGAGGGAGACCGCAATTATTTCAGTAAAAAGCAAGCAAACAAAAAAATAGTGGTCTTCAATGTAGGAGGATGCTGCTGTCGCTTCAAATGAGTTCACAGCCGAAGGAATCAATGAGGTCTAGTGCTTTTCTTTCGAGATTTTTTTAATTATGTGTAAGCTACGGCCCCATATGTTTTAGAATGTACTGGTCATATAATTTTGTCTGCATTTTTATTGGATAGTTGCCTGTCAATGTGTAATAGCATGAGTGATATCCGCTCTAAGCCTCCAACTCATTTTCATTATTCTGGAGATTTGCTTCTCACCTTCGGGATCCTGAGTTACTACTTGGCCTACATAACCCTCATTACTTCACGAGGCTGACTAACAATCATGAAGGCTTGCAGATTAATCAAGTGTTTCGCGTATTATTCTTTGAATCTTAGCATTTAGGACCTTAGCATTTGCTGGTTCTGGCCCTCCATCATTTGTTGCAAGTCAACTCCAGCCTTCCTGGAAAGTACAATGCCATCTGTAAATCCTTGCTCGCTGAGCACTTTCCTCTTAATCCTCACACATAACTCATTCTACACGCAAGCCAGCTCTCGAATATTTATTGCAAGAACGCAGTGAATAATAATTGATAGACTGCGTTTCCTTGCCTGGCTTCCCTTCATAATTGGTATTTTCTCCCTTTCCCTCACCCACAGTGTAGGGTAGCAAACCGAGTACTCGTCTGGTTGACCTCCCTGCCTTTCCTGTCCTTGCTCTCTCACTTGTGAAGAATTATGGCAACTGTGAACAACGATATCGATATTTACGAAGCTATATTCACGTGCACTTTGTTTTCGCTTTCATGACTGCTCTTATCTATGTTAAATCGAGCACATTTTGTCGTTAAAGTTAGTCACATGGATGGTTTGTTAGATTCTGAACACTTCGCAATGGATTGCATGATAGCCGGGATTGGATAAGTTGTTGAATGTCCCTATAGCCAAAGCCAGCCTGTTCTCCGCGTGCTGGTTACGTGAGATGTTCCGCTGATTTATGAAAAATTAGCTTAGCAAATGCTTTTCACATTGACATAGAGTAAGTTACAGTGAGCACTTTACATGTTTAAGTGCTAATATGGATGACGTAACTATCACCCAAACGGGCATATCAACAGCTATAGATCAATTGCTAATTGACTCTTCACCAGGTCGTGATGGTATATGCCCAAAACTTCTGAAAGTAACCCAGCCTTCCATATGCCCTAATTTAGCCGCTTTGCGCCAGCAGTCTATCGACCCCGGGCGTGTGCCAGATGACTGGAAAATCTCTCACGTTATTACCGTACTAAAATCCGGTGACCCTTCAATAGCTTCGAATTACAGACCTATTTCGCTAACTAACATCGCTTCCAAACATCTAGAGCATATTATATCATCAGCAGTTATGAAACACCTAACGAAACACGATTTTGCGTTCCATAATCAGCATGGTTTTCTAAAAAGACGTTCCTGCGAAACGCAGTTATTCTAATTATTTACTGATGTCCATAACACCCTACATCCTTTATCGGAAGTACATGCCGTGTTTATAGGTTTCAAGAAAGCTTTTGATAAGGCTCCACATATTCACTTATTAAAGAAACTTTCACACCTAAACATAAACACGAAAATTCTCAAGTGGATTGAAAGCTTTTTAACGGGCCGCTCACCAGACAGTTTCTGTAAATCAACACCTATATCACTTAGCCAAACTGAAATCTGGGGTGCCGCAGGGAACCGTATTTTGACCGATTTTGTTTATAATACACGTGAATCACCTAAACGAAGCCATACTTTACATTACGATTGTTTGCAGAGGACTGCGCTATATGCAGATCGGTCACTGTATATCGGTCACTTTCGCATGATGACACCGTTCCAGGATGATCTAAACAAAATAAACGGTGCGAAATGCGGTAGGTGGAAACAAATGTTTTCAAAACAAAAGCCATTGTGTTTACTGCATAAAACATCGCAAGCGAATGCCATTACACATTAAATAACAAGCGCATCGAAAAGATGCCTAATGTAAAAAAGTTAGGAATTAACTTGAAATTGGATATTTCGTGGAATCGTCATATTGATGAGGTGGTTAGCAAACCATCTCGCGCACTAGGGGTCATGGGGTGCAACCTACACTCTGCTGAAACAGATACAAGATTACTAGCTTACACTACATTAGTACGCTCGAAAATAGAGTATGCATCTATACTATGGAACCTTCATCAAATATACCTAACGAACAAACTAGAATCGCGTGAGAACAAAGCAGCTGGTTTCATTGCAAGGAAATACTCTCGAACATTTAGCGTTACGGAAATAAAAACATCGCTCAAATTACCTTCGCTTGCAGATCGCAGGCATCAGGCACTGCTGTCTTTTTTCCAAAAATATTATCACAGTCATTCACCCTTCGCCACGAGTTACATCATGTCGGCTTATCGCGTTCTTCCTCAACTAGACCATTCATTGAAATTGCAGCGTATATATGGGCGAACTAACTACTTTTTTAACTCTCCACTTCTTGTCGTTATCAGACACTGAAATGAGCTCTCAGATGTTGCATGTCTTACCAATTACGATACATTTGTTGGTCACGTAAAGAGCAAATTCTTATTAACATCCTTGATTTTATTTCCTACTTCTGCCACTTTCAGATTCAGTTCACTTATGTCATCTTATTGTTTAGTTTTTCTTTCCTGTAGTTTTAAATAAGAGATCCCCTCTTCGGTTCAGTGTACTTAGTGCCGAGATCCTGGAAACTGCAGGCCCTCTTATAGGTTATTTGCTCATTGTCATTCTCGCTCCATTGTTTTACATTCACTATACTGTGTACAGGAATCTATATTGCGATGTTTGCACCATTGTGTATTTGTTGACAGTTTTATGTTAGCTGTAGTATGTAGTAGATTCATTCTCTTGTATCGCGTTATCTCTTCCTCTTTCTTTGTTTTTTGGCGTCACGTAGCCATTTTCTATAAGTTGCAATGTATCTTAGTTTAGAACACATACTGTGCTACTGCCCATCTTTTGAAAATGAAAGGCAAGACCTCTGCACAGCTCTCAATCAACTAGATGGAAGGCCGTTCACCTTGAACAAGATCTTGGGACCATGGCCTCGCATATCGCAGCTACAAAAGGCCACAAAAGTGCTGCTGCGATATTTGAAAGCGACCGGATTGAGTCAGCGTCTATGATCCGGACTGAGTGACCGGCTGATATCTCCAGTGGACTTTCTCTTCTTTTAATCTTTCCGTCCCCCTTTCCCTTTCCCCAGTGTAGGGTAGCCAACCGGGCTCAGTCCTGGTTAACCTCCCTAGCTTTCTTTTATCATTTTCTCTCTCTCTCTCTCTCAACACCGCAGGCATTGCAGTCGGCGCTATCAGCCATTCCAATCAAAATCGTATATGCATTGGTGAATGTGACGCCCAAGCGTAAGTGGCACAGCATTGTTTCCTCATTTCGCGGAAGCCCTAATAACAGCCGCAGTTGCATAGAGGGGTCGAGGGAATGCAAGCGATCTTGGGTGGATACAGATGTGTGCCACTTCTCTAATGTCATACGGTGTGCTAGCTTGCTTAGGTGTTGGGCTGCGTCGGTCCGCGATAAAGGTTCAGAAACAAGGGTTGCTCCCTCGTGTGCTTTCCTAGCAGCTTCGTCAGCGAGGTCGTCGCCCGAGATACAGCAGTGGCCAGGCAGCCACTGAAACACGACGTCGTGTCCTTTCGCTATCATACGATGGTGCATTTCTCGTACCTCCGGCACTAGTTATTCACAAGACCCGCTACGAAGAGATGACAGAAGACATTGTAAGGCCGCCTTCGAATCGCAGAATATTGCCCACCGAATAGCCGGTTGGTTGTTAATATAATCAAGGGCACCTCGGAGGGCAACAAGCTCCGAACAGGTCGGTGTTGTCAAGTGAGAAATCTTGTATTGGATGCTTAGTGATCGTGATGGTATAACCACTGCGCTGGTGGAGCTGGTCTGAGTGGAAGAGCCATCCGTATATATGTGGACTCGATCAAACTAGAAAGTGTGCAAACAATCCAGAGCTGCTTGCTTCAAGGCCAAGGTGCTGTTGAGGCGCTCCGCGGAAGGCCTAGCCAAACACGTAGTACCTGTGCTTGCACGCTCTGAAGTTCTCGAAGATTTGACTTGCATGTTTTATCAAGCACGGGACAACTATAACGTAGCAATCCGATAAAAAGTGCTCGATATAGCTGTAGCATGGAGGTCACTGGCGATCCCCATGTTTTGCCGGCGATGTACTTGAAGACATGAACAATAGATGTGAGCTTCTTCTTCAAGTGGGCAACGAGAGGGCTTCAAGAGAGGTCCCGGTCCACAATGATACCCAAAAACAGATGTCTTCTCTTGTAGGAGATAGGCTGGCCATTGATGCATACTGGATAACGAGACATCGCTTTTCGTGTAAAAGCGACTAACGCACATTTTTCTGTTGAGATGGTAAGGCCTTGTATGTGAAGATAGTAAGATGCCTGTGTTGCTGCTTTCTGCCGCCTTGCGCGAACCTGCAGGCGAGTGACCGCTGTTGACCAGATGCAGATGTCGTCGGCGTAGATTGAGACACTCATTGTTTCCGGTAGGGATTCGGCCAGCCCAAGAAGCGCGAGGTTGAAAAGAATAGGGCTTAGAACACCACTTTGGGGAACTCCTCGGCATATGTAGTGCTCGGTAGTCGGACCATCTTCCGTACGCACGAGCAAGTACCTTTGTGTCATGTAGTTTCTGATCCATCGATATACTCGCCCTCCTAGTTCAATTGTAAAAAGTGCGTCTAGAATGCGTTGATGGGAAACGTTGTTGTAAGCGCCTTTCACGACCAGAAAGAGCGCTACTGTTAATTGTTTCCAAGATTTTTTGTGTTCTGCAGATGACACTAGATCGATGACACTGTCAATTGATGAACGGCCTCGTCTAAACCCCGCCATAGAATCAGGGTAAATTTTGTGGTGTTCTAGGTACCATTCGAGACGCATGAGGATCATGCGTTTCATGAGCTTCCCGAGACAGCTGGCAAGTGCTATAGGCCGATACGATGCCAGTTCTAGCGGCGACTTTCCTGCTTTTAGTAGCGGTACCAGGCGGCTGCGTTTCCATTCCTGTGGGACGACACCATCTTGCCATGAACTATTAAAAAGGCTGAGGAGTTCTCTTCGTGCTTCTCGACCTAGGTGGCGCAAAGCAGTATATGTTATGCCATCGGGCCCAGAGCGCCATAGCAGATTCTAACTCTTCCATAGAGAATGGAGCCTCCATAGTTGTATGTCGTGGACCGGGGATGTCGCTTAAAGCCATGTCAGGGACTGAAACTGTGCCGCCGACGATTTTCGCGCAAAATTCCTCTGCAATGTCTATCTCACGGCGGTTTTGATAGAGAGCAAGGGCGTTAAAAAGGTGTCGTAGCTGGGGTCTTGAGGGTACTCCACACACGGAACAATGGCTTGCGGGGGCCTAGTGACTCGCAAAAGCATTTCCATCTTTGATCCGCTAGCTTATCCATTCGGCATTTTATCTTCTTTTGCATGCGCCGAGCTTCTCTGAGGTCAAGAATTGACTTTGTGCGCCTGTACCTCCTTTCAGCTAGGCGACGTATTGTACGAAGCCTTTCAAATTCAATGTCCTTCTCTGTACGCTTTGACGAATGTGTGAAGCAACGCGTGCAATCTTGCATTGCGTCTGCAATTATGTCTTCTAATCTGCGTGCTATGTGTTTCTTGCAGGTGTCTTCAACTCGATCTTGAAAGACTGACCAGTCGATTTGGCGAGATACATCCGGTAATGCGGAGTCTAGTCCATCGATTCTCACATAGGTCGGAATATGATCACTATTATGGGTTTCAGTATCAGTGAACCACTGAACGCTCGAGATCAGGCAACGTGACACCAAAGTCAAGTCAAGGCAGCTGCTGTACGTTGTTCCTCGCAGAAATGTCGGACTTCTGTCATTTAGAAGACACAGGTTGTGACCTGATGCAAAGGATATTAGTGACCTGCCCCTCGAATTTATCCTGGAGCTTCCCCATATATGCCGGTTAGCGTTGAAGTCCCCTGTTATTATCCAAGGACCGGGAGCAGCAGCCATAATATCTCTTAGTCTTTTGCTGTAAAACTGGCTTGTTGGGGATAGGTAGACGCCAATAATAGTCAAAGACAGCCTCTTCTTTTTCACACTAACACAGATGTATTGGTTACACTCGTGTGGCGCTACGGTTTGCGAAAAATACGTTAGGTCCTTGCGACTGTAAACCAGAACCTTACTACTACGGACACACGTGGTTGAAACAAAAGGTTCGTATCCTGATAGTCTTATGGAGGCTGATAAGTTCGGTTCACAGATCACCAGTATAGGAAAGTGGTAGTCAAACACGAACTGTCGAAAAACCGAAATACGTGACTTTAGGCCTCTCGCATTCCATTGGAATAAGGAGGCACTTCTGACATCATCCCGGAACGATCACCGTCGCTGTCGATGAGCCATGGTTCTGCTGTAGAAGATCTCAAGCACTGGACTTCTGAAGGCTCGCTAGAACCGGATTGATGGCATCCAGCACTTGCAACGCACTTCGAGCTGTTGGTGTCTGTAGCTTGTCCAGAAGAACACGAATAGCACTCACCAGAGGGCTGATCATGACAACAATTTGTTGATCTTGGTTCGCCAGTTTATCAGGAACAGTCGAAGTGTACCTTGCTGTAGAAGTCTGATTTCGCTCATTAGGAGCATGTAGCCTCGGGAGTGCAGGCCAAGCGTCAGCAGCCGGGCTGTTCGTTGCATCTTTGTCCTTTGAGCTGACTGCATTTGGCCTGGGCGGAAGAGTGGGTGGTAATGTACGTTGCTGGCGCTCAGCAGAGGCTTTGGTGGTTCGTGATCGACGTCGACGACGCGATCGTCACCGCCTATTAGATGTTGCTGCTTCTCGCTGAGACGAGTGGTCTCTTACCATTTTCTTCAATATTGCCATTTCCTATTCCTTCGAGGATGCATCGTGAGGGCCGCTGCAGGTTGTGCACTTCAGCACACTGGCCTCGCACGTATTAGTGGTGTGCGGCCCTGTGGCAGCGAGAACAGACGGTAGTGTTCTTGCACACACTACTCACATGCCCAAACTTCATGCACTTCCAGCACTGCAGCGGTATTGGTATGAAGGGGCGAACTGCTTGTCGGAAGTGGCCCCCTTTTACATGCGATGGTAGGGATTCGCCTTTAAATATGATTTTGACACACCGTGACGTGCCAAGACGAAACGCGTTTGTGATGATGGTGTTTTCTGTAGCTGGCTTGATTAAGAGCGACAGATCGGAGTCGACAAGGGTCTCGTCAACATCGTAAATTACGCCAATACTGACTTGTTTCCCCAGCGGAATATGAGGGCGCACTTTCATCCCGTCAAGTTCCGTGACATTGCGCAAAGAATTCAACGTGTTCTACGTGTTCTACGTCAATCGCTAGGACGTTCTTACGGGTGTTCACTCTGATGTCTTTGATTTCATTCAGAACCAGTGCCTCTAGATGTGAAGACACGGCTTGCCTGTTGAGGCGTCTCAGGTTGTCAGTAGCGAGAACTGGCGCGAACAGGATGGTGAGCTCCTCGGTATTCTGCGAAGATGTCACGGTGGACTCACTCGAATTCGAGGATGCGCTCAGAAACCGTCGCTTTGCTTTGCGACTCCGCACCAGCTCGAAGGCGTCGTCACAAGAATCTTCACCGCTGACATAGTACTACATGGTGTCGTCGCTGTCAGTGTCGCTCTCGGTGCCGTTGGGTTTCCTGGAGGCAGCCGCTACGGGTACTGCCGAGTCCGGCAGACGCGCGTGAGAGTCCATCTCCATCGCAGTTAAGGAGGAAACAGCAGTTCACTGGCAAAGTCTAAGTAATCCACAAAATAAGTAGAGCTGGAAGACTCGGCGTTCTGCCTGAAAACATAAGGCGTGGTAGGATGAAGATACCGATTGTCTCCGCTGATAGAGACAGAGACGAAAGAAATAAAGACCAGGAGGCTGACTAAGACAGAAAAGCATGTTGGTTACACTGCAGGGGGAGGGGGGGACATGATATGTAGGTAGGAAGATAGACACACAGTGCACAAGTAACACGATGCAGCCAATCACGACCACGGCGCATAATCACGCGTAGCACAATGAAAGGCGACTTAGTCGACTCTGCCGAAGCGACGTTATCCTACTTTGTCAGCTATGACCATAGGAGTGGCCTCTACATGCGCGGAAACTTTTGCATTCACTCTCCGCTGAAGTGGCCCTCGGGCACGCACGCGCACAGGAATACAGCAATAACGGCGATAAGGACAACGACAACTGTAACCAACGGCTCACAGTTCGCGGAAAAAAGTCCAGCGTAAACTAGATGTCGTTTTGGTTTCTGGTGACTTCTGGAAAATCGTTGTCATAAACATGAGGATAATACCCGTGACAGACGCCCTAAAATTTGGACATCAGCAGTAGCCTTAAAAGAAAGCGATATCATCGTTAACAGACACAGGGCTTGTGTTGCCGTTTCTTCCTTTTTTCTTGCGACGCCCGCATGAAGTAACGAAAATACAGAACGCGGAGATTTGCCAACAAACCTTCTTCTATGTTCTAAAGCGAGATTACGTTTACATGCTGCAGTCTGAGGCATATCTGTTGCTAGAACACGATTTTAATGCCCAAGGAGACCAGCGTAAGAAAACACGAACAATGAACCAACTTAAATTGACAACAAACTTAGCGTTTTCAGGGTGATTTAGGTGACGCTAACATGAAGACATGCAGTTGCAAATAAATATAACGCTATATTATGCAAAATCTTCCAGCTAATGACGTCTGCGACGTCTTACGGCTGTTCTCCGAATATATCTAAAAAAATGTATGCGAACGCTTTTATTTGCTGCCAAACTTATTCTCATATTCAAAATTTGAGAGCAGCATAATTAAAGAACTTTACAAAGGACCGTATCGCTGCACTCTGTACGAGTGCGATCCTCCCAGAACCAACAAATACTGTACAGAATATGCGGCTCTCTTACACCATATAAGTGTATATGCGTTCGCGAAAAAACCAAGCAGAGCACGGAGGGAGCGTTCACTCTTTTTCTGGACTTTTTCATCACCTAATTGCCAGCGGCCTTCGCATCTCATTTCGAATCTGCGATGGTGAAGGAGAAGCCACGAGAAGTCCGCGCAAAAAATTTGCATGCTGGCGCGAGCAGAGAAGAGACGGCCCGGCCGCTCAGCGTTGGTTTCTATTCTTGACGCGATTTGTTGCTTCTGCCGCGCACAAGGACTACCCCCTGGAAGCAGTCGAAAGAAAGCGAGGTAAAAAGACGGAACCTCGATCGAAGGGTTTGTTGTGCCAGAATGAATAGATTTGCTTCCGAACGGGGACGGACTGCGAGCACGAGGCGGCCAGCCGCGCTTATTATTTGCATACGTCATTATGCGCACTTTCTGCATGCCCAACTCCACCCGGCGCTCGATTCTCTCTTGCCCGGAACGTTTCTTTTCTTTTACTGCGCCTGCCTGTTTGGCGCTCGAAGCAGAGAAGGGTAGAGACAGCAATACAACTTTATAAGGAGATTATCGAGACGAACAAAAGAAGAAATGGCAGGATAAGCAAACAAAACGCGAACTGTTGGGCGTATATATCGGGCACCGCTCACACGCCCATGTTCCAGGCACACGACTCCATGAACTCAGCGCAGATGGAAGAACTGGCAGCGGCTGCCGCCGCGGCTTCGGAATTATCATAATGAATACTAATCGATTTCGAAAGATCATCCGGTGAAACTTTTATCGCAGGCCGCCAGCCCTGCGCTTCTTCGCCAAAATCACTTTCCTTTCCTTCTGAAATAAAAAAAAAATATTTTTTTTTTTACCCCGCCTGCAAGAACCTAGCGTTCGCAGCAAGCAAACCAGCTGCAAACTCTCGAAGCAGCCCTTGCCTCTGTTGGCTGGACCTTGCTACCATCTTAAATACCCTCGCGGCTGCAGTTGAATTCAGCCGCTTCAAACCAGGGGCAGGCTTTATGTTTTACTCGGAATTCTCCGCAAAGTAGCATTTCTTTTATCCTAGCTCCACATTTACCCCCAGTCGAGCTCATCTCGCGTCTGCATTGCGGTTTAATAAAATAGCTTCGCTCCTGCTTTTCGGAACTGTGCCGGGAAACTTTCGCACATTAACCTTCTTATCGCTTTTGAAAAGCAGAAATAGAATAGGAAGCTTGAGTTTCCGCAGTGCCCGAGCTGGTTCATTAATCTGTGCACAGGGATTCGTTCTATGTGCCGTGGGGGAAACAGGCTTCTCACGTTGTGGCCTGGAACGCAGGGTAGTATCGAGCAAGTCTCGTATGCTCGATGTTCGTATATTGTTGTACAATGGCCGAACGCGGTGGCTCGCCGTACTTTGTTCATAATGCAGTGTCTAGGTACTCACGTGCACCGAACAGCCCATCAGTGCCGTTTGCTTCTTTTCAGTTCGGTTGATATACAGGGAGACCATAAACGCATCAGCGCCGTTCTGACGTTTAGCGTCGATAGAGAGGGCGCAGCTTGTATGAGGAGTGATTTCGGACCTCCTGGACTGCAAGGATGGCAGGTCAACGCGGAATCTCGTAGGCCGTTTAGACGAAAGGCACCAGGGCTATCGGGCAGTTCATTCATTCATTCATTCATTCATTCATTCATTCATTCATTCATTCATTCATTCATTCATTCATTCATTGATTGATTGATTGATTGATTGATTGATTGATTGATTCATTCATTCATTCATTCATTCACTCATTCATTCATTTATTTATTTATTTATGTATTTATTTATTTATTTATTTATTTATATTTGCAAATAAGTGAGAAAGCAGACGAAGTGATCCCTCTGCAGAACGCTGGTTTACAGTCCCTCTCATTTTTCAAGTTTTTCTTTGGTGTTTGCAGAAAACTACGTTCTTGTGACTGCGGAAATTGACGTGGAATCACCAGGGACTCCGCCCGTACCTTCCACGTCGACTGAAGCCTCTCCAAGAAAGCGCCCCGGCCACCCGAGCGACGCCAACAGCGAGGACACGCTGGTATGAAAGCTACGAAAGTTACGAAAGCTCGGATGAAGGTGACTTTGTGCCCGGGACAACGCGTAAAGCAAAAAAAAGATTACTTATGCCCTCTCCTTCAGCAAGTAAGGATACCATGATTACGCGAGAGCCGCCGGCTCCATACTAAATTGTTTGTGCCGGTGAATGCCGCTGATAGCCTCAACCGGCTTAATCGTCAAGCCACGTCTGTGCCTCCTAAGGCCCTCGCCCCGGCACAAATCACAGACGTGAGGATCAATGGTCGCAAGAACGTTTTTGCTATAGACGTTACGCAACGTGGGGCACTGGATGTACTGAACAAAGTCAACGTGTCGGGGGACATACCAATGTATTTTCTTACATACCAGACGGCAAGGACGCTACGGCTGGTTTTATTTACGACGTCGACACTGCCAAGAGCCAAAATGACCTTCCGATTCTGATCAAGCCTGTGACGGAAGGTCTTCCCATATTGCAAGCCCGTCGTCTTGACAATTCGCGGTCTGTAAAACTTGTCTTCAAAGCAGACATCCTTCCAGCACAAGTCAAAGTTGGTCATTTTCAACATCTGGTGCGGCCGTTTGTGCCAAGATCACATCAGTGCCGGAAATGCTGTAAGTTGGGACACGTCAGCGCTGTTTGTACGAATTCTGCCGTGTGCTCGCGATACTGAGAGTAGGACTGTGGGCAGGACATGTAATGAGGAGGGAAGATAACCGATGGCCATTAAGGGTTACAGACTGGATTCCAAGGGAAGGGAAGCGTAGCCGGGGACGGCAGAAAGTTAGGAGGGCGGATGAGATCAAGAAGTTTGCAGGGACGACATGGCCACAATTAGTACATGACCGGGGTTGTTGGAGAAGTATGGGAGAGGCCTTTGCCCTTCAGTTGGCGTAACCATGATGATGATGATGATGATGATGATGATGATTATGACGACGACGACGACGACGACGACATAGGGCAGTAGTCGTAAGGGAAGCATGTTCAAACGAAGCAGAGAGGCATTGTTCCTAGTCGGCATTCACTGAGACACACGCAACGCTGGTGTTGGTCGTGCATGTGCGTAGGCATCAAAAGGATGTGCAGATGCAACAGCGTGCCGGCTGATCGACGGCGACAGTTAAGTCCCAGTTTAAAGCTTGTGCTGTTGATCACACAATGATACCTCCTCGTGAGGCTTGCAACCACGTGGTACGTTTATCGGAAGCACATTTAGCTCGGCAGAGATTCGTGTAGTTTGAGTGTATGTCGCGTCCGTATGCTTTGTATACACATTTATTGCAGAATTGCAGACAGACAGGTACTGCGTAAAAAATCCGCGTGACGCAGAAGGCGACATTTAAAAAAAAGTGGTTTTCAGGTTTAACCTGAGGCAATGTACGTTTTCATTACCCTTATACTCAGCTGTGTCTCATTGATAGAACCTCAACTTTCTCCATTACTGAGCTGGAGATGCACCATCTCAAAACCCTTTTTCTCTTTTTTTTGCGAATTTGAGCAACCCGCTTGCGGAGGCATTCGCGCGGTTCGCCGCATTTTCAATTTTTTTAATATTATCGCTTCATTCATCAACTACACCAGCAGAGAAAGAGAGAGAGAGAAAGAAAAATAGAAGACAGGAAAGGCAGGGAGGTTAACCAGACGCACGTCCGGTTTGTTACCCTGCACTGGGGGAAGGGGATATGGGGATGAAGAGAGAGGGAGCACAGTTTAGCGCACAGTGGAAGGTTCGCACCGGGTCTACACACGGTTCCCAAGACCTGTCGACTTACCCTTACTTTAATACCCGACTTGACGCATTTGAAGAGCGCTTTCGTGGCTTTCTGTGCCATCGAAGCTTACGGTCAGTGTCCAAGGATCTTCATTACGGAAAATGGTCTAGAGTCCAGCTGGTTCAGCGCCACCCGGAGAACTTCGCGCTCGACGTCGTATTGGGTATAGATAGATAGGGTATGTTAAATCTCTGCCCGCAACAGCAAGCTCTGCTGCTCTTGATGTTGTCATGTGGGACCGTTTGAACTTGATTGTGGTTTTCGTAGCCGGAATGACAACGGCACCTGAAGAGCTGGTGGGTGAGACCGAACCATCACTATAGATGTGTATTCGGTCCCCTTATGTCTCATATTAATAGCAGCGTCATCTGTTTCAGAGCTATTGTTGGGTGATTGGCCTTCTTCTTTACACCTGGAATACTTAGCCGCACTTGAAGCTGTTGGAAACACCACAAGGGTAATGAAGGCATTGCTGCTGGTATGTATTCTAATGGAAGACAATCTGTGTGGGTGATTATAATTTCAGAAAACGTTGCACAGCATTTCGACTATTCCTTCTGCATAGGCTCTAATGTATGCAATGTATTATGGTTAAGCAACTTGACAGTATCAGCTCGCGTACATCTTGTTTCGAGGTGCACATTCATGTCTGGGACCGCTTTCCTGAGTCCTTCACCAATAGTAAAACTTAACTTACGTTTTAATAACCCCAGGCAAGTGACAGCAAATTTCCGTGCAGTATAGACTGAAAAGCGACAATGAATGAAGAATTTTATTTTTGCAAATATTCTATTTCTGTCAGTTCCACAACTTATCCCGCGGGAATCACGGTGATTCGCACGATAACGGATGGAAGTTGCACTGCACAGATCTATCAACAGATAAACGAAAAAAAAAAAGCGGTCACACATGAAGAATGATGCGCAAAGTGTGTGCGCGACTGTGATTACGTTTCTTCGTCTGTGCCTCTTTAGAACTGTATGCAGCGTGCAACATCACATCCATAACCACGAACCAAAATTATTGCTCACATTCAACCTGTCATTTCGCTTACGCAAAGGTTTTTTTTACCCCCCCCCCTTCCCGATGCGTAAAGTCACCAACGAATACCCACAATCTTACAAATTCAACCTGCCACGGCTGCCGGCATCGAACCTACGACGTTGTGCTGACCAGTAGAACGCAATAACCACAATAGGCCGACACCGAGTATTGATTTTGAAACGTCGTTATAACAATCAATCAATCAATCAATCAATCAATCAATCAATCAATCAATCAATCAATCAATCAATCAATCAATCAATCAATCAATCTCATTCACCAGATAGTACTGGATCGCCAGCTGGGGCTAAAAGCTGTGTAGGCAGCTTGACAGACAGGCGGAAGCTCGTAAAAGCTTAACCAAGGTACCTAAAGAACAGAGGCAGCGTAAAGAAATTTGTTCACACGCACGGAAGACAGTTGCCATGGCCTGCGAGGAAGGCGGCCGTCATTTATTTGTCTTCTTCTGCGCGCTAAAGGCGGTGATTCGCTGCGTTGCATGCCTCCGTGCAAACAGGACTGCATGCTCGAGCACGCAAAAAGGGGTGGAGTTTTGTGACGGGCTCGTTTGCGCCCCGTAATAGCAGAGCGACCAAGCGCTCCATATACTTAACGCAACGCCAAGCATAATAACCGTAATTGAAGAACTTAATGAGTAACGCTGCCTCTCGCCATTAGTCTCGTTAACTAGTCGCGCCGACGGCCGTGGCGCGTAACGGCGTGTGTTTATCCGTCGTAATGCATTATTGCCGTTTGAGGACTGCGTCAGCACAACTGTGCGTCTGGTTCCGCAGGCATTGGAAGTCGAAGCATAACTGGGTTCCATCGCGGAAAGAGTGTGTGATGAGTCTGAAAAACGATGAAATTGCATTTCTTTTCTACAATAAATATATCTTGACCCATCCTACAAGCCGGTTAAATGCCTGCAAGCTGAAACAAGCGTTAATTTGACCAATGTCATCACGTCCGGCCGCCCAATTCAAAAGTGTATTGAATACAAAGTGGCCCTTTGATTTCAGGGCCTATATCTGAATACGTCTCTTACAATTTTTCTAACCTTGAACAAACGTTTTCCATAGGGATATAAGGCGCTCTCAGTAACCAACTTTCCTAGAATTACATTTTAGAAAAATTTGCAGCTAATCCATCCATAGTGTTAAGAGGCAGTCGCATTAGTTTCCTGAATGAACATAATGTCAAGTCACTTAAAATTTATTGAGTTCGAAATTCAAAGCAATCTGGACGGACACTTGGAAACAGCTTGCACCATACGTCCAAGCGCCAAAGGTTTGCAATAGCGCTGTGGTTAGCGCGTCAGAGACATGGGTCCAAAGTGGCGCTGGTGAACACATTTTTGATATTATTTCTGTTATGGACACGGTGAAGCCAAGGGTGAAGGGGAAGTCCGTCTGTGTCTGCATACATATCTTATATTTCAGACAAAATTGCGCTGCGAAATTCCCATCGACACTATATCCAATTTCTCTATACGATATAGACTGTTAAACTAGTAGGGATCCCAACTAGCCTTGATCAATCGAACCAGATGCGTTTCACATATATTATTTTAGTACACTCCACTTCTCCGAATAAGCTATTCTACTCTATACCCTTTCACTTGCCTTTATCCGCCAATAAAACATGCAAGCACCCGCCGTGGTTGCTCAGTGGCAATGGTGTTAGGCTGGTGAGCACGAGGTCGCGGGATCGAATCCCGGCCACGGCGGCCGCATTTCGACGGGGGCCAAATTCGAAAACACCCGTGTACTTAGATCTAAGTGCAAGTTAAAGAGCCCCAGGTGGTCGAAATTATTACGCAAGTCTCCCACTACGGCGTGCCTCATAATCAGAAAGTGGTTTTGGCACGTAAAACCCCATAATTTAATTTAAAACATGAAAACATAACATTCTCTTTAGACACAGTGCGGCGATATTTCTGCGTAACAATAAATGGCAAACATTCCTTAGCTGACGTCATTTGTGCCTTTACAAGACCTGGGCCCTTGTGCACTGATAATTTCTCACGCTTCGCAAAAGCAGCCGTCGGCCACTAAAGATTTCTAGTATATTCGTAGCAAGGGACGCTAGACAAGCACAAACACTTGTGGATTGTTTTGAGTATCTGCTGCATGGATGGCAGACGACACGAATGAAGCAAAAACAAAAACAAGATTGTTTGTCAGATAGGGCTTGTCCGGGCGTCCATATATACCTACTCAAGCAGCATTTCATTCCTGTTTATCTTATTCAGAATCACACAAAAGGCGACAGCTTCAGCACTGCAGGAGCATGCAAGGGAATAAATAAAGAAAAAAAAAAGGAAATAGGCGAGCCGCCCACCGGTCCCGTCCTTTCGCCTCAATCAGAGCGACTCACGCTGGTGTCGCACATTGCCTACGGGCGGGCATAATTTGGGGTTCCCACAGTGACGACGTATAGTAGTATATCGGTGTGCACATCGACCGATTCTCTTCCAATGGCGGCCAGAGTCGTTGGCCGCATGTGGAGACCCGTGCACCGCCCGTTGTGCTCGCTTGGTCGCGCCCTCCTCCCTTTCTTTGTTTTTTCCCCGCGAGAAATGCCGTCTTCCAGAGTCTTCCGTGCAGCTTCGGCCGATCTTCCTTTTTTTTTTTCGTCTTCTCGCTGCCTCCTTCAGGTCCAGTGCACATCACCGCCCTCCGCGTAGACGCCGGCCAGTCATGGGAGACTGTAATTTTCTCGGCCAAAGCAGCGGAACAGTGAGAAGTCTTCTTCGGCCCAACCCGGCGCCGTCTGCTCATGCAGCTGCGTCGCTAGCGGATGTTGCTCCCTCCTCACCGGAGCTCGATTTCGTTTGCTCGTCCTCTTATGGACGGGAAGCCACCAGGTATGTACAATGTGCACGTGAAAGGTCGAGTGACGTGAGAGACGCGCCACAAACACAGAACAGTATTTCCCAGGCCTGAAGGCAATCGTGCAGACGCTTTCGATTTAAAACCCTTAAAAAGGCACTGACATTATATTTTCGGCAAGTCACTCTTTTTCGCTTTAAATGAAGGTCCTAGAGCTCTGAATCCTAGAAATAATACTGACAAGCCTCAGAGCGCCGTAAGTAGCATAATAGCTTTTGTACAGCCAGTTTCGTTTTCGTTTTCCAGGAGGTCACTATGTTGTGACGTCATGCCACTGTAGGTTACCACGTGGGAGCAGGACATTGTGACGTTTGGCGCTCGTTCCCGCTCGCTCGGACACCTTGTATGCGGCAGTGCCACTCGTGAGGACAAATGTGTAGCAGCTCAGCGGATAGCCGAGCAAGCTGGAACTAGTTTCAAAACGTCGCAATGTCCTGCTCTCACTTGACTATACATACTGTTACATGACGTCACAGCAAAGCATAAATGAAACCGAAACTGCCTACTGAAGAGCTAGCTATTATATTAAATATTTAGGGTGCTTCGAGGCTTGACAGTATTTTCTATTGGGTTTAGAAGTACCTGACCGTCACTTAAAGCAAACTACAAGACTCAGAAATATCGTGTTAGTACCCCTTTAAAGCACCGTCACCTTTCAACGAGATTTGCAGGAAGACAGAGGCTTGAAGTGATTAACAGTGGTAGAACACGTAATGTCGGCGGGAGCCAACGTTTAGACAAGGGGATTTGCTTTCGTCAGGGCAGCATCTGCGTTTCCTATTCTTTCATATGTTAATATGAACCCTCACGCATAAATATAGGAGTCTAGACTCGTATTGCCCCGTACAATAGGTTTACACTGAGCGTCTTCATGTGCACGGGTCATTCTTGACATTGGCGAAATAGCGGCTGCCCATAATAATATTTGCATTTGCACTAACTGCAAACGGAGGTGTTTAATGCATTAACTTAGAAAGAAGCAGATAGAAAGAGAACCAATGTTTTACGGGAAGACTTAGCCCGAGAAGTTAGGCACTGGTCAGTCAACGGAAAAAAGAACTCAACCTGGTCCGGGCTCATGTAGCTAGTTGGGCTTGTACAAAGGGCTTTCTCATCGGGAATTCTGCAGATAGCCATTGGTGTTCATAACTCATGCCAGAATAGGCATTCCGTCCGGAAAATCTCTGAATAGGACATAATGTCTGCGTGTATGACACACGTCAGCTATTGGTCTTGTTGATACATGTGGTCGTTGAAAGCACATACATTTGTTGGTCATCTGGTACAAAGCGTGCGATCCACGAATACAAATAGCATTAGTTGGTTGCGATTGTTCCGTAGCGTAGACTGCGACCGGCACAGTTGCAGCAAACATTTTTCCGTGCAGGTACGTTAGAATCAAAGCACAGGGCTCTCATACGTTGGTCTGGACGGGGGCCGAGGGCCTCGCTGTCATTTTTCTTCCCCACTCTTTATCCGTCCTGTCGCGATATATGCCCACCATAATTAGGTGAACCTCTCGGGCAACCTTTTGGAATGGACGACTTGCCGTTTTTTCCAACAATTAAAATTAACATCATACCTCGGTATGTGTGCCTGATATTCTCAGACGGCTGTTTGCGCACGCGTTCTGTAACTTTCCCGTGAAGGTGAAGCGACTTGGCTCAGTGAACTTGTTTTCGTGCATTTTGCCTCGCTTGGTGTATATAAGTCCTACGTGCATGTACAAACACATGCAATGTCACTCACCAAGTTCACCTCCTTTATGCAAAGAGTGTTTACACCATTTACCCTTGGCTTTGTGCTGCACTTTTTGTTACCGTGCGCCCCCCCAGACAGCGTCCCTTCCTTCTAATTTGAATCAGATAATTGACAGCCGATGGGGCAATCTTGCATAACACAACCAGTTCACTTTTTCACTGCATTTTGTTTTATGTAGGAATACTGATCCATACTTATAGGTCAGCCTTGTACGATTTTCGTGCATTCTGTTTAAGATGAAGCAGACGACGAAGTGTCTTCTTGGCAGACCTCACTGGGATCAAGCCACAGGGATGCTTTTCTTGCAATTTACAATTTTATTAGAGATACCAAAAGTGTACCTTGCTGACTTTCTCAAATTATCAATATTTTCTATTATTTCATTTATTTACGTTAACTTATTTTATCAAAATTCTTTACAATATTTTCATCACACGTCTAAATTACAGTTCTAGTCTCAAGCTCCACAATTTAAATCTAGTTTGGCTTTACTGTTAAGCATACGAAAAACCGCCTGCTTCTTGGCCAATCCCCCATAGTGGGTATGCGCCACTGTCTGGGACACAAGACAAGACAAGAACACTTGTTTCTGTGCTCTGTGAATTTTTGGTGAAATCTTCGCCTTTCGTCGTGCCTCGCCTCCCCGTCTTGCGGCCATGTACGCGGAGTACGCCAGACGCCCGCCTGGCCAGAAGTCATCACGGCCGGCAACCGCAAGGAAGCTAGTTGGCTCCCCCAGTGACACCGAGGACACCGAACTGTACTCTATGTCGGAAGACGACTCATCCGACGACGGCTTCATACCCGTCCGGAGTAAGAGGGCGAGGAGAAAAATCGTCAACACAGCGCCGTCGACTCCTGCGAGCACAACCACTATGAAGTCAAAGCCTGCGCGCTGGCCACACGTCATCATCTTTATGCCGGAAGAACCGTGAAGCAACCTAAGATTGCTGAACAGGCAAGCCCTATCCATTTTTATGGAATGTGCGGTGCCGGATCAAACTAAAGACATGAGAATAAATCCACGCAAGAAAATACTCGCCATAGACGTGTACAACGCGAGTGCGCTTGGAAAACTTCAAGAAATCACGGAGCTAGGCGGTATCAAAATGCGTCCCTTTATCCCGATCGACGACACATCCATAGCCAGTGCGATTTGCGACACTGAAATTGCCATTCCCAAATGATGACTTACCTAGCCTCATAAAGCCGGCATATGAGGGCACGATCATTACGCAAGTGCGCCGCCTTGGGAATACGCGCTGCGTAAAAGTAATATTCAAGGGGGATTGTATCCCATCCCACGTTAAAGTCGGACATTTCCGACATCCGGTTCGACCATTCAACCAGAAGCCGCTTCAATGCCATCAGTGTTTCAGGCTAGGACACGTCAAGGGCATGTGTCCCAACTCGCTACTGTGTCCTCGTTGCGCTGAACCTCATGCAGAACAGACCTGCGGTGCCACGATCCTGAAGTGTGCCAACTGCAGCGGCCCTCACACGGCCTCGTCGAAAGACTGTCCCCGCATCAAGAGGGAGCGCGCGGTTCCCAAGCAAATGGCCAGAGACAATTCGGCCCACAGGGAGGCAGCCGAAGTAGGCCGGCGTCGGCGTCGACGTCGGCACCATCGTACGTCTTCGAAGAAGACGCATGCGCGAAGTGACAGTACCCACTCCACTGCGGTGCCAGTTAGTCGCGCCGCGAAAAGGCCCACCACTTCCACGAAGGAAGCAGAATATACTCTTTCTTTAGAGGAATGGCCTCCGCTAGCGAGCGGCTGCCTTGCTAAAGAACCTCAGAAGGTCGCGGCCCCACCGGAGCCTTCTCCAGCCACGGATGATTCACCTAAAACAGATTGTCAAGTCATCTCGGTGCTACGTTCCCTCATGGAAGCCATCCGAGCGATATTAGTGGACATAGGAACAACGTCTGCTCGAAGCGCACTTTAAGCCCTGGACGCCTTAAGCCCAGTGCTTGCATCCCTCAACTAGAAAGATGGCTACCCATACCCCATCCTTCCGGAAAGAAGTCAAGGCAGCGTCCGTCATCCAGTAGAACGCCAGAGGGCTAAAATCACGAATTTCAGATTTTCATCAGTTTGTGAACACCAATGTGTTTCCACTCATCGTCATTTGTGAGCCCAACTTGTCGAAACCAATAAGACTGTCAGGGTACGAATTTATCATGTCATCAACAAATGGTGCATGCAACAAAATCGTCGTTTTTGTTCGTCGTGAACTCACCTATGTTTTGCAGCCAATTGCGCCCCACGACGACAATCAATATATAGGCATCACAGTTAAAAAGAACAAACTCTTGTTTACTCTCATAGGCGTGTATATATCGCCTTCCAGCAATTTCGATGCCAAAAGATTTGCGGATATCTTGAGTGTTTGCCCCGCCCCATGGGTCATCATAGGAGATTTCAATGCACACCATCCAACACGGGGAAGTACAAGGACAAATGCAAGAGGACGAAAATTAGCAAGCATCGCCTACAACTATGGCCTTACTCTCTTGAACGATGGCCCCACCTTTCTTTGAGGCATGACATACGGCAGCTACCTCGACCTTGCTTTCGTCTCCAACTCTCTCGCCAGATGTGGGAAGTGGTTCCCAGATATTGAGACACATGGCAGTGATCACATTCCCACCTATCTGAACATCAAAGGCTCGTCGTCTAGATCTGGCCCACGGAATACCATTCGGACGATTCTAAGGGCCAACTTCAAAACTGATATGGAAGATGCCTGCCGCGAAGGCGTACCCTCTGGGTTAGAGCAAACAATTAAACATAGTTCAAGTTCAAGTTCTTTATTTGCATAATAATCAGGTTACAAATGGGGATTATACATACATACAGAGGGAGGTCCCATAGTCAATAGACTGTACAGGGGACCTCCCATTACAAATGAGTAGGATATATGAATAGAAAGCAGCTATATGCAGAGACAAAAGACACCATGTTAAGTTAGTCACTAGCTTACGCAGTAAAATATTTAACGAAACAAAGCACTTATTAATATAATGATAGCGATCAAATTGTTATATTGAGTGCAAAAATTTACGAAGTTTTGATTTGAATGTGTAAAAATGAGAGAATATCCTAATATGACACGGTAATGAGTTCCAAAGTAATGTGGCTGAAAAGTTAGTAGTAAATTTACCATAATTAGTTCTAGGTTTTGGTAGTAAATAGCTGTTGGTAGAAGCGAAACGGGTAGACGTGGAAAATGGATACTGGCTGGTAGTAATTATAGGGAACGGGAGCTTTCCGTTAACAGATTTATAAACAAGTATTCCAAGTGAGTATTTATTTAGTTTCTGTAACGATAAAATGCCGTTAGATCTGAGCAATGGAGATGCTTCCGATGTGTAGCTGCTACGTGTAATGATGCGAATTGCTTGATTTTGGGTATGCTGTAGTGGAGATAAATGTGTAGAATACGTGTTTCCCCATGATGATATGCAATAGTTAATATGCGTGTGAATAAAAGCGTAGTAGAGGGAGATGAGTGTCTTCATATTAAAGAAATTTCGAACTTTAATTAATATTCTAATTCCATATGCTGCCTTCTTTGTTAAGGATAAAACATGCTCGTCAAATTTTAGGTGTTTATCTAATATGACGCCAAGAAACAGTGCACTATCAGTAGGATAAAGTACACCGGAGGCAAAGGTTAGCGATGGATACACTGAGATATGTTTTTGTTTAGCTGAGAAGATGACGAAGTTAGATTTGGCAGTATTAATGTGTAGTTTGTTAAGTTGGCACCAGGTTATAGTATTAGCTTGATATATAGCTTGATAAGCGTGTTACGATTAGTTTTTCGATAATTTTACTGAAGAATGAAAAACATAATTTTACATACGATGCAAAACGCCACTCGCATGATGACGATTTCTTCCACGCAAAATAACTTCGACATAGAATTAGAGCGACTTCGAGCACTTCGTCGCCCGGCGGAACGTCGATATCGGCATACAAAATCAATCCATGACCTTAGGGCAGCCAGGAGAATGCAAAAAAAGATTCAGCGTCGAATGGATAGATTAGCGTCAGAACGTTGGGCGATGTTTTGCCAGACACTCGACTCCCACAAGCCATTGTCTCACATTTGGAAAACGGTGCAAAGTCTGCGTTGCCTTCCGGAACGGCGTTTTCCATTCAAGGCGCTAGCGCTTTTCCAAGGGCGGCAAGACATCGATGTCGCAGGAGACTTTTGTGCGCGGATCGCAGACCAAGCGACTCGTCCAGATCCTCCAGCCCGAGCTGACGTCCCCCATTCCCGCGATTGCCACATGGACCTTCCTTTTACAATGGAGGAGCTCGAAGCGGCACTAGCTCTCTGCAGGCGCTCATCATGTCCGGGTCCAGATGGTATATCATACCGGGCCTTGTGCTATTTCAGAGAATCCGCATGGATAGAGTTGTTCAGCCTTTACAACTCCTCATGGCAGGAGGGAAATGTTCCTGACGAATGGAAAGTAAGCCGCCTGGTGCCACTCTTAAACCAGGGCAAATCCCCACTAGAGCTCACCTCTTACCGCTCAATAGCGCTGGCCAGCTGTGTAGGAAACATAATGGAACGGATGATCCTTGGCCGCCTGGAATGGTACCTTGAATACCACAAGATTTATCCGATTTCCATGGCTGGTTTCCGCCGTGACCGCTCTTCCATCGACAACGTAGTTGATCTCGTTTCATATGTCCAGCACGAAAGCTCCCGTGAGCGTTTATATGCAGCTTGATTAGATATGAAAGGGGCATACGATAACGTGTTATGTGAGGCCATTCTCGACGCTCTTGCGACGGTAGGCCTAGGTGGTCAAGTCTAAGTTACTTACCTGCAAGATCATTCTATGTGTTAACTGACGGTGGCCCAACTACACGACGCTATACCAGCAGGGGTGTTCCTCAAGGCGGTGCTCTCAGCCCGACGCTATTCAACCTCGCTCCTGTTGGACTTGCTGAATACTTGCCAACTACCATCAAAATTTCAATATACGCTGACGACAGCTGTGTCTGGACTTCGGCAGTCACACGTCCTCAGATACGTGCGTGGCTTCAAAGAGCGGCCACTTTGACAGCGAACTACTTGTGTAAACAGGGTGTCAGCATATCACCAGAAAAATGCGCACTAGTGGCATTTACTCGCATACCGATGGCGCCTTATGTCATCTCAGTCAATGGGCGGACCATTTCCTATGTCCGAACCCACAGATTTCTTGGAATAATTATTGACCGAGACCTCTGTTGGAGCGCGCACGTGGCCTACATGAAACAGCGCCTGACAGCAACTTCCCATTTGTTTAAGTACTTGACAGGAAAGTCGTGGGGGATGTCAGTAGACGCAATGCTTAAACTCTACAGAGCTCTCTTTCTCGGTTTTTTAAGATATAGTCTACCTGTACTGAACAACACCTGCAAGACAAATATTCGTGTTCTGCAGGCAGCACAAGCTCAAGCACTCAGAGTTTACCTTGGTTTGCCCAGATGCACGTCAACAGAGGCAACTATTGCGATTGCTCGGGACCATCCAATGCAAACTCACATCACGGCGGAAGCCCTGAGAACGCACATCTGACATTTTGCACGTGCCCCCTATCACCACCTTGCAACGCTACCTACAGACAGGCACCAATCATCATTCTCTAAAACTATCGTCAAGTACGACGACAAACTTCCCTCGGGCTGCACCGCTGCATCTAAACCAGCGACACCCCCTTGATGTCTGATCAGCCCCACAGTCCATCTCAGTGTACCAGGAATCGGGAAAAAGTCTGAACTGTCGTCGCCTGTGCTGAAACAACTGTCTCTGCTTCTTCTGCACGAGAGGTACGCGGATAGTGAACACATTTATACTGATGGTTCCACAAACATCCACTGTTCGTCCGGTGCTGTGGTTGCCCCATCAAGAGCTATTACCATCAGCTTTAGGACTGACCACCCAAGAGCATCGACATCTGCTGAAGTAGCTGCTCTTCGCGCTGCACTTTGTTCGGTCAATCCGGAGCCACCTCGACAATGGTCAATCTTCAGCGACTCTAAGGCAGCCCTGATTGTAGCTATCAGCTCTGCGTCGCGGGCCATTCGAACAGCTCGTATTCGATATTAGATGCCTACTCCATACATCACAGGAGATAGGACACCACGTGACGTTTCAGTGGCTGCCAAGTCACTGCGGCGTCATAAAAAACGAAGACGCTGATAATGCCACTCGGGCGGCTCTTGAAGACGCACAAGAAGAGGCCATACCGCTTTCACGATCCTACGCAGCTAGCAGACTTCGAGTGCTTGCACAGGAGATAGCTCCCTCTATGGTGCACACCAAACAGCCAGACCAACCGGAGCAACCGTCAATACCACCTGCCCTCTTTGATGCATCTCTATATGCCAACTGGACTCCGCCGAAGAGAGGCGACTCTGCTTTATCGTTTATGGCTAGGGGTGACTTTCACGAAATCTTACTAATTTCGCATTGAAACGCAGATAACGCTCTCTGCAATGCCTGTCTTTGTGAGGAGACGCTGGAACACATTCTGTGCGACTGTCCTGAATATAATGTTCAGCGACAGTCCCTGGCATCCGTTCTAGCGCGCCTTGACACTAGAGCATTTTCCCTCGACACGATTTTCACATGCCACCGACAGAAGACATCGCAGCTGAAGGCGATGAAGATACTACTTCGGTTTTCGAAAGAGACGGGATTGGACAAGCGGCTGTGACAGTGATATCACGTACCACGCCATAGTGATGGACTCTAACGGACGATGTGTGTGTGCTGTGCTATGTGCTCTCTCTCTCTCTTTCCGTTCCCCATCTTTCATCCCTTCATCCCGCTCCCATGTGTAGGGTAGCAAACCGGTTAAGCTAAACTGGTTAACCTCCCTGCCTTGCCTTCTCAACTCTTTCCTTCCTTCCTTCCTTCCTGTTTAAGATTTTCCCACGGAGTTACACGACGTCCGATGTCCTGTGGCCGCAACGTATCTCATGCTCACATAAAGCGCGATTTAGGGCTTTCAGAGGACATGTAACAAAAGCTTGTTCGTTATTACGAGCTCAATGCACTTACGTGTAAGCACCATTTCATATGTTCCACAGTGAACGGCACCGTTCTCTAAAAGTTCCTACTCTCTGTCTTGTCAACTGCTCCCATTTACTTAGTGGATTAATGTTGGTAAAATAAGGATGGCTAGTTATCACTTCGATTTTATTCTTCATTGATTGAGCACACGGTAATCTATGGCGTTGCTAAGCTTTCGTGTCAGGCCGACAGTGCCGTAATGTTGCAATTTGCAGCACAAATTGGAGTTCATGGCCACAAGCACCTCGCGTCAAAAAAAGGCAGTTAAATCTCGTAACGAACAGCGTCGCAGTCATCCCCGGCTGAGCAAAGCTGATGAGGGCGCTATTGGCCGCTTGCGTATTGACAGAACAGTGAATGAGCTGATCAGTTCAAAAGGAAGCACCCCATTGAAAAAAAAAACAGTGTCGTCCTCAATGCGGTAAACCTTCTACCTTCTTTATGGAAAAGCGCTGCTAAAACGGAGACTTGGAAAGAACACAGAATAAAGCGCTATAGCAACTCGAAATTTTACTCAAGAAAGCAGTTCTCATATATACAGAATAAATGTACGTCAACACAGAGCCATTCTCGTTGAAAACCAGAATTCAACGCCTGATATCTCTTGATATCTCGCGTTGCATTCTGGTTTTCAGCAATAGTGGCTTTGTGGTCTAGCACCATGCCGAGGACAGTTCTGCCCATTAGAGGCACCGGTGAATTTCCGAGGCTAGTGGGAAGGATTTCCGAGGGTATTACAACCCAATACCTAACGCATACAAGGTGGATGCTGAATATTATAGTCCACTGCAGCGGTCCACTGCAGCCCACCTTACAGCGAATAGAGTCGCTGCAGTGAGCAACAGACAACGCCGAGGCGACAAGGCTCACCTCCGATTCTGTTACGTCGAGGCTGGTCCCCTCGTAAAGGCAGTATAACAACATTTAACTTGGACAGGCATAAAACCTGAAAGATGACCCCCGCGCCTATATTCCTGCATCCTATGGATTATTCAGTGATTAGCACAAAGGCTATTAATGAATAAGGTGACAGTTTTACTCCTCATAGGGCCTAACGTAAACGCGAGTAAGACGAAGTAAACTTGCATTTAGCGAGCACGCGAGCGCATAAAGGAACGTAACAGACGCGTACAAAAGAAAGGACGAGACAGGCAAAGCGCGTAATTTCAACTAGATCACTTTAATACACTGTTACCAAAGATAGATCTGCTCATACATTTAGCACTCGAATACGGACATTGCACTTATGTGGCATCCAAACAGCAAAGTTTCTTTTCGTCAACGTCGTGTAAGTTACACTGATCGGCATTTCTTATTTTCCCCTACCTTGGCCTCGATAATAAACCTTGCCCATTGATTGCGATTGTGAGCAGGAACAGCACAGCCATCAAAGCTGGAAGTGCAGGTGTACGTCTTACAGTGGGTGGCGAGATGTCCGTTGGTTCCATTCCTGACATTAACGCAGTGTTCTCTGAGGCTGTAATTCGGGCAACGACTGGTTTGCGCGACATATATATACGATACCCTTCCACCGGACTTGCACCCTTCCAGAGTAGTGCATTCAGCGCTTCATTAAACTACTTTGCGCTGAGACGGATTCTTGGCAAGTAGAGCAGCATGGAACAATGGTACTGTGCTTTCTAATATATATATATATATATATAATACATAGGAAGGTTCTGCTTCGGCAGCTTTTTCTGCTGCTTTGTATACGCATGTCCAGGACTACACACAACATAATTTGCAGCGCTGTATAGCTTCATACGAGGGGCTTGCTAATGATTGAAAAAGTTCAGTGTTTCTTGGGGCAACATACAGGCCGTCTTCTTTCCTGTTCGTGGCTGAAAAAAAGGGAGTCGAACCAGCTTCAGATGTTAAACAGGGGAAGTTGAAAGGATACAGATAGAGTTCGTGCGAAATCTACACGTATCATCAAAGCACCATGGGTATGTGGCACCTTCGTGAAAATAAATCTAGCAGATCATACGCTAGCAATGCCGGTAAAGCAGGAACGTTGCAGTTGGAGTGTTCATTCACGAAATTTCTGCCTGATTCTCAGATATTGTAATATCACATGCACTAACACTTATCATATAGCGCTCTCCTCTCACTTCGATTTCTTTCGTTCGACTTAATTTTTTTTTCCGCTTTCGCTTATATTGCTTTGGCTCATGAACGTGAAGAATGAGCGACCGTCATGGGGATCTCTCTTTAGCCAAAGCCCTTAGTAACAATTACATTATCCTGCTCTCTGAGAACGCTTATGCGTTTGTGAAGGTTCATCTTATCATCGGTGATCCCTCATTGCCATGTAATGGTGCTTATTCTGAACCGTGTGCTTTGCATAGCTTTCTTTCGACATTCTTTGTCTCATTTCATTGATATTCCCGCTTACATTCATAGCGCTTTTTTCTGGTGGGCGTTAGGTAAGCAATCTATATATATATATATATATATATATATATATATATATATATATATATATATATATATATATATATATATATATATATATATATAATAACTTAAAGCGAGTAACAATTTGACCTTCACCTCGTTTACGTGCTCTCCGTCATGCCCCCTGATAACATTTCCGGTTTTTAAAGCCTGCATGTGGTTCCGTAATGCTTGCTCCAAGTGCACATTGACGCTTCTTATAGCGCACTGTTTCCTATAGTTGACCTTTCTACAATCTTCACTTCATCTTTTTATAAACACTTCGTTTATGGATTGTTTCATCATCGGCGCAATAAGCAATATCCTCAGCATTAAGCCCGTAACAACGCCGTCATAATCCTCCCCGAAAGCTCTCCGGAATAATGGCGAATAAGAGAGAGGGGGAGCATCAAGAAGAAGGAATGCATCTGTCCAGGCGTTAACTTTCCCGGGGCCTGCCCGTCAATCTCTGGATGCAAAGTGCTCTTCCCCAGTGCGTATCGGAGACGGCGGCCAACCACGGAGCGGTCGCCAGCCCTCGAGAATTCGCCACGGTTATCGGCCCCGCCGAAGGGCTGGAGTGAGAGACCCCTGCAGTGTGGCAGCAGCGGGCGTCACTGCAGGTCCCGGATGCATCGCTTTGCGTCCGTTGCTCGTCGGCACATAATGGACACCCCTCCACCATCCTCACCCCTCCGCTCCCCGTCCCCTTGGCGTCAGCGGACAGTGCTTGGTGCTTATAGCTTTTTTTTTTTTTGTCCATTCTGCGCTCGTATGCCCTTTATCGCATGTCGCCTGCGTTCCCCATATATGACTGAAAAATAAAGCTAGAGAAAGCAAGGGAAAATTATATGTTGAGTAAATGATTCGGAATATTTCGTTTCAACCAACACACTATAGCGTGAACTAGAGGCACTTTAGTCAATAACCAAGTGAAATATCTATGTAAGCTGGCAGAAATACGCAAAAAAAAAAAAAAATCGAGGAATGAACCTGAAGCAAATGTACGTCCTCAACGTGTAGATTCGCGGCCATTGAAGGAGTAAGAAGTCGGGGCCACCTATACACGATATCGCACAGAAGCATATACGCTTTTCAAGATTCATGTGGTGCACTGCAACCATACGTAGAAGAAGAAAGCGTTCATACTCATATTTCATACTCAGTGAGCAGATACAAGTGCTTTAGAATGTGGTCACAAGCTTAAAGAAAGCTGTGTATCTTTGAAGGAGGTACAAGAAGTAGAGATTTAATTAGGGCAGCAAGCAAAGCTCTGGCCACGATTAAGAAACTCATATGCCAAATAGCTTCGACGTTTATCAAGAACTTATGATCTCACGTGAGGTAACTGAATGCGCACCATCAGCGTATAAGATGAAACGCGAACAAGGGAAAACTAATCGAGACGCGTGTTTCTTCTATGACTACTAGAAACTGCTATTTGCAATTACTTCGCAGCCGGTCTCTAAGCATGGTGTGGACCGAAGCGCACATTGTAGAGCTTGAATTATTTAATTGACTGTGAGAAAAAGAGGCAAAGCTGAAAGTGCAATACCACAACCTACTTGCTTGCTATTTGCCTTTGTTTGAACTTAAGCCGATAGTACGCTATGGAGTTTAGTATCTATTTATATTGTTTAAGAATGGTGCGTGAACGAATATGGGATACATGCCTTGTCATTTTTCATTTACACCTTCTTTTGTTTCTGCGTCATCTGTCTATTTACCGTGGCTCGCAGACGTCCACTGCTGTAGTATAGTATAATAAGTATTCGTATAACTATTCGTAAACAGTTGCGTGTTCAGCAAGATCAGAGAGCGAGAGAGAGAGAGAGAGAGTGAGTGAAGAGAACGCTGCATATGAACTAGAACTGCATCCTAAAAGGAGGACGCGGTATATGGTAAGAACAGACTAATCAAAAAAGCTTAGAGGGCACATGCACTTAGGGCAGCGGAGCGTGCTTGCTTCAAAATATTGCAAGGAAAGAAGGTTGTCAATGTGTCCAGTTTCTGGTCGCTGTTGTTGCCGACAACGCACGTTTTCCCATCATTGCTACAAGGAAGGCATCAGCGCTACCAGGAAGGCATCAGCTACGTGTCTATATACAGTGAAGTGCCTACAATCTACAAGCCCCATTTACGAATGCTCCATCGCCTCTCATAGCCTTGCCACTCGCGCTACCATGCAGTCAGTCGCGTTTAATAGAACAAGCCTTATGAAAGGCGGCGCGTTTATCTTTGGCTGTAATAACACGCGGCTACAAGGTTTCGCTGGATGGTTCGAAGACGACATAATAAAACAAAGCATATACCAGAACAATAGGACTCCGTATTTGGCCGGCCGCCTCTGGTATCATGAAGTGCTCCCTGTCGCTATTGGCCGACATATGGTTCGTACGAACCACATTGGCTTAAGTACTGCCTCGTGAATATGGGCCCAGACGCGCAGGCTGTGACAGCGGGAAGACTATACATAAAGGTCCGTGTGGCGTCATGAATGTACTTCCTTTCTTCTTCAGATTACAGTCATCAGCTATGCCTAAAGATAATGGGCAAATAAATGCCACTAAGCTGCAGCTAACCAATGGCATCTCTAGAGTACAAATCTTAGAGATCGCATAGCGGTCGGCGTGCGATGCGTGAAACTCACGTGATTTCCCGCACGCATATACTGCAGTCCCCTGCGCGTTCCCAAAGGAACGGGGCCGCAACTTGACACGCGGGGCACGGCGGCGTCAGCTCCCGACAAGAAGCGGTAACACGAGAGCGCTGGGGGCTGGAAGGGCAGGGGGCAACGAACGCCCAGATCTGGGGCATCCATAAGGCGACTTTTCCCCTATCTTTCTTACTGCAGAAGTGACGAGTCCTTTCTTCCCTACACAGGGAAAGCCGTCTGCCGTGTGTCCCGGCCACGGTGTCCATGGGTGACAAAAGTGGCAGCGCCGGCGCCCGTGATTGAGCGGCCCTGTTCAATCATAGTGGGCCACCGTCCCATCTCTCACCTCACTCTTTTTTTTTTTTTATCAACCTGTTTTATCTTCCTTCTTCCTCCCGCAGACACACACGTGGACAACGCGATCTGGGCGCAGATCCCGGCGCACACAATAAACAAGACCCCTGTAGTTCGCTACGAGAATCCGCCGACAGAGCGACGCCTAGCTTTCTCCTCGTTTATGGCTTTATTTTTTTTCTCTCTTTCTCTTCCTTCGAAGCAGATCATCCCAGGGGTGTAACTATAGTCTCGTCTTCTCGATCGAACCGGGCTTTCTACGTCTTTTCGTATGCTTTTCACAACTCTTGAAACGCCGTACGCCCGTCCCCCTTCCCCGCAGTTTTTCTTTCTCCTATTTACTTTATCTCCGGGCAAGCCAATCCCCCATGACTTTGAATTTGACGAATGACTGGCTTCGAGCTTTTTGTATGTCAGCCTTTTATCGAATCGCTGTGCTTGAATTCTATCCTGCCGTTTATTTTATTTATTTTTTTTACTCGAAAGCGTCACCTCCAGTTCAACTTTCTTTCCGTATAGCGCATCTCTTCTGTTCTTCTGGCCTCAGAATCTTGCGTTATTCTTTATGTATGTTTTATTTTTTTGTTCTTGCGAACGGCTATAGGTGTCGCCCGTGCGACGCCGATCAGCGATGGGGGTTAGAGCCGTCTCGTGGCCTCGGAGAAAGCGCGCGCGGAAATATTGACATTGATCGAAAGCCCCCTGTTTACCCGACTCATACCTGATCCATCATGAATTCAAGAGGCCTGAACGGCTGATCCATTTTTTTTTTCGCCCTTCCCACCGGCCCGCTGGGTCCGAAAAACGAGTCTATTGCGACGACGAATCAGCGGTGTGCCTCGAGCGACCTATCGCAAAGCACAAACGGGCCAGAGAAAAACGAAAGAGGTCGATCTTCGTATGGATATTATCGGCCTGGACTTAGATTGCCATACAAGCGTATGAGACGCCAACGTTAATTTTTCTTCCGCAGTCTGGCATTGCTTTTCAACAAACCAATCAACTAAGCCCGTTTGACCTTTCGAGTTTTCAATTCGTAGCTTGTTAAGGATGTGCGATCAATTCTGCCCGGGCATTTTGCGACCGTTGCGTCCTTTCGTTTTTCTTTAGTTCAGCACTATTTGTGAACAAAGCAGCAATTGGCCGATTTGTGATATGTCGAACTCTCATGGCAATATGAGTCGGCCAGAGACGCATCATGCGTAGGCCGCATTTTGCTGCATTAGATCGAACCAAGTAATAAGCGGCGCAATGTGCTGCAGTCACTTTATTATTACGAAATGTCGGTGAACATGATTTGTAAGACATTTTTGTTGTAAAGACTTTCGAGAATGCGCAGATGCAAAGGTAATGGCGCTCGGCACGTTGTACAAGGGGGTGATTCCTGAGCAACTTGTGCACTGTTCTTTCTGTCGTGAGCAAACATTATTGGGATGATTGTGGTGGCATTTTCCACCTCTAAAAAGAAACGGGCATCGTCCTGACGCTCGTGCAAGTGGACGTACTTGATGAAAAGAGCGCTACGAAGACGCGGACGAAAGAACAACATGTAAGACAGACAAGCGCCTTGTCTGTCTTACATGTTGTTCTTTCGTCCGCGTCTTCGTAGCGCTCTTTTCATCAAGTATGCAAAACCAACTCGCCCACATCAAGCTTCTGCTGCAAGTGGACGTAGGTCAAGAGAAAAGGGGGCAACTAACAGACAAAATGCACGGCGGGGGGGGGGGAGGGGGAGGGGCAGGGGAAGAAAGTAAGAAAAGTCAAGACGTTGTCGCACTATCGCGTGAAATAAGGCTTGAGTCGTACAACGTGAATATCTTGGAGCGGTGCTTTGCATACTGGGGCTATATGGCGCTATCCGGGAGAACCTCGTACAGTTCACGTCACTAACTCGACGCAGCACTTTGTAGGGTCCAGAGTATATTTACGATGAGGAGGTAGGCTTTACCAATGCTGCTCAAGTATTTCTTAAAGGAGACGCCACTTCGGAGGCAGAAGGACAAGAGACTGCGAGAAAGTCGTCGTGGTATGGGAGAGTTGCGTCCTTCGAGGTTTTCGATGGTTGCGCGGATTTGGGTGTTCTCGCACTGCCGTGCGATAAAGTCCATTGCGGTGAGGGTCCCAAGGCACCAAGGAGACCTGGTGGTAATGTATAGTTATAGAAGTAAAACAAATACCCCGGAATATGGATGGCAAAATGGCGCCGCTGTAGCTGAATTCGTGAGAGCTTCACACATGTATATGATGCGACGGCGTAGGTTCGTATTCCACCCGCGGCCACCTGCTTTATTTTTCATCCACTTTAATTTCCATTATCATTTATTTAACTCAATTAGTAAGTACATATTACTTCCCCTATGTTATCCTTGGTGTCCTTGTTTGTTGGCTTCTTATGATATGATTAATAAAAATCGGGCCTCTTGGTTCCCTTTCTTCTCGTCCGTTACATTACGAGGGTCTCGAATCCGGCAGCATTCATGCCTTCAGCTAGCATGTGTGGATTTACTGACCAGTTGCCGTCACCGAAACAGATCACGTACTGGTGACACCTGCGGCAGAAAGGATGTTCCACATCTGCCGCCAAGGCTTGTGAGTGGTGGCACTGGCTAACACTCCCAGGGTTGGTTCTAGTAGTAAAAACATAAATGCGCAAGAAAGTGGATGGACAAATGGCACCGCTGTAGCTCGGCTGGCAAGAGCATCGCACGCGTAATGCGAAGACGTGGATTCGTATGCCGCCTTCGGCCAGTTGTTTTCTCATCCACTTTCATCTCGGTTAATTTATCATTTCTTTAATTCAGTTGATAAGTACAAGTAATTCTCCCCATGCTGTCCTTACTGACCGTGGTTGCTTCTTATGATATGACTCTCTCTCTCTCTCTCTCTCTCTCTCTCTCTCTCTATATATATATATATATATATATATATATATATATATATATATATATATATATATATATATATATATATATATATATATATATATATATATATACACACCACCGGGATTGCGCCGATGCGAGGCATATCGTCTGTGTCGGTTGTGTCTGGGAGTTGCCTTCACGGCTGACAGTGCTGAATGGATGTGATGTAAGCGGCTGCGAAGAAAATATCGATCATTTATTGGGCCACTGTCGTCGATTTGACGTAAAAGCCAATCGATGCCCGTTTGACTGAGTCGACTAGATGGTTGCTTACATCCTGACGCTACTAGAAGAACGACCCCACGCACTGCTAATCGACCCAGAAGACAGTGAACACATTTTCATGCTTTTTTGACAACGAAGAGCTTGTCCGAGCGCCTTTGACTGTGCGGTGCAGTTGCCGAGCGTTCATGCATTATCTTTTCTTCGTATCTCTCCTTTCTCTTCTTTCCCCCCCCTTTCTACTCCCTCTTTCCCTTATCCCCAGTGTAGAGTAGCAAACCAGACGCTCGTCTTGTTGACATGCCTGTCTTTTCTCTCATTGCTCTCTCTCTCTCTTTCCCTCATGTTGACATGCCTCTCTTCTCTCTCTCTCTCTCTCTCTTTCCTTCACTCTCCTGTTCCCGTTTTGCCTTCCCCTAGTAGTAGGGCAGCCAACCAGAAGCCTTGGCGGTTAGCAACTCTGCCGTATTATTTCTTCATTCTCTATATATCATAAAAAGTAACATGTGTTGTGACAAACCTGGGTGGTAAATTGCTACGAATTCCTGCTGAGTGTGCATGCATTGAGCACTGACAACTTTCAATTCCGCAATTGCAAAATGTGTGTTCTAGTTGTGAACTGTGTGGAACAAACACTATCAGAAGAGTCAACACATCAATGTTTGTTGTTAGACGCACATCTTAACTGCAGTGCAATGCAGTTAAAATGTGCGATAATGCTTCTTGAGTTGCAATGTTTCTCAAAGGAAGCATTGCAGTTGCCGCATAGTTCATTACGCGTCAGCTATACGATAAATTTCGGCCAAGAAATTATTTTGTGATATAAAATTCGATCAATTTATTAACAGATGCATCCATCGCAAACAGCACTAACGAATGAAAAGCCTTGTGAACTCAGGCGCATATTATTTCGTATCAAAATATTCGATATCAAAGGAACAAAACAGATCGAGAAGCGCAACCTAAAAAAATATGATATCATATTCTTTTCTAATAGGTGGAACAACCGCTATCTCCGCGTTTGATACATGAGAGAACTTAAAAGTGACATAGCACTGCACTGAAGTTATCACACTATTAAATGAATGCAATGTCACACAAATTAAACGTCACATAGTGATGTGGGGTCGGTACATTCATTAAATTGAACATTCAACGTTGCTAGTGAAGGCCATCGACTATCATGTCCATGGCCTGCGGCGTATGACACTCCGCAAATGTTTGTACCCAAATTGTGCGTCTCGACGCGATCAAGCTCATCGCGCTCGCCTTATTTTTCTAGAAGTAGTTCACGTTTGCAACTTCTTTCTGTTTTTAAATGACAAGGCCTCAGAGATTATAGTTTATTCTACTTTAACATTCTTTAGCAGCATGACCTGTACTGACCGGCCCTACTGCGCGTGACCTGTGTTCATGTGTGTGCGCGTGTGTGTGCGCGCTCGTGTGTGTGTATTTGTGTGAGTAGGCAGGCGCTGTGTTCCTTCCGTTGGAAGTTGCCAGCCTGCTCCTCGCTTTCCCTTTCCTGTAAATTGTGTATACGTTTTGAAAATAAATAAATTAATAATAATAATAATAATAATAATACATTCAGCTCACAACCTATCTTCTAAGCGCTCAATATTATTGAATCTAATTCGAGCAATAGCGCACGAGACAGTACAAACGGAAGGAACGGACGACAGGACTTTCGACCTGTTTCTTGCGCTGTAACGTAACGTAGCAACAACGTGTGCCAACCAGTCAAAGCTACAGCACTATGTTGCTCATTATAATCGCTCAGTTGCATTAAAAATGCTGCGCGGGGCAGTTCATCGCAATCCACACAGTACCGACACTGTAGCGTATAACAAACGCCGAGGGCAAAGTACAGCGCCACAGGCTTATGTTGAATTACGTCTGCTTGCGCGAAGCATTTTCCTTCTTTTTTTTTTTTCCAGACTTAATATTATGTCTTCACGTTGTCCCCCCTTCGTCCGCAGGGAACGGCCCCAAGATCGCAGCCGCCGAGTTGCAGAGCCTATCGCCACTCCGCGTTTCGCGCGTCATCGACGCGTAATAAAGTCTTCGAGCCGACCGATCGCCACTGCCCCTGGCGGCGGCAGGCCACCATGCTCCCAGCCGCGCGATGTGATGGATCCGCACGGGGCCGATTGGCCGGCAGCAGACGACTCTCAGAGGTTCTCGCTTTGCAGAGACAGGGGGGAGGTGACCCACCTTCGCCAGTGATCGAGCTGTTGTCAGGCGCAGCGCGGCCGGCTGCTATTTGCGGCGCGGCCCGACCGGTATCCACCCCGCCATGATGGATCAGACATTGAGGAACACGCAGCGAAGACGGCCCGCATGACCGATCGCGCCTGCGCTGGGAGCCAGGTTTCCCGTCGGCCACTCGTGTGAGACAAGTCTCTCTCGCTCGTCCTGCACGTCGAACGGGCGCATGCGCGCGCATACACGTACAAGCATGCACACACGGTATACCTCCATCCACCGCGGCATCCACACCTATCCTTCGCCGTGGGTTACTGGCGTTCCAAGAAGAAAAGGCAGCGGTTACGACGTTTCTTTTTCTCCGCGAAGACGGAGTGGGCCGCGCACCGTTGATGTTTTACTTAGCGAGCTCCCTCTGAACTGTCTATTTTTCTTTTCCTTTTTTCGCCCTATTTTTTTGTTATTTTACCGCTGATTCCTGCTGAAATACGCTGCTTCATCGGCGCTGTTGGCAGACTATACATCGCGCTTGCTGAAGGGAGAAAACGGACGAGGTATTTCTCTTTTGGTAAGGCGGAAGAGGTTGGTTTGCGTTGGTCTGAATTTCGCAAGGTTTCGCATGACGAAAATGTGTTACCCCTTAAATCTGGCTCACGTACGCGATAACGCTTTAGATAATGGCGCGCCCGGTGCTACCTGACCGCAGATCCTGTAACAAGTGCACGCTTGAAGGCGGCTGCTCATAACTTCTAGGGCCGGATGCCAAAGGGGGTTTTTCTTCTCAGGAATAGGTTTTCATTGGATATTGCTTCTATGTCACCTTAAATATTAGTCGTAGTCACGACAAGCCAGTTTCTGTTCTCTAAGCTCTGCCTGCATTTTTCTTTTGTCTTCTTTGCAGTGGCAACCTATGACACCATTTGAGCCGCGTTAACCGCATACTAAATGATAACAATAAAGCTGTCGAATTTACATGACGCGAAAGCGGATGCTTTCCGATAGCCGAAAAAGTATCGATCTCGCTTAGTCTGGCCGCAGCACTTCCGAGAGCGGCTCACGTTCGCTTAAAGTAGAGCGTCACACGTCTAGTCAAACGCGAGTGTGGGACTTTGAACACAGCTTGTTAGGCGCCCATTAGACGGAAGACGCCGCTTTGTCCTTCACTGTCGTGTAGCCCTGCACAATAATGATACGTCGTATACATGAATACGAACAAATCACATTTGCGATACAGCACTGCTATTACGTTCTATAGGATTAACTTGCGTATGGCTTGAACGCAGGAGTGAGGCGCGCTTCGTACTCCGGAACGTATAAGATGGGCGTACTCTGTCTGCATGCAGATCACAAGGAAAAAGCCGGCCAGAAACGCATCATGAATGATAGTTGCTAGCACTCAACAGTGCACAAACGAACACTGCACAACATTCCAGTGCCCAACAACTCCCCAAGGAATCAACGTTTCACAACAATGTGATGTTCAATGCCTCAGCGTAGAAATGTTTACATTAATATTACACATACTTCGCGGGAAACTACTGAGCGCGACAAAAACAAAGGCAGCGTGTTATCAATGAAGGTCTTAAGGTAGGTAGGTAGGTATATTTATATATATATATATAACCCTGCAAGATCCCTGTGTGCATGGGAGACGTCCACTGCACGCTGACGTGCGTCCTGCAGGACTTTTATTAAAGTTTGTCCAATCCAATCATGTTGAGTTTTTTTTTTCTTGTCGTCGAACGCAATTAATAACCTTGTGAACAGACAATAGGAAGCCTAAAAAGCTTTTACGTGGCACTTACATATGTCACTTGAATTAAGGAAAGTGCGGAAATTTAGTATGTTGCGTTTCCGGGGAGCAATGCCGTTGCCCTAATGTTGCCCAGTAATAAGATGGCACCATTACACGAAGCACGACAGCGCGTGCTGCGCGGCACCGTTGCTTGAGTAGAGAAAAGCAGGAGCGTCTTTTTCTTAACTATGGCAAGGTTAAGCTTTTCCCGTCTTTCTTCAGCCATGTCTTCATTTCACCCATAAAATGGAGAGCCTTTGCAGCAGCGCTGCTTTCTGCGCTATTACTATAGCTAGCTTCGAGGCATTTATCGAAGTGCGTGAACGGTGGAAGCTATTGCAACCGCTAGAGACCATCTCATGAAGACCCCCATCGCAGTCGAAGCTCTAAGGGTGCACATAAGGCACCTTGCATAGTGTCCTCGATAGCATCTAGCCTCTCTACCTGCGTACAGACC
Organism: Dermacentor variabilis; assembly: GCF_050947875.1. Lineage (NCBI taxonomy): Eukaryota > Metazoa > Arthropoda > Arachnida > Ixodida > Ixodidae > Dermacentor > Dermacentor variabilis. The sequence continues at coordinate 133,244,777 of NC_134572.1, read as the reverse complement.
ACGTGCGTCGTTCTGCCGAACGTTCTGCTCCCCGCTTCGCTAGCGTACGCCCGCTCCGCCCCGGCAGTTGAACCGAAAAAAAAAAAAAAAAAGAAAGCAAGAATCTGTTTTAGCCAAGCGTTCACGCTTCGCGCGTTCGGTGCCGTGTAATAGAATACTGCGCCACCTGGTGGTAGAATATAAGGAAAGAATCTGATAGTACACCAGCATGGTTATTTAAGACGGGGCGCATCAATTCTCCGAACTGTACGACATGCGACTAGACGGGAGAGATTGAGCAGTTTCTGTGGTCGTGGCCAAAATTCCAAGATGAAAGGGACGCTCTCCTGGAAAATCTGCAACAAAAGGACCTTCCGCATACGTGCCCGCAACAACTGGCGTTCCCCGAAGGAGCCAGGTATAGCCCGCAAAGAAACTTCATGTCTCCTTATGGCATTCTTAAGGGAGACTGGTCTGATGGACATGTGGTGAAACACCACAGCGATTCTATAAGAGACGCTCTGGCGGAGAAGTTGCCGGCCTTGATCGCCAGGCTAAACCCGCCTGTTGCTACTACTCACCACCACCTCCGCCACCCCCACCACCATGAGACACCAGGCAAAAGTTCTAGCATATTCAAGTTGATCAGTGCCAAGCAGTGCAATTTCTTTAAATGTTGCAATCCCTTAAATAATTGATGACGTTTTGTTTCATTCTTTGTCTCTTTTCTTTTTAAACGGGCGGGTGCATCGTCACACGAAAGCTGCAAGGATGCGCCTAGTCGAAGGCGCTTGACGTGCCAACAGTTGATGTCAGCAATTGATGTCAACAACTCGTCGTACTCACAGCCGTGCTTTTGGCGCCGAGTTTTCGCCCTCATCTCGTTTCGTTAGATACTCTGTCAAAGATGCAAAGCGTCTCCCGAGCGGATCAACCAACCCGCGGCCAGTCTAGCAACCCCACCGCGGCAGCTGCGGCAGCCATTTTGTATGTTCGCCGCGCTCCTCTCGCCGCGCTCGCAGAACATCGACGGCCGCATAAGAGACAGCGCTTAGCGTCGCACTGCACTTTAACAATGACAAACCGACATACAAATGGTCCATTTGTGTGACTCGAAGGCGGCCCTGCATGCAGTGTTTACTGCCAGCCTTGCGGTGCGGTTCGCATGCTCTGTATGCTTGCACGCCAGCGCACAGCATCTGCATGAAACGAACCATACTGCGGGCATGCCCTATTATACACCCTGGATCCAACTTTAAATAATTAGGTGAGAATGACTTGGTTCGACAGGCAAGGTTCTGACTGGTGTTGTCGCTTTTTGTGACTGTTGTCGCGGATCGCTTTTTAAGTCGCGACGATAGATTGGATTTTTTACAAGCACTGCTCCAGGAGGGCACATGCAACCGGAGGCCTCAGGAGAGGACCTGAGGTTATAATAAAGCAGGTGGCGCAGGATCCCCAGGGCACCCAAGGGGTAGTGGGGAGATCAAAGCTGGCCCACATAGTCACCGTCTATACTGCTATGTTAACATGGATGGTATTATATGTGCATTTCTCAAGTGAATAAATTAAACAAAGTACACGTAGTTCATTTTCATGGGAAGCAACATTGAAGCAATAAATTTTGCGTCTTTCCATTTTAAGGTGAAAGCCTTAGATGCCTATGCTTTAAGGTCTCATTGTGAGGTACAGAAAATATCATGTGACCCAAGGAAGGCCAGAAGCGAACGAAAACATGTCCAGCCATGTATAAGACATGATTAATAATTATCAGAGTTATCACTATGTGGTACCTGTTTCCAAATTCCTGTGATGATGTCAAAGGTTATTTCAGATACACCGCTTCATCACTATCATTATATACCGTTCTTTCATATGTGAATGCATAGCTTGTAGAAGACAGGTAGGTAGAACCATAATGCAGAATGGACCATTTGTTAAAGAATTGGTTTTCTTCAAATGACGATCCATCTATAAGATTTTTATAATGAGTGGGACATTGCACCAAACTGGTAGCCCATGACGGTGAGGTGCTCATTGTTACCAACCTTCTAGTGAAAAAAATATACTTTCGAAGAACTCCCAAGAAAAGAAATGTATAGATATATATAGAGTGAAATGCACATTATTGCAAGGACCTGAACTTTAATCAAAGTGGTGACAATAGTGGTCAAAGTTTTCTTATTATTTGTACTAATGCAATGTGAAGATGGGGATCACGATCCTGTCAACGAAAAATGAAAATCAATGATGACAGCGGTCATTGTCAGCTTAACAAGACTTTCCCAGATAGATGCGACTCTTTGGTGTAATCTATGGTTGGGTGTCGCATTTACCAATGCCAATGTGTTCCGTTTAGGGATGGCCTACAATGCAGCCTGTGGCTACTGTGGCGAAGAGGAAACATCATGCCTTGTGCCAGTGCCCGCAGTACAGTGAAAAGAGACAATTGCTTTCTGTCATGCTCAACCAGTTGGACGACCAGCCTCTACATGTCGGAAGAATGAGGTCTACAGCATCGACGGGACTTGACATCGCATCAGTAGGCCTAGCAAGCGTTACTGTGTTTATTTCGATACATGCAACGCCTCTGTCTTTGTCCTCTTTCCGACCCCTATTTACCACACCGTATAATACTGGGCAACAAATTTGAAACTCTCATACTGTTAACCTTCCTACCTTTCCTCTCTCACTGCCTAGGTGTGTTAATTCTGTTAAATACTGTCTATATATTTATTATCTCGTAGCATTGCTACTATGTATTCTTCCTTATTCTTAAACTGTGTGGCTGTAAGGGCTTTCAGTCGGTATTCTTACGGTTCGATTGTCCTTGGCATCGCCGTTCCCAAATTTAGACGCGCGTTTTAAAAAATAAACTTAATAAATGAATATAGATTATTTTATGCATTTTAGCACTTCATTCTTATAGTTTACTTTTCTTTTCCCGATCTGTGGCATGAAACATGATGAAAGCCACCTCTTGCATGATTATTGGACTTGGACCATAGAACAGATTCACAGGCGCATTGCGGACAAGTAACCCGTAAGAAACATGCTTGCCTGGTTGTCCGCAATACCTCGCAAGCATAAAACGTAAATTATGGGGTTTCGCTTGCCAAAAGCACGATCTGACTATGAGGCACGCCGTAGTGGGGGGACTTCGGAAATTTCGACCATCTAGGGTTCCTTAACAGGCACCTAAATCTAAGTACACGGGTGCTTTCGCATTTCTCCCCCATTGAAATGCGGCCGCCGTGGCCGGGATTCGATCCTGCGACCTCATGCTTATCAGCCCAACACCATAGCCACTAAGCAACCACGGCGAGTACACCGCAGGCGTCGCTCCAGCTGCACGGCACTTCTATCGCTGGCGTTTTGCAATGACCCATGAATATCACAGAAGTATAGCTTACAGATCGAGAGCTGTTGCAGAAGTCATTTCACAGTTCACGTCTTCTACGCTGCAAGCTTTCGCCATCACCTTCGTAACATTTGGAATCGGCGAAATGCAATCTCTGAAACCTCCGAGTGGTGCCTGTTGAGCAAGTAGAAGCACATATATACGAAAGCTTGGGCGAATTTTCGATCGCAGTCGCTTTCGTCGCGAATGCGGCATTTTTCTGGCCGCTGATGCGGTGACCTGTGGTACAGTGCGCACGTTCTTGGCTTTCCCGATATGCGGGGGTCTTGCGCCTCTACGCCGTAGCCTTCGTCAAAAGCACTATAGGAGCAACGAGGCCGTGCCGCTTAGCAGGACCTTTCTCGGGGACCTTCCCACCTCCTCCCCTCTCCCCCTCCCCTTATGGCGGGCGGCCACTGGCGTCGAGGCCCTTCCACCCTTCGCTGCCCGGTCCTGGCCGCCGCCTGCTGCTGCTGCATGGCTATATTACACAGCGGCGGGCCCCAAGATTATCTAGTTCAAGTATTACAGTGGAGAAAAGCGACCGAGGAGCCGCGGCCAGCAATCGCTTCGGCAAAAGGGACGCGACGTCGGCAGAGGTGCACAGAGATGAGGGAGGGTGGGGTTCTGGGCACAGGCTCCTCTACCAAGAGGTGGCGGTACAGCGGGGGCCCACGAGGAGAGAGAGAGAGCGGGAGGGCGAGAAGTGATGCGGAGGAAGCATGGAGGCGAAGGATGGAATAAGAAAGAAAGAAACCCGGGGGGGTAAGTCCGCACCACCGGACTTGGGGCGAGCGCGGTAATATATCATCTGACAGAAAGATAATCCATCTCTGCCCGACGCAAAGAGAAACGCAGAAAGCGCAAAAGAAGGAAGTTGGGAGGAGAGAGAGGGGGGGGGTCCGGCGAGGCTCCGCTGGAGAAAGAACGGCACCGAGAAAGGCGCGGCGGCGGAGGCGACGGGGAAGGCGGGAGGGTGGACCGGGAGGCGGACGAAGGGGGAGAGCAGCTCGCGCGCGCGCCGCAATTTCGGCGGCAGCGGCGACGGCGCGGCTCCCATTCTGCAGGCCCCACTCATTCGGCCTGCCGTTGGACGGCAACCCAGAGCTGCTGCTGCTGCTGCTGTTGCTGTTGTTGCTGCTGCTGCTTCCAGGACCCAGCATGTCTCGCCTGTCGACCCGTAGTGCTGCTGCGAGTGCCCTCGTTTTTTGTGCGGCTACACACCGTGAACGAACGTTCGAAAAGGAACGACGAATGCGCAAGGTCTTGGAAAACTATGGATGGCAATACGCTGTAATAAGTTATGCAGAGCCACGTTGAGCGCGGACTAGTAATCAGCTGAACTGGGAACGTCATTACTGGTCAATTTCTACCGCGCACTTGGGCTCTGTTTCTGCACAAGCCGGTTGTTTAGGCGTTGTCGCAAAGGTCGAGGTGGGTGTGGAACGCGCAGAGGGAAACAGGGGTAGGCACGAAGACACAGCGTGAATAAAGCAACGCAACCTTGGCTTTGACATCGTCCATTTTTTTTTTCTGTTTGCTTATTGAAGGAGAGATGTGGCCTACGTCCCACTTGAATATGTTGAGCTCCGTCCATAGTAAGAAGGCTCCTTAAACACACCGCAATGTGACCGAGTGATTTAGCGCGTTTCCAGCGGGAATCGTTGGTCAAGTCGAGCGAGGAGCGTCGAGCAGTTTTATTATCGCGAAGACATTTTAGCAGAGGAGAATAAAAAAGAAGAGAGCGAGAGAAACACGTCGGTTCAAGTTTCGAAATAAGAATGTGGGAGTGAGAAGCGTAACAGTATAGCATCAGTCAAGTCGCAACGCACCAGAAACACCTCCCTTAAGCAACCGCCTAATTTTCAAGGAACTTTCCACCGAAAAAAATGTGGCTGATAAATTACAGGCAGGACGCGTGCTGAAAAGTCGCAAAAGACAATATTCTTTTTTTTTATCAAGTGAATAATGCGAGGAATTTCTTGCCCACTCATCTATAATTAGAGTGGGCACAAAAGGTTCATGTAAATTCTAAAAATCCCACGACTTACATAGCAAGTATGATTCATAAACCGGTCCACCTGGTTCTATGTTGAATATCTACATATAGGCATTGCCATATCTTGAAAGTGATCGCTTATGTGGCCCTTTGTCAAACCACAGCTCGTGCACACTGGGCTTACAGTACAACGCGTCGTGTGTCATGCTACTAAATGTTATTGTTATGTTGCTAACGGATGGGCCACAAAAGCAGCGCGCAGGTAGTGTATTGAGCAGCCACATTTCAAGAAGACAAAGGTTGGTAGCAGGTATGGGTTCCTTGTTAAGATAGTCGGTGGGTATAAAATATTCCTTGAGCACACAGTAGAGTTCAAAAAGTGTCGACCGTTTTCTTGCCAACTCTTTTAATCGAATAAGGATAATGGGGGAAAAACGGCCTTGAAATATTGAATTGAAGACGGAGTACCTTCTCATTTCTAAACAACATGAAATATAAAGTTTACGTGTGCGGTGGATGTGGAACATCTTTTCTGCCTCAGGCGCCACGGGTACGTGATCTTTCTGGATGAAGGCAACTGGTCAATAAAGCCGCACATGCTACCCGAAGGCATCAATGTCGCCGGATTCGAGGCCCTCTTTATGTAAGAACGAGAAGAAGGGAGGTTGAAACCAAGGGGCCCGATTTTTATTAACCTTATCATGAGAAGCCAACAAACACTGACACCAAGGACAAATAGGGGAAATTATTTGTGCTTAATAAATGAAATAAAGAAACGATAAATTAATGGAAATCAAAGTGGACGAAGAAACAAATTGCCGCAGGTGGGGAACGATCCCACGTCTTCACATTACGCGTGCGATGTTCTAGCCAATTGAGCTACCGTGGTGCCGTTTCCCCATCCACTTTGGTATTTATTTATTACTACTAGAACTAACCTTGGGAGTGTTAGCCAGCGCCACCACTCACATACCTTGGCGGCGGACGTGGAACGTCCTTTTTGCCGCAGGCGTCACGAGAACGTGATCTTTTTGGGGTGAAGGCAACTGGTCAATAAACCCACATATGCTACCTGGAGGCATCAATGTAGCCGGATTCGAGACCCTCGTTATGTATTAAACGAGAAGAAAGGGGTTAACCAAGGGGCCCGATTTTTATTAATCTTATCATGAGAAGACAACAAACACTGACGCCAAGGACAACATAGGGGAAATTACTTGTGCTTATTAAATGAAATAAAGAAGCGATAAATTAATGGAAATTAAAGTGGATGAAAAAACAACTTGCCGCAGGTGGGAACCGAACCCACAATCTTCGCATTTCGCGTGCCATGCTCTACCAATTCAGCTACCGTGGCGCTGATTCCACATCCAGCTTCTTGGGTAATTATGTGTCCAAGTAGAACCCTCGGAGTGTTAGCCAGCGCCACCACTCGCAGACCTTGGCGGCGGATGTGGAACGTCCTTTTTTCCGCAGGCGTCACGAGAACGTAGAGCATCGCACGCGAAATACGAAGGTTGTGGGTTCGGTTCCCACCTGCGGCAAGTTGTTTTTTCCTCCAGTTTAATTTCCATTAACTTATCGTTTCTTTATTTCATTTAATAAACACAAGCAATTTCCCCTATACTGTCCTTGGCGTCAGTGTTTGTTGGCCTTCTTATGATATGACTAATAAAAATCGGGCCCCTCGGTTAACCCCCTTTCTTCGCGTTTAATTTATGACATATAACATAACATATGACATAGAAGATAGCTTCCAGCTACCTTATATGTCATGACAACGACGGTAGAGAGTGCGAGAGAGATTTATTTAAATGCACAGTATAGTTAAATTTCGGGCGCATATTCGCTTACATGCATGTTACTCTGGAGGGACTTTATAAGTATAAGGAAGGAAGGAGCCAGCGCGCGTCATCACATGCTGTAAAGTGTCATATTCGTCGAAGAAGATAAGCGTGATACTACGGCACTACGCATTATTTTAATTGAATTCCAACGTGTCGAGACTGGCCGAATAATAAACTGCTTTGCTTAAATCGAGAAGACAGATTCGTAGTCTTCCTAAAAGCGAGGCATTGTTGCTGAACCACGGAAAATTAATGAGTAGAAGTTATCTGTACCGTTCGCTCGCTAGGAAAACAGGTGCCTTTGCGCAAGGACCCTCGACTCTACTGAATCATTCTGAGCCCTTTCCGCTTGCGCCGGTCTTTCTACATGGAAACTGCGATAAGTGTTGTTGGCCCTTATATTCGAAGATGAACAAATGTTCAACAATTTCGAATAGACAATTCTCGAAATGAATACAGATATCAATGAGAAGAAGTATTCGATTAGTATGAGAAATGTTTGATATTCGCGCGCGCCTACTGTATTTATTTAAACAACAACACATACTTGAAAAGCAACCGTTCCCATAGGATGCAGCTTCATTCATATGTGGCACTGGAGCTGTACTGCAGGTAATAATAAGTTTTTCGTTGAAAGAAGGTCAGATGACGGCTTCTTTATAGGCGTTTGTGTATACCGTCAGGTGTATCCGCTGGCATCGATCAGGTTGTCCTCCGACTGTAAGGTGATAAAGCTCATGAATATCACACAAGTATAACGCGTTCGTGTGAGCTATTAAAAAAGAAGCAACTAAAAGTCATAGGATGCGAACTTAATAGCGCTCTGATACATTCTTCCGCAACGCTCCTGTCTCCAGAACAACGCCAAAATTCGTAAAAAAGGTTGGGTATGAGCTGCATTGACTAAAAAATAAAGAAAGTACAGAAAAACACAACAAACAAAAGAAACAGTATTGCGATCCAGCAGAAAGCACATACATCTATATATCTATGCATTATACAAACATTTCGCTGTCCACTCGCGTACAGGCTTCACAGTTATGGAATATTTTAAACGTAAATATTCATTCAGCCTAGGACGTTACACATTTGATTAACAAATTTTAGGTGCGTAGGCTATAATACAACAAAACGTGAGATGGAGGGAAGGGCAGTGGGCTTACTGGAGTCTTAGGAAATCAAACAGCGCAAAAGAGTTGGGGGAGTATAGATGACAGCCGCAGCGCTCGTCCCTGCAAGGAGCAGCGCTTGTTAGGGTTGGCGTCTGACACCACGTGTCAGACGCCAACCCTAAGCCGGAGCCCACGGGTGCCGGAGAAGTCATTCACCCTAACCCCTGAGCCGGAGCCCACGGGCGACCTCTTCCCCTCCTCTCATGGTTGTGGCATCGTGTGTGCTTACCTCATCCCCGTCACCTTCTCTTGGCCGGACCCCACGGCGCCGGAGAGGTCATTCACCCTACCCGCTGAGCCGGAGCCCACGGGGGCCCTCTCTCCGTGCCTGTCACGTGTCATTCGACGGAAGCAAGATCCCGCCCACAACTTGTAGAGAGCCTATTTAAGGGGCTCCGAAACGTACTTTGATATACTTCTTAATTGATTCTTCATACTTCACGCTTTTCTTATTTTCTTTCAACTACCTTAGAATAAACCGTGCAAGTTTCGCACTAGCAAATCTTCTCGCCCCTGCTTGGTCGCCATGATCTACCGGATGCCTGCAGCCCGCCGACAACGCCACGCTACCCAATAAGCAATGTCGGTCGAGCTTCGATAGGCAGGCGTCGCTACTTCTCGGCAGCAGTACGGTACGCTACCCTGGAGTACGCAACACGCTTCAAGGCGTTGCCTTCAAAACGCACATTGCCTTGAAGACACAGTCATGTGTTATACTGACTTGGTCCCATCTTTTGCATCGTTATATTACGTTGTCATATATTGCAGCAGAAGACAGATATTGCGGTATAAAGCACAGAAACCGGTCAGTAGATTGTCGCAAAGTTGCGGTATACGATATTCCCTTGTCATGTGTTAAAAAAGAAAAAAAAGAAACACATTGCTCACACCAGCATATGCTTTAACGTGCACCTCCAAGAACACAAACAGGAAGTGCTGAAAGGCAGGGGCGATTCCTTATCGGCATAGACTATAATGATTGCGGTAGCGCCCCTCGGTTTGAAGGTACCACAGTAATAGGAAGGCACGGGAATGATCAGACTAGAATCATTATCGAAGCAGCGGCCGTTGCTAAGGGTGACGCCGTCATCGATAATTTTATCGATCTTTCGCAAAAAATAGTTTATATTAAGATGCGTGGAAAGCGGTGTGCCCACTTAGGGTGCTTCACAGTCGGCATATAGTCAAGTACTTGTTAATAGGATTTTGTTTTTGTTTTTCAATATTTTTTCTTGCATGATTATGAATTTTACGTTTGAATATCTAACTTACTCTCGGAAACTAAAAAAAATCACAGCCCAAGCACACTTTACGAATGGTTAACCAGCGAAGCTGGAGCGTGCGGCCCCGGTGTTTGTCACTGGGTTTATCTCGACGATTGGTTAAACGACGGCTTGGTAAGCTGCCGGATCCTCGGTACGCAGTTGCTGCTTGCACTCGGCTGCACGAGCCTATTCTTGTGCCCGGGCTGCAGCATCGGCACGGCGTAGCCGAGCTCGTTCCCGGTTCTGCTCACGGCGTTGCTGATCGAAAGCTGCCTGCTCCTCAGGAGTACGTAGAGCGCGTGGCCGACCCATTTCGGAGCCGGAGAGAAACTGCTGGGCGCGCGCGCTCGGCTGCGACGGAGAGCAACGACGTCACTACTGGCGCAGCCAAGCTAATTGCGCGCCTCTCTTTCTCTCTTTTTTTCGCACATGCGTATGGTGTTGCGCCGGTGGAATTTTCAGTGCACAGGTGACAGATTGACGGATGGGCGAATCGGCTAGCCATATGCAGCTTCGCTGTAAAACTGTTGGAAGTCCACACTAGTCTTGAGTCCTCCCCGGTCTTTGTCGCGGTGTGCGCTGTAATTCACAATAACATGGAACATCAACTAGACAGGTTTCAAACCTTGTGACATTTGTCATTTGGAACGTGCATAAGACATTTGCGGTAACTTTTTTTCCTAATGCCTGACGGCGCAAATTGTTCTAGCGCAGTTGTACTCTCTTTCGCTTTACGCCTGGCAGCATAGCTGTTCTCGTTAGCCTACTAAACATTATGTAAGTGTTTATTAAAAATGTTCAACTACCCAAATAAGTCTATTTGCAATAAACCCTGCGTGGCATACCAGTCACGGGAAGACAAGCTTAATTGGCTGCTGTTGACTGTTTGCCCTGTGTCTTCCTTTGCTCTAGAACGGCATTTGCCGATTTCGCTCTAGTAATAAACTGCACCAATGGCTAGATATTCCTGCTGTACTGCTTCAAGTGCACTTGGAGAGGTCAATTTATTTCGCTCCAACACAGCTCAAGAGGCTGCTGCGGCTGATCCTAAACCGCTCCAGAACGGCTTCTTTCCTGCTTCAGAAATTTCAGCAGATCCTAAACTGGCGGGACCAACACTGATATCAGAAACATTTTATGGGTTCCTTGCTTTTAAAAAATAAATTAGCTTAAGGGAATCGGGAAGCAAAGTATAAACATCACGGGAGGCATAATAATTAACGTTGTAGGCAATATACAGTATATTGCGGGCTTTGCTCGCAATAATCTGTCCTTACACGCAGAACTAGCCATTTATTTGTTCCTCTCGTAAAAGGACGCTTGATATTTGCGTGTCATTAGAAAGCGTTATGAAATGCAGAATTCCTGCAACATCGTCACAGAACATTGCTGGCGAGGTTTCTTCCTTTCTTTTTTTTTTTTAGACTCGGAAACTTTGTATGCAGTAGGCGCCCAAATTATGCTTATGACATGGTGTTTTGAGTGAATCACATTATTTGAGGTTTCTAGCCTCTCCACAAAGTTAACATTAAGCAGAAATTAAAAAAAAGATTACATGAGGTGAAATGAGTCCTTACAGTAATTTAGTTTGCTCCGACACATGCAGCAGTCATTTGCGTATAATAAATTTAAGGGAAAAAAAATTCGGCAGCGCGCACCTCACGATGAATGTTGACGTTAGTGCAATAAGCATTGCAGAATGCAGTGCATCGACGCACCGCGTTGTAACCGCCGAAATGCGTTATACTTGAGGCGTGTGTTGTCACGGTTGGCGTGTAGTACTCCGTGCAAATAGGATGCTCGACCACCATGCCTCATCGAAACGATGGGCGAATTAATTTATTGTGGCTGTCTCGAGGGGTTGCCGGTCTGGCTGGCACACGCAGTGCTTACAGGCCCCTTTGTGTGTGTGTGTGACTTTAGAGGGACCCTTTCCTCGAACTGTCAAGCTCTACAGGAGAACTTCCGCGAACCAACGTCGCCTAGAAGAAAGGATCAAGCCATGACGAGGACTTACAACGTCAGCTGGGACAATGGATCAGCCACCTATCCACAACCAGGCGCCTTTTCCTCGAACCAGCCTCGCGCGAAAGAGAAGTGATCAGCTGTCTACGATTCCCAGGACCGCGGACTGCCGCCTGCGGAGGCACGCTCATGAAGACGTCAACTGGGGCAATGGATCAGCCGCCTATCCACAACCAGACGCCCTTTCCGCGAACCAACGATGCGCGAAAGAAAATCCGCAGCCTGTCCCCGATCAAGACTCCGTGGGTTGCTCCTGCGGAGGCAGGCTCATGAAAGGCCGCCGGGTGAGTGGGTGCCGTCGCCAAGCACCGTAGGACTCAGTGCATGTTACGTGACGTTGACGTGGGCAAGATCCCGCCTACAATTTTATTGGGCCTATTTAAGGGGCCCCGCAATGTAGTTTTACACTTCATTTTCTTCTCATCTTTCCCCAACCATTGAATAAACCGTGCCAGTTTCGCACTAGAAATCGTCTCGTCCTTGCCTGGTCGCTATACACTTTTAGACAAAGGTACACCGTTTGGGGCGTATATCTGCCACAGAACAATAATCGTCATGTGCATTACTTGCGTTTCCTTTCTTGAAAACGCCGCGCCCGCTACTTTCCGGTCGGGAATGCTATGTCATGCTGATAGCCCGCATGCCGTTCGTTATAGGAAAGTATCGGGCTCGCAGCGTTTGAGAAAGGAAATCGGACGAGACAGATGACGATTATTGTTGTGTGGCAAATATACACCCCAAAGGGTGCAACTGTTTTTAGAGTGTAGTCTACCGGATGCCTGGAGCCCGCCGACAACGCCGCGCTACCCAATAGTTACGTCGGTCGAGCTTCGATAAACAGGCCTCGCAACAACTGGTGGCAGCGGCGGGATATGCTACCCTGGAGAACGCAACTGGCAGCAGCGGTGGGATACGCTACCCTGGAGAACGCAACTGGCAGCAGCGGTGGGATACGCTACTCTGAAGAACGCAACAACTGGTGGCAACGGTGGGATGCGCTACCCTGGAGAACGCAAGAATGTGCAGCCGGGCTGCTCTCTCGCTCTTTATTCCTCCCACACGCAGTGAGTGCTTACTCTCCACCTTTTCCCTCTTTCTATTCCCGTTTCCCCCACCCACAGTGTAGGGTAGCAAACCGGGTGCTCGTCTGGTTGACCTCCCTTTCTTTCCTGTCCTTGCTCTCTCTCTCTCTCCCTCTGGACACGCTGCGCGCGTCATGTATCGCCGGCCCAACGATGTCCCCAAGTAGAGCGTCTGTGAATGTATACGCAAATGAGAGTGCCTGCATATATATGGCGTGTGTTGCACTCCGCCCAACACCGGATAAATTTAAATTATTTTTTTAGTCGTTGACGAGCGACACGTACCCGGTGGCTGACACCCATGTGATCCAAGCTTTCGTGATACAGCTTCGTTGAAGAGCTGCACTTATTCGAGTTACACTTATAGTGACCGAACTCGGCGTAAAAGACGTTCGTTGAAGTGTGCTAAGTATGTACCTTGGGGTACATAGTCAGCTGCACATACGCGGCGACCCAAGTTGTTGTAACGAGGTTCATTAATAAAGGCAAAATAAGCGAACCACCAAATCGCAGCAATTGCTGCAAAGGAAACCCATACGTGTTCCTCGAAAGAAAAGCCTCGCGGTTGAAGAAAAATTCGTCGTGGTCATGGACTCGAACCCGGGACCACGGCCTTTACGGGGCAGCCGCTCTACCATCTGAGCTAACCAGGCGGCTAGCAGATGGCAGGGCGAAGTCGAACTTGTTGATATCAACAACTTGAAGCAAAGGCAAACGTTTGACGTAGTAGTTTTGCGGAAACCCGCAAGGTGAATAGAATTAATAAAGGAAAAATGGGACATCCACTCTATCGTAGCAACTACTACAAAGGAAGCCTACACGGGTTACTCGAAAGACAAGCCTCGCAGTTGAAGAAAAATTTGTGCTGGTGCGAGACTCTCAATTTCCCTTTATTAATTATTTCTATTAACCTTGCGGGTTTCCGCAGGACTACTCGTGTAACGAGGTTCACTGAAGAGCCAATACATAACCTTGCCCATATACCTAGTTGCCTATATAACCAGTGGTCGAAGGTGACATCAAATAGGTTGATTGAAGTCTGCCATATACATAGTTTCGCATACCCAGTGACCCAAGTAGGGGTGAAATAGGTTTATTAAAAGAGGTACATAAGCACTGCAGCAGATACCCAGTAGAATAAGTTTGGCTTGAAACGGATTAACTTATGTCGCTGAAGTGCGCTGCACACGTAGTACCGCATGCTCGGTTTACCCGCGTTAGCCTACATGTGAATCACTGACGAGCGGTACATACCAGTACCGCATAGCCAGTGGCCGAAGTTCGCGTCAAGTTCATTGAAGAGCGGCACAGACCAATTGGCACATACCCAGCACTCCAATAACATGAAAGAGGTTCATTGAATAGCGCTTCATACCCAGTGCCACATATCCAGTGACCTAAGCTGTTCCGTCGGTTAGTATCGAAACATGTTTCATCAACACAGCATGCACGGTGAGCTACGCTAGGTAGATAGCTACGATAGATAGATAGAAAATCTGCTGAACCCATCTCTCGATGACTTTCGATCTTAATGCGCTCTGCATTGAAGCCGTCGAAACGCCTCATGTAGAGGCTTTACAACAGTGCAACTCCTCTCTCGGGCTTCCCTATATGAAAACTCTGCACCAACTAGCGCCGCTGCCGCGAAGCCTGCGCGTGGCCTCCAAACTGCATGGTGCGCTGGTGCATGCGCTGAGAAAAGCACAATGCGGCAGCCGTGTTCCTATCTCGTGCTTTTTTCCTAGACACCCTGCGCCATCTAGTGGTGCTGCGAAGAAGTCAGCGCGTTGCCTCCGAGACGAGATGCGGGGCGCGCCGGCGAGTGCCGAACGTTTAGAATTCTTCCCTCTCTAGTAGCACACCCTGCAGTGGCAAATAGTGACCGAAGTTGGCGAAATGGGTATTGAAGAGTGGCACATACCCAGTGCAATCATGGCGCAGCTCGTTAAAATGTTGCTGTGAAAGACGTTCATTGAAAAGCGGCAGATAAATTCCCTGTGCATTTGTGCCGCATCTTGCTGCAGTGTCGGGATGCTGTCCATGAGGAAACTGCGTAACGTGGGCTCGATTCTGCCCACACGGGAAAATTTCAAATGTATTTATAACGGTACGTGTGTCTTGTCGAAATCGCCCATCGCGAAACCGGCTGGTCGAAACGCAGCCGGGTTCTTCTCCTGCTGCACTGTTGCTACTGCCCGCTGCTTCCCACTGGCCCCACTGCGCCGTCTGGCGGCGGTGCCACGAAGTCCGCGCTCGGCGCCGGTTCGATTCCGCCGAGCATCGAAGAAATTAAAATGATTTATTCAGCGTCATTAAACAGCGGCACATTCCCAGTAGCATTTACCTAATTACCGAAGCTGGCGTCAAAGAAGTTCTTTGAAGAGCGGCACACACCTATGTATACTGGCGCATAACCAGTGACTCAAGTTGGTAACGAGTTTATAAGAGCCCCCCCCCCCCCCCTAGTACAGACCAAGTGACAAAGACAAAGTGGTCCTTGTCAGCGTGAAACGGCGGGCGCGACAGATGGCTTGCCTGACTATCCGTAGATATATAGATAGTTGCCGGAAAATGCGTCAAGTACACTAAGAATGCTAATCTCACTAAAAGAGAAACATTCCAATTGCCATATATGGCACCCAAGGAAACAATCTCGTAGCATGCACGGGTTATACACAAATATCTGCATGTGGTTCTGTCGGCATGCATTCCCAGTGTGCTTAGCGAGGTCTACCCATAATGCGTTATATTTCTGTTGTAGATTCCACATCATGAATGTAGGCTTCCCAGCCCTGATCCGAGTCCTTGTTCCCTCTGATTATCACCTAGTACATGCTTAGAAAGCGTTCATTGTTCACTTCATTTCGGTGTAATAGAAGAGTTGGGGCAGTGATGCGTGAAATGAGCTGAAAAGAACTGTGATTAGGTAGAGAAGTGAAGGATCATTTGTATTTCCACTTGAAACATTAATCTTAACATAATAAATTCCCCGTCATCTTTTGAAATATCTGCGTAAGTTAGTAACGTGAGATAGAAGCTCCGAGTCCTTTTTTGTACCTTCCGGCGTTTCGTGTTTCCGCGGGCAAATTGTGCTCGGCGACCATCTTGTTCATTAGGAGGGCAATAACTGAAGCAGTCGAGCGTTAAAAAAGTCATTTTTTTTTCACTTGTCCATTTTTAATGAGAACACGCCTTGGTGGCTTAGCGGCTATGTTGCTGCGCTGCCAAGCACGAGGTCGCGGGGTCAAATCCCGTCCGCGGCGGCCACATTTCGATGGCGGCAAAATGCTAAAACGCCCGGGTCCCGTGGATGGGGGCACGTTAAAGATCACCAGTTGGTCAAAATTATTCCGGAGTCCTCTAGTACGGCGTACCTCATAATCAGATCGTGGTTTTGGCACCCAAAACCTCATAATTTAATTTTTAATGCGCGAGAGACAGCGACTGTTACTATTTTATTTGCTTACATGCTCCTGACACGTCTTTAAGTTATTTATTTGAAATGAACATGAATGGAAGTCAGGTAGTTAATAGTTCGCATTTCTTTAATCATGCATTTTTCACCGGACGCCGCTATTTATACGTTCTTTTCACTTTTTTTTTATCCTTTTCGTTTTGGTCAGTGCTAGGCACACTTGTTCTATAGTTTTGCAGCACCATGCCGTCAGCTAGCATCATCCTATCATCCCATCTTCCTTCTCTAGAGGACGATGCGATCTTACGAAGGGCACCATAGGATAACCGGATAGTTCTTTAGACACACACTCAGACGACTGTGTACGGAATGGGCCCTTGCTATCGGCATTAAGTAGGATTTCGCGCTTCACGCGCCATTTATGCTATTAGCGTTCAAAGTAGGGCAATATCTCAGTCACAAGGGCATTCAAAAGGCTCATTCACCTGTCTTGGCCACGGAGAAAATGGCTTGATTAGATCCGCGATTCTGATGGAAATTCGGATTACCTGTTGAAGCATTGACGTTATTATTTAAAAATTGAATCGTGCTCTGCTTATCTAACTCTGTGATAAAAACAGTCACAGTCTTTAATGTAGATCAGTGTGCAGATGATATATGTGCTATTTGGGTGTCAGTTGTGCGTTTACCTTTGCACTTGTGCTCTGTTTTGAACAAATCCCTTCGTGAAAGCTTAGTACACATGTGTCACGTCATTCCTCTGTCCGTGCTTTCCATGCATGCGTTAATACTTGAAATATGTCGTAACAACGAGACCCACTCTCTACCATTCTCCGGTGACATTAGTTACATCCTGGTTGGTCCGTAATTAACTAAAACATACAATTACTGTACACGGGAGGAGTGCTTTGCGTAATGTATGCTCACGGAGCGTCGTCGCCCGATGAATGTGTGAAACGCGTGTCCTCCTCTCGCCTGCGATGAACATCGGCGGCGGCTTTCACAGCATAAATTGTAGTTCGGCGAAGCATACTTCCAGGCGATTGCGAAATGCGGTATTTGACGTACCGTCTACTTAGATAACTTTACAAGTAGAGATGCTCCATGGGGAAAAAACAAAGTGCAGCAGTGGAAAGAATTTAATCGTACAGTTCTACACAACTAAGCATAGCGGTATGTTTAATGCTCGCTGCTACGAGGATTTATTTACAGCAACTGGGCTTTCATTAAAACAACTGTCAATTTCCCACCATGGGCCTACTCTATCTAGGATTTACTGTGAAAGTGTACAAACAGTGCATTGCGGTACTGATTCGAAGCAATGCTCGTCCAAGCAATGTGCGTGATCGGGCTAGCCGCCTTCAGCCGAGCCTGCGAAGTCGGAGAGCTCCTCCGCGAAAAGTTGCCACGCGTGCTTGAGGAGCAAAGGCCAGATTGTTGTGCGCATGCGTATTTTATACGTTCTACTATTTTCATGAGCAGCACTCGCCCCACAGATGCGCCGCACTTTCCTTCTTTGCAATGAGTCATGTTTTTTCGGTCTGTGTAATGATTCTGAGTAGCCATTTGACGAGAATAACATCTTGTAAAGGGCGCGGGAGCAGGTTAAGAGGACATCAGTGGCGAATGCCTAGCGCCTTCTTCTGAAGACTTATACGTAGTGCCTTTCGAGCAAGTGCCTCCGATCTTACAGCTGCGTTTTGTCAACATAAACAACAAAGATCACTATATCACCTATTATATCTAGATCCCCTAATTTGGTAAATATGCCACTAAGGCCCTCGCATTCCATCCTTCGCGATCTTACTTCGTCAAAACTACGATACGTCCATTTTCTTGCAGTTTCACCGCTTCTTCTATACACAAATTTACGCGAAACGCAACCGTCTCCATGCGTGCGCGTCTTGCAAGTGGACACGTTTTAGCACGTTCACCGAGTTTCGACATTCGTGTCGCTCTGCATTCCGTAGCGACTGCAGCATGACGTCAGCGGCGGGCGAACGTACAATGAGCCGTCGAAGCAGGAGTGGAATGGGTGGGGATGCGTGGAGCGCAACAGCGCCATTTCGCTCCGACAGGAAGTTCACACTGAACCGCGTCACCCGGCGTCTGGGAAAGGCAGTTCGTCATCCGTGACAGGGTAGCGAAACAACCCTTTCATTTGGCCGGCCCCGACCAACTGCGCAGTCATGCATGCGCGCATTTGTATATACACGCTCTCAGGGGCCTGGCCGCGTGCACGGCCAGAAGCCACGGAGAACCCGAGATTGCGAACGGGGTCTCGGGCTGACCGGGGGTCTGGGCCTGAAATTGAGGTGGGGGGGGGGGGGGGGTGGAGTTCGCGAGACACCGCCAGCCTCGCCACTCCTATAGCACCGAAGTTTCGCGCCAGAGGGCGCAAGTGCATGGCGAACCTTGGCTACGCCATCGGCGCTCTGGGCAAGTTCGCTGAGCGGAGGAGTAGGAGGGGTGAAGAGCGAAAGGATGTAGAAGACGCCGAGGTTGAGAGGTTGGGGGGGGGGGGTGGCAGTGTGTCACCCAGGGCACCCCCCGCTCTCTTGAGTGAAGTAGATTAATACACCCCGGGAGCTGCTGCGGGCAGCATTCCAGTGCGCATGGTCAGCCGAAATGTTCTTTGCCCGTGAAAACAACAATGGCGGGAGAAATTATTAATGGTCTTCGGCCGTCAAAACAATTGGTGCTGGGCGCCTCCCCTTCTCCGAGCAACTGCGCGCCCTCTTCGGCGCTGTTCTTTGCTTTCCCTCAAGTTTCTCCCCACCTCTCTCCCCCTCTCTCTTTCTTGTTCTTCTTTCCTGCAGTTCTCCGATGGGGCGCCTCTATTTCGTTTCGATTATTCTGAGTTACACCCCGCGCTCTTCCGGATTTTCTCCTCGCTCACCTCTCTCCTGACCTCACGCGCAAAAGTTCGCCGAGTCTGTGTATACTTTGAGAACGCAGTGACGTGTTAACGGCTGTGAAACGATCGCAAGAAAAGCGTAATTAAATCTACCTACATATAAGTAATTAAGCTGGAACATGCGAATGGCTGACGTCGGTACAAATAAAATGGCGTTTCGGCACTAACATTAGCTGCTAGTGTTTTGGTGTTAACATCAGCTGCTTGAAGGGCAGATCCACCGGCTAAAGTTCATTCTTTCTTGCGGGAGTGCCTTATTCAATATTCAGCTTTTGCTGTTTACTGCTAAGGATTTCATGTTTGAGCTAGGCTTCCCACGCCAACATAGGAGGACAGTCGTTTTCTTATTTTATTGTAAACCAATATGTATTCAAAGTATATTCACTTGTGTGGTGAATGTATTCTTTGTCGTCTTCTGTGGCGGGCCTTAATTCTTTAATCTTCTCGTACTTTAAATTTACGCGTGCCAAATCTGCATCGATCTTTTTCAGAGCTTGCAAAGCTGCCTGTAAGGTTGCTGGATGGTCTGTAGGTTATTTCAACGCGGGTTGCCCGGATGGTGGCACTTGTGTTATCCGCCACTCCCTGATTGCAGGGGAGCTTTACTGTTTGGCACGATGTCGCATATTCGAAGACCTGCTGCGGATGCGGCGTTTAGCTGGAAGCCAAATGAAAGGCACTTATTGCCTATATTATACGGCGTGGTAAGTATCTTCAAATTGTCAAAATAATTACAAGGCTCTTACTACGGCGGCAAGGTGTAACTTTTGAATGGATAAGCTTGTGAATCGATCGGTCAATCAATCAATCAATCAATCAATCAATCAATCAATCAATCAATCAATCAATCAATCAATCAATCAATCTAAACGTATGTCTTCAGAGTTGAAGCAAAGTTCTGAGTCCGCAGTTACCTTTAACCACTTGACGAGCCATTACTGAAGGCGATGCTGGCATCATTATAAGTTTACATATGTTTTGTAATGAACAAATGGTTTAAAGACATTATTGCATATCAGTGCAAAAGTCTGCGAGATTTTAAGTTTACGTAAGAAATTTAGTGTTTACACGTGGTAGCTCTGTGAGCTTTACGATTAACTATGGGAGATATGGGTTTCGAAAAGAGCGTCGAAAAAAAAGTTCTCCTCTTGAAAGCCTACCCTTTCTTGTAGACAGTGTTGAAATGCATGACAAATATATATTTACACAATAGTCTGCGAAAAACAATTATGACAAAATATTGCAGAGTGATCGTAAGGATATAAGGCGAAAAAAAATGTGGTGGCAGCGGGAAATATTTTGACCAGTGGTTTCAATCACGGATGAATAGATCCAAATTTCTGCAACCAAGATCAGAAAGGGAAATCGTCTATTGTATGCATGTCACGCTCATTTCTTTCTTCAGAAAGCGGCAGTCACTTCACGTTTTCTTCAGCCTAGCTTTCGTAGTCATTAGCTAAAGTTTCTCTGCCGTAATAAAATTTAATCTCCTTGCTTTATGTGTAACCTCATGACTTGTACAAAATGAAGAATTTGTCATTTCTGCGAAATGGCCACATGCACAATTTTCTCTTTTAACTTTTTTTATCGTTAAATTTTTCTTTCGTGGAATAAATAACACGAGCGTTTTTTCCTACCCCGTCTGCCCCAATGAAAAGAACAGCGTGGTAGCAATGCAACTTCATCAAATGATCTCAGCAAAAGTCGAGCCCCTCCCCCCCCCCCAAAAAAAAAGTAAATAAAGAAAATAAAATAAAGACGAGCGAGCGTTCGGGCGCCCTAGAAATCACTGGGAAGGCCTACATTAACAACACATTAGCGGACGCTTCTGCGAAAATAGCGCCTCTGCGGCTCCCTTAGTTCCCGCCATTTTTCGCTTAGGGAACTTTCGCGCCGCTGCGGGACTATACAAGACGCTGATTCGGGGGAAAGTGCTCTGTGGACGCTGCGAGAGCGCCGCGCGAGCACGCGAGATGGTGCAAGTGCTCCATACAACACTTTTTTTTTCGCATTCTACGTGGCCTCCAGAACCTCGGAGAGCCGCACTTGTAGACGCAGAACTGGCCTCTGCAGCATTTCCCGCCTTTCCGGAGCTTCGCGTCAGCGCAGGCGCGTTGGTCAGCCAGCCTCCGTACAGACCATGACCGAACCCCACGAAGACCACAGAGTCGACAACGAACGTAGTAGAAATAAAAAGACAACAAAGAGAAAGACAAGAAAGAAAAAAGAAAGGAACGAACCAACAATATCAAACACAGCTCTTTCTCCTTACGCCCAACTCGCTGCTTATTGGACGAAAGTCCCACACGATTTCGAAGCAGCAGCGCTCGCTCCCCGTAGCGTCTCTTCTTGGATCGCTCGGAGCGTTGCTCTGTACTACGTTAGTGCGTGCGAGATCCACCCTCCGCCTGCAGCACCGAGGCACTGCCGCGGTGCCCTTTGCCGACCGGAGGCGGCAGCGAGGAACAACCGGCGCAAAGGAAGCACCGAGGAAGACCCGCCGAGACCGTGGACGCTGAAGAACACAAAGAAAATGCCCGAAGAAGGACAGGATGAACTGCCAAAGAAAGACATACTTCAGCGGTAACGAAAATTCAAAGTTCGGTGAGCGAAACGTCTAGCGCGGCGAAAGTTCTTGAGAAGAGGAAAAAAAAAAAAAGGAAGCGAAGAAGTAAAAGAGAAAGGAGACGCGCGGCCGTCGCTGCTGCCACACCGGACAGGAAAGCGCGGTATCCTAATGCGAAAATAATCGCTCGCCGACGAATCACAGAGCGGCCGAATGCGTGGCTCCTGGGAGGAGGAGCACAAAGCGGCAGCGCCGGAGAAAGCGGACGCTCGGATGCGCCGGCGTGCCTCGAATCGCTTCTCAAGGTTTCCACGGCCGGCGCGGATCCTGTCCTCGCACCGCGTCACGCAGCGTCTTCGCCTCCCGAAGATGGTGAAATAATTGTTTGCTCTGCCCTTGCAGTCCTCTACGTGTCTCTCTCCTTTTTTTTTTCTTTACTCTCTTTTCTTCGCTCGCGCAGTGCCGCCTTGAATCGAGACGACGAAGGTGTTCCTTCCATGCATTGACCCATAGCGAGAAGACACTCGAGAGAGAAGGGTTTTCCATTAAATAGGAACGAACGAAAACGGTAGAAGAAACCCACTCCGACAACTATGCTGTCTTACCGCGCAGCTTTTATCGTAACTGAGAAGGCCGTGATTTGAGTCACTGATGATGCCAATGTGTCTACGCGAAAACGCCGACCTTCAGTCGCAAAGCGGGCAGATCGTGGGCAAGCCTGCTGCAACGTGCGCGTCTCTGAGGACGAGTCTTTATTTGTGCAATCAGTCCCAAAATGCAGACTCACCGATGCATTGTGCTGCAGGGCACTTGTCCAGCATAACTAAGCGGCGTGTGACGGAATGATGCCGCAATTCTATTCCATACATTTTTCGTTACATACGCTCGACGTCAATGGTCCGGGCGGAGAGAGAGCGAGACCGAAATAAAGCGAAATACGGTGATCTTAAACAGAACAGCAAACCCTGTTCGCTACCAAACACTGGAGAACTGAGTATGGGGATATGCGGAAAGATAAGAAATAAGAGAGGGAGGGAGAAGGAGCACATGTACACGATAACAGCTGGTCATGATCCCCGCACGATGTATCACAGCACAGGACTACGTGCAGCACAACGAACACTAATCCAGGCTACAGCCGTTTGTGCAGGTCTCGTGTCCTTTAAAACTAGCAGCGGTTTTGTCCCTCAGTAGACCTTCGCCTATATTATCAGCAGGATTTACCGGTCGTGAGCGGTGGATGATAAGAAGGGGACATCAAAAGTCGAGCGAAAGCTATCGCTGGGCTATACCAGCTAGCCCTGCATTCTAAGTAACGCCCGACGTGGTCAACAGACTCAAAGCCTGCAAAGTGCAGTGCAATTAACGGATTCCTTTCGCTCATTGCTATTCTTTTCTTATCATCCTCCGCTCTCCGCGGTCCGGTCCTGGTGATAACGTAAGCCGAGTGCTGTTCATAAAACTAAGGAAGCGCGAAAGGGAACAACACTGACATAGAATGGTTATGTTCATCCTGGCGCTGATTGGGGTAGGACTCTCGTTCCAGATGATCCTGAAAAACAGCGAGACGTAGTCGCACCAACAATAGGGCACGGCAGCTGGCCGCAAGGGCACATGGATAACCCGTTTGCGTTCATTTCGCAGATAGCTGCAACCCTGCTGCTGATAGCCGCAGGCCATGGCCCCGGTGAGACACGAAGCCTACCGATGGAAAACGCGCACGCGGCGCGTCCGAATCCGGACCGCTGCACCACCGAGCCGGCCCTGCTGGCATTGCACAGCCCATGAACCCATTCTATTAGCACGCTTCATCGACCACTCCGAGCGCCAGTTCGGTCTTCAACTCGACGTTGGTGCCGCATCAAGCGCTTCGTGCCATAAGAAGGGACGACACGTTTCCGTGGGCCGTAGGGCGCGGCATCTGGCCGCAAGAGCACGCGGATAACGCTGTTTGTGTTCATCGCGCAGGTAAGAAAGCGCTTTAAAGATTGCATGCATGTGAACGAGCTTTGTTTGATTGCACTGCCGTGCCCTAGGCTCCTGTGTGAACTAATCTTTGACATCGCGGATCTCGTCAAATTACTGCTATTAGCAGGAGACAGAGAGAGAGAGAGAGAGAGAGAGAGAGAGAGAGAGAAAGAGAGAGAGAGAGTGAAACAAGGATAGGAAAGGCGGGGAGGTCAACAAGAACAGCATCCGATTTGCTACCCTACACTGGGGGTGGGGGAAAGGGGAATAGAAAAAGGAAGAAAGGGAGAGAGTAAGCACTGATTACGTGTGGGAGGGACACTATACACAAGGGCACTATAAACGGTCTCTTAAGCCGGTGCACTTCAAGTACTCCACTAGTGTACGAATCGCTTTTCGAGCCAGTGAAGGGTGTGGTCACAGTCCGAGTATCTTATATACAAACAAACTCGGGTCCTAATACGCCCGAAATTTCACGGCTACTACAACAAATCCTGAAGGATTCCAAAGAAAAAAAGGAACAGCGCTTAACCGCAATAGACAAGAAACTCGAGCAACACACAGCCCTAGACAAAAAGATTTCGACTTGCACGGAAAAGGTCACTAATTTACAGAAAGTCGTTTCAACGCTACAACCGAGACTAGACGACCTTGAAAATCGCTCTAGACGATCAAATTTAATTGTGTATGGTGTGCCAGAAAAAGACAAAGAAAAGGAAGACGTACTACAACTTACAGTAAATGGAAAAATTATCAAGAATGTCCTGAAACCTGAAGCTGTAAGTATCGAACGCATTCATAGATTAGGCAGGCCGGATACCACTAAAACGAGACCAATAATTTTTAGACTCCTCGACTTTAGAGACCAAACTAGATTCTTGAGAAATTGTTACAAGCTAAAGGGGTCAGGTTTTTCGATCTCTGAAGAATTTTCGCTTCGTGGACGAGACTTAAGAAGAATGTTGTGGAGTTCTGCCAAATCAAGGAAAGAATCCGATAAAACATGAATATAATTTATGATAAACTACGAATGAATGGCGATATGTTCCACTGGGACGATGAAAAAAATAATATAGCTCATTTGCAATCTGTTTTCGTCGATCCTGATCCAAAAAACCAGCAACACGGCCCTCGAAGCCTGCGTTCCAGCCGAACTCGATATCTGACTTATTCTTTTTGAACATAAATGCCCGTTCTTTTTTTTTTATTCATATGACATAAGGAGATGCTGACGCACAATTTAAGGCGCCGGCTGTACTCCTTACCTCTTGAATGGTTCTATCTTATAACATACAGGGTTCAAGAATAAATATCAAATAACCTTTTCACACAAGCACCAAGACTTGTCGCGCAAGCTTTTCACAGTAACACTGCGACGTAAGAGACACATGGTACATACAATATACAGGTTAAATGTCTCCACAGTTATGTAGAAGAAAGTCTCAAAAATACAAATGATACTGCCGCCTAATAACACAGTTTCTAGTCAGCGGGTGGTACATACTTCGTGTAAATGCATTATCACATATAGTCACAACAGAACAGTCAACATAACGTAATCCACAAACACATACATACATACAGTGACATTGAAATGAAAGGAACAATAAAAGCGTAAATAACGGCCAACAATGCCGCTGTCTTCAAGAAAAGTCTTTAGTGCTTTTAAAGCGCTCTTCTGCAAGGACGTTGTTGGCTAAGGATCCAAAAGTTTCTTTAAACTGAAAAGTCTGCGGTCTAGTGTTATTAGGGTTCATTTAAGTCGGCGTCTTTTTGTGTCGTGATGTGGGCAATCTAGAAGGAGATGATATATGTCTTCGTCTACAAATGTTGTAATATATTAAAAAAAACGTATTCCCTTCAAGCCTTGATGTTGCATATGAACCTTTCTAACACTAACAGAAACTTGACTAACAGCTGATATTAAAGATGTTGAGATAGCCCCTGCAAACTACGCTATCATTAGGAATGACCGGACAACACGAGGCGGTGGCGTGGCCATCCTAATAAAGAAAGGAATCTCGTTTTTAGTGTTACCCGCTGTTGCGGGCGCTGAGGCCGTCTTTTGGAAACTGCGTTTCGCATCCCACATTATAGTCGTAGGCTGCGTCTATCGCAGTCCTTCTTCCGGCCTCGACAACATGCGCCGGTTGTATGAACGCACGGAGCAATATGCATCAGGGTCGAGATTAATAATCGCAGGTGATTTTAACGTTCCTGAAGTAAACTGGCAGACAATGCAGCATCATTCACCCTGTACGGACGTGTTACTTGATTTTATGTTATCATTCAACCTTAATCAAACTGTAACTGAACCTGCACGTGTACAGGGATCCAGCTATTCCATACTAGATATAATATTCCTCAGCAATTACTTCATAGATGACGAAACTAGATTAAACTTACTAGATGGTATTTGTGATCACAGAATCACCTATTGCCCTATACCCCTTCCTAACATTATTACTCCTCAGCAAATGGTCGCTTACCCTGACTATAGCAAAGCTAACGACACCAGTATACTGGATTACCTGATTAACGAATACCGACTCGTTTTTTCAACTTTCACATAACAGAAATACGTACATCTATACATTGTGGCTCGCATTTAACGTTATTATATCTAATTGTATAACCAATTACATACCATCTAGAAAAGAAACTTAGTAGGCGTAATCCATGGATAACGCGTGACGTTATACGTCCGAAACGTAATGTTAAACGAATGAGAAAATTGCTGAAAACTAACCCATTAAAATTTACGAATGATAATCTCAGCGCTGCTATCCAATGTATGAAATAAAAAATTGGGACAGCTAAACAGTTCTACTTCACTAATACACTGACAAACTTTTTGAATACTGCTGCCACGAAGTTTTGGAGCTACATTAACCACAAGAAGCGTAACGACAACGGAGCCTCAAATGAAGATAAAAGAAACTCTGATGACTTGCTTAACGGCTACTTCTGCTCCGTTTTCACTGAGGACAACGGCACACTACCACAAGCAGGCTTCTCTAGAAATAAGCCGCCAGAGCCACTTACACTCACCGAAACAGGCGTACTTAATCTACTACTTCACTTAGACCCAAGTAAATCACCGGGGCCTGATAGTATACTAAATGCATTTCTTCGCAGATACCCTGAGTGGATGACCAAGTACTTAATAATTTTTAACAAATCAAAATCCTCAGGCACACCCCCTAAGGATTGGAAAACAGCTAAAGTGAAACCAATTCATAAATCGGGAAGTAAAACAGAACCCGCTAACTACAGGCCAATCTCACTAACATGCACAGTCTGTAAACTACTAGAACACATTGTCTTAAGGCACATAACCAAACACCTTGAGCAGGAAGAAATACTTACAGACTGTTAGCATGGTTTTTGCAAAGGAGTTTCCATGGTCACACAACTAATTGAGCTTGTTCACGATGTATCGTTAAGTATAGATCTACAGAAACAAATCGATCTAATCTATCTAGATTTTTCAGAAGCGTTCGATCGCGTAACAAATAATAAATTAATTTATAAACTGGAACTTACCTTGGGAAAAGGCCCTATTCTCTACTGGATCAAAGACTACCTTACTCAAAGCACTCAATTTGTAGAAGTTAGCCAGCAATATTCCATTAAATCTAGCGTAGGATCCAGAGTTCCACAAGGAAGTCTTATGGCTCCAGTTTTATTTCTCATATATATTAATGATCGGCCTTCTAATACTCCAGTCAATGTTAGACTTTTTGCGGACGATTGTGTTCTGTATCAGGTAATCAATTCTTATAATGACCATGTGGCCTTGAACGACTCTTTGTCACTTGTATACAAATGGTGTAACGAATGGCAAATAAATTTAAGCATTAAAAGATCAGCTGCTTTATGAATCACAAGAAAAAAGCTCGGATCAGAATTTACCTGCACTATAAACAACGCCGCAGTTAAAGTGAAGGAGTACAAGTACCTTGGCTTAACATTAACACACGACTTCAGATGGGAGCGTCATGTTAACAAGGTTACTTGGACCGCACAAAATAAGTTGTTTTTCCTAAACAGGCATCACAGACAAGCATCTCCAAACACAATATTACTAGTATATAACACATTAGTCTGA
This sequence comes from Dermacentor variabilis, assembly GCF_050947875.1. Lineage (NCBI taxonomy): Eukaryota > Metazoa > Arthropoda > Arachnida > Ixodida > Ixodidae > Dermacentor > Dermacentor variabilis. Next base: position 133,217,031 of record NC_134572.1, on the reverse strand, counting down.
TCTGTATTAGAATATGCTAACGCTGTTTGGTTTCCCTTCACCAAAAAACTCATTAACAAACTAGAAGCAATTCAAAGGAAGGCACTAAGATATATATTCAATAAATATAGGTTAACAGATTCACCTACAGAATTGCTAAAACAGGCCGGTATACTGACCTTACAAAACCGAGACAAGCTTGCGCGATTAAAATTATGTATCAACTTATTCATAATGAATTAAAAATGGACAGTTCCAAATACTTATCCATAGCACAAACACGACTCACCCGACATAAAGATTCATTATCACTAAACGAACACCAATTTCATACGGAAGGTCATAAGCATTCGTTTTTCCCTTTAATGACGCGTGAATGGAATAAGCTGGACCCTAGTATTACATGAAGCCGAACCTTATCTACTTTCTTTAAAAGATTAGCCGAAAATAAATTGCATGCTTCCCAAATATGACGTACCTGTGTCACCATTTATTTCTGTGCCATTTTATTCTATTTTATTATATTGTGTGCACTATCCCAATTTATTTAACGACACCTGAAACGTATCTCATTGATTACTACCTCTTGTGTATACCTAACTTTTATAACTTGTATTACTTGCCATTGCTGAGTACTATTGTTTATTTATGCACATTGTTTACCTCTTTCCTGTTGTAATTACTGTTGTAATTTGACAGACTATCTCATTACCCCTTGTTATTCTTGATTTTACTGCCATATATAATTAAGGAATCAATGCCTACCATTTTGTTCACCTTTGTAAATTGTCTACCTTTTTGATTACCTCTTGCTTTTTCGTAACATTATTACAATGTATTACGTTATTTTTCTGCCTACTATATTGTTTGCCTTCGCTAATTGCCTATCGTGTGTAATCTTAATATTCTGCTAATTATTATTGTTACATTGCAAGATAACTATGTAAATGCCCTTCCTGTTATGACCCCACCAGGGGTCGACAGTATAGATGCATAAATAAAAGAAATGCATAAAATAAAAGGATATCTTTTTCAAGATGAGCGCCAAATTAAGCCAGGACAGGGTTCGTCGATTCGGCAAGCGCGCACACACTACAAACACCGGTTCCACTCCCTCAAATGCGGAGCCTCGGCAGCGACCCTCCAGTTTAGTGCACTATAGAATATGGGGCGACCCCCTTCTAGCACACTTTACCTCAAACATAACGTAGAGACTGCGGATAATATTTTAGCACGCCACAGCTACAGGGTCTTTTAAGTTAACGTAACGGTAATTTTAATGAAAGCGCCATGCTAGCTTAAAGCGGCTTGCACAGGTGGTTTATACACATTGGCGGGCAAAATTTTTGCGAGCAATAAGTCATCTAACGCATAATTAACAAAAAATGCACTAATTTTCTTGCCATAATGAAACTTTTTAAACTTATTTGAAGACAACTGCACTTTGATTCTGCTGGAGCGCTTCTGTTTCGACATATTTCGCATCCATGCCCCAGGAGGGAGAAATTCAGGGGCGTATGGATCTCCAACAGCGTCGAGCCCCCATTGTGACGAAGCGACGAAGCTTACTGCATGTGGCATACAGTTTACAGGCTGGTCGAAGCTCATAACCGCGCCACGCTTGGTCTCGGCTGGTGAAAACAAGCCACGACTAACTTGCGTTTTCCTCACACGCGCTGCTACGTAATCGTCAGGTTTGACGTCGTGTCGAGATCAGACTTGTGTGTGAAAAGAACATTACATATAGTTTATTATTTGTAATGTATTAAAATTTGCCGTAAATTTGCAACTTATTGATTACATTCCTTACTAGGTAGCGCTCACTGTAATTTAATTACATTTTTCAGTAACAAATTGCATCGCAAATGTGTCGTACAACTCAGACACTGAAGGTCTTTTCACCAAGTAAACATAACAAAATGTCGTCGTCTCTACAAGCAAACTCGCCTACGCACCTGCTACTTTCAGGTAAAAGATAGAAGCAACTTAATAACAAATATAGCGAACTTAAAAGAGAATACACCCACATATGACAGGCGCAGCCATGAAAAATGGTTCATATTTTTTTCTAGAGCAAATTACGGCCATCAAATGGTCGAAAACATCTTGCCACGGCTACTAAATTCTTATCCAGAAGCCGGCATTGACATGCATGCCTTCACACCATCGGAGCTCATCTGTCTGGCGAAAACTACGATTTAAATGACCATGGTTCCGTAAAACCACATGTATTCACAGTCAAAGAAATGTAATTACTCCCTTTAATTGATGTAACCCACTGTTATTTGTTTTTCATTCCGAAAGTGTTCTTTGCCACCGGTCTATCAATATGTAAAGGGGGCCAGGGACCACTCAAGCTACCAATAAACAGATTTTACCTTGGCCCCCTCCATTTGCTTGTAAATGTGCCCAAATAAAATGAAATGAAATGAAATGCGACTAGTCACTTTATTGGTCGGACAACCTGTAATAGGGTACCAAAATTTGCCAACCTCACTTTTTCGGGACGTACAGAAGAAGGCCCATGATTCAGCCAAGCAGCACGCCTCGCGGACGCACATGTTCAGACGAGCAAACCGGGGAGCTCAATATATGTCTCAATGTGTTAACGCCCCGCCAGATGTTAGCTGACGAATTAAACCGATGCTGGTATGTCTCGACAGCGAAGACCACTTAGGACGTTATTATCCGGATATGACCTACGGGCGATTTTTACATCTCTTCATTGGCCCAACCGGGAGAGCTAGGATCTTCTTGAAGTCCCAGCAAGAAAGAAGCGTGCCGCGTCAGATGCCGAATAGCGACAATCTTCTGCGCAAGGTGTCCGTACGTTACAACATTACCCTGCGTCCCAGCCCATGCATGGAGCGAGCTTTCAGTGCTGGTGCCGATGACGCACTGAATGTGCCAGGCCAGCTTGTTCTGTATACCGAATCTGTGTAATGTTATCGAAATTTCGAGGAAAGTAACGTAGACCTAATCAATTACTTTAGAATAATTCAATTACTCTTGTTCAGTACTAATTGGTAACTGTACTCAATTACATATCTAATTAAGTAATTGTAATTGTAATCAGTTGCCCTCTTTTTTTCTGTAATGTGTTGAAATCTCGTCGAGATCCAAACACCTGAGGGCGAAATTAGCTAGCTGAGTGTCAAATGTGGTGATACCCGCCATGGCGGCGTAGCGGCCTTGGCGCTGCGCTGCTAAGCTTGAGGGCGCGGGTTTAAATTACCGCCTCGGCGGTCGCTCGATGGGGGCGCGAAATGCAAAAAACGACCATGTACCGTGAATTGGGTGCACGTTAAAGAACTACACGTGGTCAAAATTATTCGGGAGTTACACTACGACGTGCTTCATAATCATATTGCAGTTTTGGCTCGTAAAACCACAGCATTCTTTTGAAATTTTACGATGATGATTATCTCGCAAAGGAAGCACTCCAGGAGGAATAAACAAAGGGAAGTTGTCCTCCAATGCGATAAGCTTCAGATATAATGAAAAATCTAAAGTACAAACACTGAAAAACCATAAGCGACTATCAGAAAGCTAACTTCGTAGCAATAAGCGATGAACTGTCTCGCTTCTATGCTGATTCGGTCAAAACCTTTGACGATCGTTCAATTCAAGCTAACTGGGATTTCTTCAGACGTACAGTTCACAGATTAACTGAGAAATACATCCCTAACCGCACAATCACTTCAAATGCTCAAGCGCCATGGTACTCCGCTCATCTAAAACGCTTATCCAACCGGAAAAAGCTCTTCTATCGCTTAGCGAAATCATCCCCTTCTGGGCAACTGGGCGCGCTGGGCAACTTATAAATTGGCTTCAGAAATCTATATAGCAGCTCTAAAAACTACTAAAGACAACTACTTATCTAGCATACTACCTGAAATACTAAAAACAAATCTTAAAAAGTTTTGGCATATAGCAAACCATATAACTAACAACGCTATTTCATTAGAAGATTCATCTGGAAATGCTGTTTTCGAGAACATATGCACGGCCATTCTTAATGAATCATTTACAAGTCACTCTTTGAAAACTGGCAATGTTGAATTTTCTATTGCGTACCAACACGAATACTTACCAACACATCCTGTGACTGTTGAGGTACACGGAATTCACAAGTTAATAGATAGTTTACCGCATCATTCATCACCTGGCGACGGCTGCATTAACAGTAAATTCCTTAAAAGCACTAGCGTCTTTAATTACATGATAATAACAAAAATTTTCCGACAATCCCTTAACTCATGTGAGGCTCCACAGGAAGGAAAAACTTGAAAGGTGGTTCGAATCTATAAACCTGGCCCCAGAAACTCACGTCTTAACTATCGACCCATATCCCTTACAAGTAGCTGCTATAAATTATTAGAACATGTAGTTTTCACGAATCTGGCTATCTTTCTAGAATCTAACTTTTATTTTACTAACGCACAGCATGGTTTTCAAAAATCACATGCTTGCGAAACACAACTAGCAACATTCAGTCATAAACTACATCGCATCCTAGATCGCTCATCCTGCGCTGACTGCGTCTTGGATTTTAGTAGAGCCTTTCATAAAGTATGCCATAAAAAGTACTGAAGTACTTCTTAAACTAAGCTTGCTAAATATTGACCCTAACTATTTAAAATGAATAGAGCATTTTCTTACTAACCGCTTCCAATTTGTTACTGCTAACAGTCATAAGTCTCCGCTCACTGAAGTTCAACTGGGTATACCACAAGGATTTGGGCTGGGACCACTATTATTTCTTATATATATTAATGACCCTACCGCTAAAATATCTTATAACATACATGTGTTCGCACATGATTGTGCTACTTTCCGGGAAATTAAAAGCCCCGATGAATTTCTTCATTTAGGGGCATGGATTCTTATTTATATAAATGATTTACCTAACAACATTTCTTCCTGTGTGCGAATTTTCGCGGATGATTGTATCATCTACCGCTACATTAAATCTGCTAATGACCACCTGGCACTCCTATCCGATCTTCAGTTTATCAAAGAGTGGTGCAAAACATGGTTAATGGGCCTTAACGTACCGAAATGTAAAGTAATCTCATTCAGCCGCAAACCATAACAATTCTAGTTATACATACCATATTCAAGATCACTTACTGTCTCACCTCTCCCATTACAAATATCTCGGCGTTAACCTTTCATCAGATATTTCATGGTCATTTCATATCACATCCATATGCGCTGTCCCCTCTAAGTCTTTAGGGTATACCTACGCCGTAACCTCAGAAGTTCCCCTGCTAATATTCGCAAACTAGTATCCTTACTAATGCTCGCCCACAACTTGAGTTTGCTTCCTCCGTTTGGTCTCCTTATCATAACAACATGGTCCCCACTTTAGAATCCATCCAAAATAGGGCAGCACGATTCATCTCAAGAAACTATAACTACCATTCAAGCGTCACTCAGATTAAAACTGATCTTTTTCTGCAATATTCAGGCACAAGCTGTGACATCGCTCAACTAACAGTATTTTACAAGTATGTACACTCCAATAGATCATGTTCCTTTCACCTCGATGTCCCATCCCGCACATCTAAAACATTGCACAATCATTTGAGTCTTTCACAAACCTATGGTGACACTTTAGCTTTCAATTCATCAGCACTTCCACGAGCCATCAGATTATGAAATAATCTACCAGACAGCATCGCATCTCTGTCAAATCCTGATACCATTCCATCACCAACTTATTACACATTTCATTGAAGCCGTCGTTTAGCACGTTTCATATTCATGTTTCAGCTCATGTTTATTCATGTTTCATATTGATGTCTCAGTTCATATTTTGAAGTTAAGGATTTCGTTTCCTTTTTCTTTTCACATTTGCTATAACACGCTTGATGAGTTGCGCACGTATTCATGCATCATGCGCTTTTTACGTTATCGTTTGCTTCAAAGCTATGTACGATAGTTCTTGTAATTTCCGCATTGCTTAGTCTCCTCTTCTTTACTGCTATTAGGTGCACAAATTTTGTTTACCATGTATTGTGCTTTTTTTCTTTTTCAACTGGTTGTGTATGCACTGTTGGGATTTTTCGCCCCCCCCCCCTTACACCAATGCCCTAAGACCCTGTAAGGTACTTCAAATAAATAAATAAATAAATAAATAAATAAATAAATAAATAAATAAATTTTATTTATTTATTTCCCTTCTCCAAAACCTTCTTCCTCCTTCTCTCCCTACTCTCCAAAAGTTTCCTCTCACTTTAGCCCCAAACACTGGCTGACTGAAGTCACCACAATGGGAGATCAATGGTATCTACCGGAATTCATTAGTCTGTTTTGATGAATTTAGCCCGAGAGACACTGCGCTGAGGGCTGCTGAATGCTCAATCACTGGAATAAATGAAATCTCTTCGCTCACAGACGGTGCCGCAGGGAGTCGGAAGGCACTGAAAGAGAATTTGGTGCCTGTTCTCCCGAGGATTACGAATGATTTCCCTTATTATGGATACGAACTGCCCGTATGTTCAGTGGCGTTACGAAGACAGGAGATCTTTGAAGAGCGGCTCTCGAGTCATAATGCACGACCCATTTCCGTGCTAGTCCATCAGTGACCGAGTTCGCCGTTGCATTGACAGCGACAAGTTGTCACACCTCGAATTCATATAAGGCCTGTTGATTTGAGATGACAACAGTATAACCAGGTATATAACGTTACAATAATCATACAGACTGCCCCAGCTTCCATGCGTGCATTCCACTGAAATTTTTAAACATGAGTATTGGGTATACCACTGAGGTTTGGGCTGGGACCACTATTATTTCTTATATATATTAATGATGTGACCGCTAAAATATCTTCTAACATACATGTGTTCGCAGATGATTATGTTATATTCTAGGAAGTTAAAAGCACTGATGGATTTCTACATTCAGGGGCGAGGATTCTTATTTATATAGAAGATTTACCTAATAAAATTTCTTCCTGTATGTGAATTTTTGCGGATGATTGTATCATCTACCGCCCCGTTCAATCTGCTAATGACCACCTGGGGTGCGATCGGAGATGATTGTTCGGCGCGTTCGTTCGGTTACCGGCGCGCGCGATTGGCCTACTCCGCGCCGACGTCGCCAGCCGCGGGGTGCGGCCACGTTTTTGGTGACGCCAAAATGACGACACGCTCCTATCAATCATCCTCCCAACGAGCATTTCGTCTGCTAGGCGCCGAACCCGACGGGAGCTGGGAAGCTTGGAGCGATCATGCAGCAAGAGCACCTATGCTACCAAATATATATGTTTCGTATGCATTGGGGCAGAAACAAAACAATTTCAGGTTTAACCAGCAATAGCAGTCCATGCTATAAGCTGTAAATTATGTTCTTTGTCCAGGAAATACTTATAAGCCAAGTTCTAGCGGTTCCAAGCTACCGCATTTTGGTGGGAGTGGACAGGTTGTGAATTGCAGTTTGCACAAACTGTTCACATTGAGAGGACTAAAGGACTGCGAACTGGACACCGCGGACATAAAGCGACACACTCACGCACATACACACAGGTTATATACTTCCAGCAATTTATTCTTGCGATCATGTTGCTACTTTATACATTACAGACATCCGCTGAACCCGAGCATATCAGCGCGCAGTATCAGAAAAAAAAAAGGAACGGAAACGCTTGACAACCCCATCACGCTTTTTTTGCCGTCCTTGTGGAACACGAACGTGCCCGAGGTGCCACTATGTTTCAGCATCGCATTTGCTGCGATACTCAAAATGTGGTGCACGCCCTGCTCCGGCTAACGTCCATTGTCACAGGTCTACAAGCACTGTCCAGCGTTGATGACACAAGTCCAACCATTCAGTGTTACCTCGTGACGCAGCAACGAGAACTGCGTTGCGAACTGAGCACATTAAAGTGTGTGGAGCCCAATTTTTTTTCACTAATTTAGCATTCACAACCACCTGCTCGCAGAAACATCAGCCACGTCTTGTAATACTCGAAACAATGACGTTCTCTGGAGCATGTAAATCTGTGTTTTGTACTGCAAAAATCCACTTCAGTGCTGCGTGGTCACTTGCTCCGCCGCGTTCGATCTCATCGCGGTGACGTAGATGCTGAGGAGAGGAGGGCTTTCGGAGTCCTTGAAGACTTAACTGTTGGAGGTGGTGCCTTGATATGCGCAATAATCGAGCACTTCGCAATTGCGAGCACTTCGGGCGTCAGGGAAAGACGAAGCTCGCTGTTAATGCCGCCCTGGACCCAGTAAAAGATGAACAGCTTGCTCTAGCCCCTGCGAGTTTGATGACGCTGCTATTCCATGCACACGGGGCCGCAGGTACACGGTATTTTTTTTTTTTACATTTCGCGGGATTTTTCTGTTTGCGGGAAAAAGTAAACACGCAATATGCCCTTTGCAGAATCGACAACTTTTTTTGACGTGTCTTACAATTCCCCGAACTGCCTATTTGACATCCGGACAATTATAAGAAGAAATAAAAAGTTATATAAGTACGTTTAATTAACTATTTGGATGTCAGGGACTAAATAATTACTGCCGGTTTTTCAACAAGGCTCTGAATGACGTGTATAGTTGGTGTTATTCGCGTAGAACGATCCGTATTTTATTAAAGCCCGTTGCATGATCGCTGGTCTATACATGCATGCGGCGCTACAAACAACTACTGTCGTACGGCCCAGGAAAATTTATTTATTTATTTATTTATTCATTCGTTCATTCATTCATATACTTTATATTTCTTTCAATGCACCAAGAATGCCACAGAACCTAGCGGTACAGCGATACCCGACAGAGGCCTCTGTACCGGTTATACAAAAGATATAGCATTTCAAATGCGAATGAAAGTACAATAAATGAAATTATTATACCATATAAAAAAGACAACACATCCGCAAGTTGCTTTACCTGCAGGGAGAGAAAAAAAGAAAAGAACACCAACTAACAAGAATGCTAATACGAAAGAGCTTACCTACGTACAGTGCAATTAATCAGTCTCACATGAAATGCAACATAACAGTTAACCAGACCGGCAAGGCGGCCATTACTGTTTATTTCAGCTCATGCCCGCTCCCCACTCCTTCGTCTTCGAATCACCTTTCTTGCTTCTTCTTCTTCGGCTAGGTTACACTTCCCCTGGGGTGATAACGAAGAACGTTGCTTATGGCCGCAAACTCCAGCGGTCCATTATTTATGTACCCCACAGTCTTGAGTACACCTTGTTGCACCGATAACTTCACTACTTCAAAAAGTCCAAGAATCTTTGCTTCACTGGCCGGTAGTCCTTTTCAAACGAGCACAAGATCTTGTAGTCCAACATCGGGTGTATGGCCTTGGCACCGCTTGCCAAAGTGAAACTTCATAGCTTTTTTATATCTGTATCGCTCCTCAGATGTTTTGCAACGCTCAGTTATCATTAGCCTGTCTGCAATTGCAATCTCTTTGTTTGCGCTTACCTTTGGAGGAGGAGGAGGAGGAGGAGGAAAAGCTTTATTTGCTCTAATTGGTTAGAAATTAGCTGTGGCAGATGTGGTCGACCGTCTGCACGGTCGTCTTCCCCATCTGCGCAGGGTCGACGCCCCTATTCAAGGGCATCATTGAGGGTGGCTACTCGGTGAGTGTGCCTTACTAGTCCATGCTGGACTTTCAGGTCGCTGCTGGAGAGCACCCTCTCCCACTGCTCTACACTCGGGTCTTTTATTTGAAGGATTTGTTGATTGTGAACGCATACCCATGTAATGTGATACAAGGTGGGCTTGGCGCCGCACCAGCGACCTCACCATAGGCAGGAAAACACAGACTGCACCCAAGACTGCTTGTATGAGTCCTGTTATGATAAGCCACAGCCACTTCTAGGCAAAATTTCCAGCCGCCGTTAAAATTTGGATACATCGACATGAATTCTTTCAAATCGTGCATCACCCTCTCCGCCATTCCATTTCCCTGCGGGTGATAGGGCGCACAACGCCGCAGTGTAATACCACAGTTCTCTGCCCACTCTTGAATCTTCCTGCTAATGAATGCAGGCCCATTGTCCGATATCGCAACCTTTAAATTGGACAGAGAGAGATAAAACTTTATTATGTCCTTGATGGGGTTCAGGGGTGGCGGGGGTCGGGAGACTAACCCCCAATCCTCCCTTTCCTCAGACGGCGGCCAGTCCTTGCTTTCTGGCGGCGTCTTCGGCCATCCGGACGGCCCAGAGCTGCTCCTCTGGGTCCAAGCTGAGCAGCAATGTCTCCCACTGCTCGGCCGTAGTTATGATGCGTGTATTAGTGCGGGAGGTGTTGGTGGGTGAGGCTTTGGGGCATTGCCAGATAATACGATCGAGGTCAGCGCGGGCCTCGCAGGCTTTGCAGAGTGGGAAGTATGCATCGAGGTACATGCGGTTGTGAAGCACGGGGTTCGGAAAAGTTGGTGCCTGAAGGAGTCGCCAAGTGGTGGATTGAGATTTATTCAGTGTTTTGTGTGCTGGGGGGTAGCGCAACCGCTCTCTGCGGTAGTGCAGGAGAATTTCTCTGAACGTGACGATTCGATCCCGCGCGTGACCGAATTGGAGAATATGCCTCTGTCAAGGAGGGCTATGATACTGTTTGCGTCTTCCTTGCAGGGCCGTGCAGCCATTATTCTGGTACATTAATCTATTGCGATCAGAAATGACTGAGTTTTGCGTATACCTGGACTTTTCTTTTTCAGGTCGGCGAAGTCTACATGTGTGACTTCAAAAGGTTTGTCTGAGCGTTCAGGCAACACATGCTCGTACGGTTGTGGAAGATACTTGACTTTGTTTATCTGAGACATTGCAGATATGGAATTGAAACCTATGACCTTACATAGGTTTCAATGTCTCTTTTCATGTGTTTCCACCTAAACCTTCGAAAAATCTTGTATGTGCAGCAGAAACCATCGTGGCCGCCGGGCTCTGGAGTGTCGTGCTACAGGCGGAGTATTTTTGAAGCAAGAGTCTCGGGTACCATGAATTTCCCGTTTTCAAAATATAGGTCGTCACATTTTCCCCACAGCTTCGTCACATTAATCATCTCATGTGGAAGCTCAATTGCCAATCGAAACAATGCATCGGCGTCTGTCAGATGGCTGCCTGAACGATGTGCGCCCTGCACCCTTTATGCTGCCAGAAATCCCCCCTTTTGAAGGATACTACTTGTGTACTATTTACCTAACAAACATGTACGGAAAGACTTTTGGCGTAAGAGCCGAATTCGCATGGGAGGGTTGAAACCTCTGTTGACAATAAACCAAGGCAGAAAGCTACTTGGAAAGATAATCCTCAAATCGTACCGGGAAACTGTAACGTCGGTGGCCATCGTCCATGGAAAATCGGTGCGGCTCAGGCGAGTAGCACAAGGTTCCATATGCGACTGGGCCAATTTGTAACAGAACAGGTAAGTAGACCGACAAGGTGGCCATCGCTGTTTATTGTTGTTGTCCTGAGTGGGCGTGGCACATACCCACAGTGGGGGATTGGCCAAGAATCGGGTGGAATCGAGTGGGAATGCACTGTTTATTAAAGCTCATCCCCGCTCTCCACTTCTTCGTCTTCGGAATCACCTTTCTCGCTTCTTCTTCTCCGGCTAGGTTACATGAAATACAAGATAAACATGGTAAGTGCGTTCTATGTAAAGCAAATATACCCATGCGCATTATAAGGAAGAAAACTATAGCTTAACTGGACAAAGTGAATGTGAACGTGCTGGTTAATAATATATTTTTAGTGGTTTCTTAAAGAGGTTTGAACTGACGTCAAAGTTCAAATTTGTTTCGAGTTTATTGACAAGCAAATCATTTGTTGTGTCATTAATTGTTTTCCGTAATTAGTCCGTATGACTAGCATGTGTCGTTCTCGCTGACTAAAGTAGTAAGGTGATTCATCATTGTTGCTGTTTGTGTATAACTTTTGCTGATGCACAAAGTGGAGTAATTTGTAATAATAGATTGTAATAATAGAACTTGTCAAGCTTTATGAACAAAGACGTTCTCAGATTCCACGGATGTTCTTTGTGGCGTGCATAGCAGCTCAGTATACTTTATTTTCTTGCAATATTGATAATTCATTGTAATTTCCTTCTTTTGTCGTTCCCCGTATTAAATTTCCATAACACAATCTAGAATAATAATAATAATAATAATAATAATAATAATAATAATAATAATAATAATAATAATAATAATAATAATAATAATAATAATCTCTTTCTGTCAACTGCAGGACGAAAGCCTCTCCCACCAATCGCCAAATATTGATGTCATGCGCAAGCTGATTCCAACTTGCACCTGCAAATTTCTTATTTTCATCACCCCGCCTAAATTTCTGCCGCCCTCGATGGCGCTTCCCTTCCCTTGGCACCCACTCTGTAAGTGTGATGGTCCATCGGTTATCTGTCCTATGGATTACACGGCCAGCTGCCCAGTCACGTATGGATTTTCGCAACTTGGCGGCTGCATGTGGCCACTGTCACGTGCCATCGACAGAGTCTGGCACATAACGTCAGAAATAAATAAGGTCGCATGCAGATGCTGCCTGGCACACCGCATACAGGCACAGCAACGCATACTGTCACAACGATGGGTCTCGCGTAAAATAAACAATTTGCGCGCGTCAACTGCCACGTGACCCCATACAGGGTCACGCAAAGAACGTCACAGCCGTTGCGACAAGCACGAATCTTTCCGGAGGTGTGTAGGTGGCCTATCTCTTGTGACATCCACTACACATAGGAGACTTGTGTAGCAGTGGCCTCCCGCGTATGAGTTGCCACAATGCCGCGGATGGTGTGTCGTGTAGAATGTCGCAACTATGTGGCATGCACGCAGCCGCGTATACGTCGGTGCAAGAGCGCGAGCTCGACGCCTGGCCCACGCCCCTGCGCACCGTCCTGGGGGAGTCCGCGCGCGTTTTCAACCCAGCGCATTGGCCACGAGACGGAGCCTAGCGTCACGTGAGGCACTTTCATTAGGAATCGCCGAGCAGGGCGTGCGGCGCGCTTTCATTCCACACGAGTACCTCGGCGCGGCGGTGGATTTGTTTTGGCCCGTGCCGCGGGGTGGGCTCTCCTGCGAGGCTCGTGTTTTCATCACGATGATGTACCCTCGGCGTAGGAATCAATTGGGCCCCCCTCTCTCACGAGCTCGCCGAGGCTCGGCGTGTACCGTTGCACTGCCGGCCGAGGTTCCTACTTCTCTCTCTCTTTTCTCTTGCTTTCGTTCGCGTGTGCGGGAGCGCAATTAGAATAGGGTTTCATGCTTAATGAAGTGCTCGCAACTAGCGAGCAGTGGTTATTAGGGAGCGAAAACATAAAGCGGGAACATGGTACAAGTTACTCTCGATAATTTCGGGCAAGAAATCGCAGAAGCAATTATGAGAAAGGAAGAGCGCACTGCGCCAGCATAGAGGTTTTTGCTTCTGCATACTTTTGCCGAATCAGTTGTCTACGGGGGAAAAAAAGGAATTTTCGGGAATAACTTTCTGTGATACTTGTGGTTTCGAATGAGCGTGGCCCAGATACCTTTATCCCATGTTGAACATTCTCACCCGCGTCACACTGGAAACAAATATCAATCTCACCCACGCCGGCTTTGGAACAATCACGACACATGTGGCTCTTTGTGTGACTGGACGCAAGAGTGTTCAGGTAAATAGAACAGGCCTGGCTGTCACGCTCAATATTGGCTTGGGGCGGCAGGCCCTGCAATTCAAGACTGTGGATGCATGGGGATGTGGACATGTTGATCGTTCGTGTTTAATTGGGATGAAGTGTAGTGAAACACCAGGGCTGCGATTTTGTAGCGATGCCATTTCTTATACTATTCTTTTCGCGCTTCTTTTTCCACTGCGTCAGCGGTCCGGATGATCCCCTGCCCACGTTAATTATATCAATGGGATCAGCCGCCCGTGCACGGGGAATGATAAGATTGGCATAGAATCGAGTGAAAGGCATCGCTAGAAAATAAAAAAAAGAAACGACAGACACACAGTGCTTACTTTCAACATAACCATCTCTAGGTTCTATAGTGTCTCGCTGCGCTTCACTCCAATTGAATATTCATGACCCCATGAATTTTCTAATGAGGTCGCCTCAAGGGCCTACTTTCCAATTTTGAGGGCTTCAGTTTTGCCTCATGATGTCCAATAATGTAGCCGCGGCCGAATACCAAAGAGATGCGCCCGGACACCAGAAGCGTCTCCGTTCGATTGCAGAGGTGTTAACGACGCGCTTAACCCGTATACATCTTCGTAGAATGACAAGTTCACGAGCAACAAATCTCACTCTAGCTCCATTTCTAAAGAATGCAGCAGCTATATAATAATTATGGGTGGCCGAGTATAGTTTTTTTTTTTTTTATGAATCGAATACGTATAGTAAATGTCCAATATCGAATCGAATATCGAATAGTCAAACGCAAACGCATTCGTCTATAGCAGGAATGTTCGTTTCGGTGCAATTAGGTATCATGCTTGTACTGACTGTGAGAACAAAGACATCCAGCTATCCCCGACAATTAGAGCCAGTGGTAAACGCACGATCTCTAATTGATTGTCAATAAAGTAACTGCCCGAATAGTCTCAATTTTTTTATTGCAAACAAGCTACACAAGAAGGAATGGCTGCTGCATGACCAGCTTTCCGAAAAAGGGCGAATAAGTGGTTGAAAAATGCATCAGAGGTTGATGCAAAAGAAAGGAAAAACGTTCCGAAGGGCTTGTGCTCCGCAGACTGATGTAAAAAGGCCCGTTTCGAGGAAAACATCACTGGTAGTAGAGTAATAAATGAAACTGCTACGTGACTGGGCTGGCAAAATAACACTAAATTACAGGCTACAACTAACGATCACACGGTGCCATGTAGCCTGCTGCCACGATGCCGAAAACAAAGTTTTGCGTCACTCATTTTGTTTCTGCATTGCTTCGAAAGCTTTTGTCGTTGTTTCATTACTGAAATTTGATACACTTTATTTAACAGTCGGTAGTTGCATAAATATTTGCTGAGTTTCGACACTCAAAAATACTGAATTGTTAACTTTCTTATTCGAATACGAATAGTTAGTGCGCGATATTCGATTTGTATTAGCTCGAATAATCGTCAACCGAGAAGAATAATTCGAGTATGACGTGCAATTGAGAGAATCGTGCTAGTAACAGCGCAGAATGTAGACAAGAGACGAGACAAGAAGACACTACAAGCATCAATCATTTTGCGCTGTTACTAGCAGGATGGAAAACCAACAAGCCCAAGCTGCTATTCTAGTGAGAGAATCACACGCGACACACTACGAGCTGTCGCAATCGTAGTTTCTGTCTTTAAAAATGGGCGAAAAAGACGGCGTGCAGCCTGACGCACGCGGCACACCCATGTGACGCAGCGAGCACGCGCATCGGTTCACGTGAGGAGAGGAAGAGGAGGCTGATTGTGGGTTCTGCGTCACTTCCCGCGAGCTATAACGGCGCCACTTTTTCCAGTTTCGACATGGGAAACAAGAATGTTTTGAGGCCACTTTTTTTTTTTTTTTTTTTTAGATGAAGACATTGCAAGACTTTCACTATCACAGAAGGCAGAGCCTTAGTGATAGGGGGGGGGGGGATTTCAATGCTCAGCACGCGGCTTGGGGGTACAAATTTGAAAACCCCAAAGGTAGACACCTATGGCTAGAGAAAAGTGAGAGAAGTGGTTCTTGTAGGGAAAGGAGAAAAGGCTGGCACTATGTTCTGCAATCCTTGCGGGAGCGCAGCTCAGCGCCAGCAGGGGGAAGGATATGGGAGTGCAGGATATAGAAGGAGGGAGAAAGGTAGAGAGTCGCCATGGCAGCAGCGGAGCAGCCCAGCCTGGAAGGCCCAGTGGCTTCGACCGGAGGAGTGGACTGGTGATAGACCTTGGAAGGTGGCCCAGCAAAAGCGAAGTTTAGGCGGATCAGGAGGCCCGAGGTGGTGGATAGCCGTTAGGCTATTCGTCTTTGAAACGCACAACAAGAAGGCCTTACCCTCATCACAGACCCGTCAACACCTACGAGGCGGGGGTCTAGTGTTAGTGTGGACACTACGCCAGATCTCACCTTTACAATGAACATTAAGGATGCGAAATGGATTAACACCCAACAGGATCTAGGCAGCGATCATAACATCCTCGAAATCACTGTTGAAGCAGGGCCACACAAATCTAAGGGAAAACAACTCAAAACTGTACACTGGAACAAACTCAGACAAATTCGCCAGAAAAGTGATAATGCTATCACAGACATCGTGGAGTGGAGCACGCAGCTTAAAGGGACACTAAAGGTTACTATTAAGTCAACGTGAACAGTTGAAATACCATCACAGAAACCTCGAAACGCTTGTTTCGTGCCAAGGAGAGACTTATTTTAAGAGAAAATGCGTTCTGAAGCGTCCGCGTACCTCTAGCGCAGTTCAAATCGCCCGCCCTCCGATCGAGGAGTACTGACATCATGGTCTCATAGTGACGTTGCGCCATCGGTGAGTAGAACGGCGTCCGGAGACGGCGCTACGGCTTTTCTGCGCAAAACGCGAACGCGCGGCCAGAAACAGAGCCAAGACAGAGCCGACAGCAGAGCGAAAGCGGGAGTATGGTGGCTAGCGGAAGGAGAAACGAATTACGTCCCACATTACGTCCCACGGCACACGGAGAGTCCGTTTTCGTTAAACTATAGGCTGCGGCGAGCTCGCAGCGTGGTCGGCGTGGTCTATGAGAAGCGACGAGCCTTTTCGCACTCGCAACAGGGCATAAAAATGTGCGAATCGACGCAAAACTCGGCCTAGAAACGTGCTTCGCCACAGCCAGGGCTCAATACGACCCAAGCTGGCACGACCCAGATGTCGTTTCCCGCACCGCCACCAGGCGCCGCTACTATATCTCAAACTCCAGCGCAAGACGCCCATAAGCTGGTTCTTCATTCTATGACGCTAACTTCGACGCTCGTCGCAATGGACCCTGACACCGACAGATTGGCTCGCGATGGTGGGCTCAACTTCAGCGATTTGAGCACCGACGAGCGCGACCTGCTGCTGAGGGCTCGCACTGCCGGCGTCGTTGCGTACTACGACGGCGGCCTCGACACCGGCTCTCCGGAGCGGGAAAGCAACGAGGGCTTCCCACGACATCACATGGACGTGGCATTCTCGCTGCTTGTTCCAAATGAAAGTTTCGCGAGCCAGCAGAACCCTCACAGCACGACGCGATAACGAAACTACTGAAACTCCAAAGCGTGCGCGGCGCAGAGTCGAGCGCGCAGAGTCGAACGAAAACGAAACCTTTAGAACACCTATATTACTGAAGGGTAACGTCAAAATGTTACTTTTTCTTAGAATCGAATAGACGTAGACAAGTAGCATTTTTTCCGTCTTATAATCGAATGAAATGATATTTTTAATACGAGTAGTTGAGTATTAGTAACACAAATTATGAGGAGTCCTTTCGTCATCGGGCTAGTACCGGAATGTCGCTGGGGGGTCTCAAATCGTGTTATGCACTTACCTCAATTTCTCGGTTACTAAAGCTCTGTTCGCGATTATATTGACGCCTTAGACGTTCTAGAACGTTGCTCTACCACTTTAACTTGAGTTTCTGGTAACCTTTAGTGTCCCTTTAAGCAGGATGTTCACGCAGCCACACAAGTAATCCCCCAGGACGCACAAATGGAACAGGTAGACAGTAAACTCCTACATATGTGGGAAGCTAAAGAAAGTCTCTTGAGGAGATGGAAAACTCAGAGACACAACAGGACGCTTCGACACAGGTTGGCCTGGCTTAACAGAGATATAGAAGCATACGCACAACAGCTCTGAAACCAACAATGGGAATATGGACAATCAGTTAGGATTGTCCAGAGCGTGGAACTTCCTCTGGCATGTTTTGAATCCTGAGGAAAGTAAAGCCACGTACAGACAAAACATAAGCAAAATCTTACATGCATATGACAAAACTGAAGCAGCTTTAATCGATGAGATAGCCGCAAGGTATTTATCTCGGGTTAAGCCAACAATTCACCCAGATTACACAGGCACCAAAAACAGACAATTAGACGGAGAGATTAGCGAGGCGGAATTGAGAGCAGCTCTACAGAAGCTTAACACTACATTGTTACGTTTCGCCTACGACGCGCGGTATAGCCGGCGCGGATGCAACGGACGCCGGGGCTTCGTTCAAAGCGGCACACATTTTGGCCCGTTCGGCGCCGCCGCTACGCCTCCCCGCCAAGCGCGTCCAGGCATGTTCCCATGCCACGTGTCTTCGTGTGCGTGTGTGTGTGTGTGTGCATGTTGGTGCCCACGCTTGTCGAAGCGCGGCAGCCGGGGAGAGGAGCTCCCCCAACTGTGAAGCGAGGAGGTCTGAGCGGCGCCGGCCCGGCGGATGCGTCACCTACTCATCTCAACGTTCCCGAGTGGCGCCGGCCCGGCGGATGCGTCACCTACTCGTCCCAACGTTCCCGAGCGGCGCCGGCCCGGCGGATGCGTCACCTACTCGTCCCAACGTGCCCGAGCGGCGACGTCACGTGCGCGTCTATAGAGGCGTTCCTTCTTGCCCTCAACTGCGAGAGTATAAAAGCAGCTGCCCCCGGACGCCGAGAGAGGCTCCGATTTCTTCTGTTGAGTAACGTGCTCTCCAGTCTCTCCACTTCGGTCGACCTGACCGCCCGCTCTTTTGCGATGCTAGAATAAACAAGTTGTTCTGTTACCAGTCGACTCATGCTTTGCCGGGACCTTCGAATGCTTCCAGTTGTGCCCCAGGCCGCCAGGCCAACGCTACCCTTGGGGCTTGCGACCCAGGTGCAACAACGGGCGTCAGCGCTGAGATTCCAACAACTGTCTGCCAGCGGTGAGATCGCGACAACGGAGGCCAGCAGCGAAGAGATGCAGTTGACTGTATGCTGAGCAGCACAACGACCATCCGGGAGCAGTGCAACGAGCCCTGTGTGATGACTGGTTGCCTGCAGCGGAACGACTGCGCTGAATTCTTGGCTGCGAGGTTTGGTGAGTGCGGGACTTTCTTCTTCTGAGTTTTGCCAGGCTTTTGTTAGTGTCAGAAACAGAGCTGGTAATTGTGGTTGTCGTTGCTGCCGGGTTAGTTTGCGGCAAGACAATAGTAGGCAGTAGAGAAAGCAGCATTCAGAGCAGCCATGGATTTGAAGTCGTTGCGCAAACCGAAATTGCTGGAGCTTGCAAGAGAGTTGGGTCTGGATGTCTCGGACAAACTCAGAAAACCAGAACTGCTAAGGGCTATTCTTGAGTTAGAAGCTGAGGATGACGAGCTGTCGGAATGCCTTGAGACCATTGAGGAGAGGGAGACTGCAAAAAGACAGCAGCGCGAACTTAAAGAACAAAAAGAGAAAGAAAAAGAAGAGCGCGACCACGCTTTGGAAATGAAGCGTCTCGAGGTAGAGATGGAACGCGCTCGTAATGGAAGTCAGGCACACGGTGCAGGAGAACGAGTATTGTTCAAAATGACTGACCTGATGCGGCCGTTTAAGCTTGGAGAGGACATTGGTTTGTTCCTGGTTAACTTTGAGCGAACGTGCGAGAAGCAGGGGTTCTCTCGGGAAACGTGGCCACAGCGCTTGCTCACTTTGTTACCCGGTGAGGCGGCCGACGTAGTCGCTCGCTTGAATAGAGAGGAGGCAGAGGATTTCGACAAAGTGAAATCGAGTCTGCTAAAAAAATACAGGCTGTCAGCGGAGGCGTTCCGTCGGAAGTTTCGGGAAAATGAGAAAGGCAGAAGTGAGTCATATACAGAGTTTGCCTACAGGCTAATGTCAAACATGCAGGAGTGGCTCAAAGAAGAGAAAGCGTTTGGTGACCACGAGAAAGTTCTGCAGTGTTTCGGGCTGGAACAGTTTTACAGTCGGTTACCTGAGAACGTGCGGTACTGGGTCTTGGATAGGCCAGACGTTAGTACGGTTGCTAAAGCCGCTGAGCTAGCCGAGGAGTTTGTGACGCGTCGGGCTCGCGGAGCTAAGGACGGTCAAAAGGGTGAATTTGGCTCCAAGTTTGAGAGGCCAAAGTTCACACCCATGAGAGCAAGGGGCGACACACGTCGTGCGGATGCGAGTGAAAGCAGTCCGACCGAACGTAAGGAGACGGCGGCAGCCGAAGCCGAACGCAGAAAGCGGTTCGAGACGAGGCAAGCGCGCGTGTGTTATACGTGCCAGAAGCCGGGTCACTTTTCGGCGCAGTGTCCGGAAACAAAAACAAAAGTCGTGTTTTTGTCATTATGCAGCACTGACGAGAACATGAAGCTTCTCGAGCCTTACAAGCGAGACCTCCTCGTGAACGGGAAAGAGTGCCGAGTGCTTCGCGATTCCGCAGCTACGATGGATGTAGTTCACCCCTCCTACGTAGAACCCGATATGTTCACGGGCGAGTGCGCATGGATCAAGCAAGCCGTGGAAGCTCATAGCGTGTGTCTGCCCGTAGCAAAAGTGCTTATTGAAGGACCTTTCGGAGCGCTTGAGACGGAGGCCGCAGTGTCATCTATGCTGCCCCCCCAGTACCCGTACCTATTTTCGAACAGGTCCGATCACCTCCTGCGCGAGAAGGGGCTTTTGTTTGGTGAGGCTAGCGTTCAGGCCTTAACCAGATCGAAGGTTCGGGAGCTCGCTGCAAAGGCGGTAGTTGCGGGGCCGACGTTGTCGAACAATGAGAAAGGGTCAGAGGCGCAGCAAGCTGATATTCAGAGCACGCCTGAACTGAATAAAATTGAGCCTGTAGCGTTGAAGGCACCAGATACCGGAGAGGAAATGCCCGATAAGGGAAAGTTAGAAGAGCTATCTGCGGATTTGCTCATCGCGCCTACGTCAGATGGACTTAATAGGTTGCTAAAAGTCAGCAGGGCGGCTTTGATAGCCGAGCAAAAAAAGGATGGCAGCCTAGAAAACATACGCTGCATTGTCAAGGAAGGTATCGCCAAGAAAAGTGCTCGCTTTGTGGAAAGAGGTGGGGTCCTGTACCGGAAGTATCTAGACCGCAGGGGAGTGGAGTTCGATCAGCTGATCGTGCCTCAATGCTATCGTCAGGATCTGTTGCGCTTGGCGCATGGGGGTTCGTGGTCCGGACACCTAGGAGTTAAGAAAACTAAGGACCGTCTCTTGCAAGAGTACTATTGGCCAGGGTGTTTTCGGGACGCAGACCATTTCGTGAGGACATGTGATACCTGTCAGCGGGTGGGCAAACCAGGGGACAAATCGAGGGCGCCGTTGAGATTGGTACCTATCATTACGGAGCCTTTTAGACGGCTCGTTATTGATACAGTGGGATCTGCCGGTAACAGCCACGGGGTAAAGACACATTTTGACTGTGATCTGCCCAGCGACAAAGTTCCCTGAAGCAGTGCCGCTTAAAGAACTCAGCTCAGTTGAGATAGTCAATGCACTACTGTCCATATTTGCGCGAGTTGGTTTTCCTGCGGAAATCCAGTGAGATCAGGGCACGGTGTTTACGAGCGCTTTGACGACAGCCTTTCTCGAAAGGTGCGGGGTAAAGCTGTTACACAGCTCAGTGTACCACCCACAGTCGAATTCCGTTGAGAAGCTCCACTCCGTCATGAAGCGCGTGTTGAGAGCATTGTGCTTTGAAAATCAAACTGACTGGGAGCTGTGTCTGCCTGGGGTGATGTTTGCATTAAGGACCGCGCCGCATGCGGCTACGGGGTTTTCGCCAGCTGAGCTGGTGTACGGTCGCTCGCTGCGATCTCTGCTTCGCATGCTTCGAGAATCGTGGGAAGGCAGGGGCGACGACCCAGTCGTGGTGGAGTACGTGCTTAAGCTCCTCGAACGCTTAAGAAGGGCACAGGAGTTGTCAGGTGAAGCAATGGCGAAGGCCCAGCAGAGGGCCAAGGTTTATTATGATCGGACAGCCAGGGCCCGTCGTTTTTAGGTGGGCGATGAGGTCATGATATTGCGCACATCGCTAAAAAACAAACTAGACGTGCAGTGGGAGGGCCCAGCACCAATTGTTCAAAAACTGTCGGACGTCAACTACGTGGTGAGTCTGCCAGGAAAGCGGAAAGCACAGCAAGTTTACCACTGTAATCTGCTCAAACCCTATAAACAACGGGAAGCAGTGGTGTGCATGATGGTAAACGTTCCTGAAGAGCTTCCGGTCGAGCTTCCGGGACTAGGCTCAGTGACGAACAGGAAAGACACCGATCAGGTCATTAGTGACTTAGTCAGTGGAGCATCGCTGTCGCCTGAGCAGAAAACCGAACTACACCAGCTCTTACAAGGGTTTCAAGGTCTGTTCTCTGAGAGGCCTGGTAGTACTTCTGTCCTTACTCATGATATAGAACTTACCTCCCCAGAGCCAGTACGATCCAAGGCGTATCGGGTGTGACCCCGCCAGAGCGATATTATGGAGGCTGAGGTGAAGAAAATGCTACAGCTCGGAGTTATTGAGGCGGGTGAGAGTGATTATACCTCCCCTTTGATTTTAGTTGAGGTACCGGGCAAGGAACCTCGTCCTTGCGTCGACTACCGCAGGCTTAATTCCATCACTAAGGATCAAATTTATCCGATCCCTAACATCGAGGAACGCCTTGAGAAAGTTAGTAGCGCTCAGTTTATTTCCACCCTAGATCTTGTCAGGGGTTATTGGCAGGTTCCACTTACAGAAGAGGCTAGTAGGTATGCGGCGTTCATTTCACCAATGGGAACATTCCGTCCTAAAGTGTTGAGTTTTGGTTTGAAGAACGCGCCATACTGCTTTTCAAGCCTCATGGATAAAGTGTTGCGGCGACAGCAAGAATTCGCTTTACCGTATCTAGACGACGTAGCGATATTCTCCGCATCCTGGTCTGAGCATATGGCACACTTGCGGGCAGTGCTAACCCGCCTGCGCGAAGCGGGCCTGACAGTCAAGGCTCCTAAGTGCCAGTTAGCACAGGCCGAGGTTGTCTACCTCGGTCACGTGATTGGTCGGGGTCGTCGCCGCCCCTCTGAAATAAAGGTGGCCGCTGTGCGAGACTTCCCGCAACCGCGCACGAAGACCGATATTCGGTCGTTCTTAGGTGTCGCCGGCTACTATCAGAGGTACATCCCCAGGTACTCTGATATCACGGCTCCCCTGACGGATGCTCTAAGAAAGACAGAGCCGCAAACAGTCGTCTGGGACGAGACAAAGGAAAGAGCTTTTAGCGCCCTAAAGAGTGCCCTAACAAGCCAGCCTGTGCTACGATCGCCCGACTACACAAAAGGGTTCGTTGTTCAGTGCGATGCTAGTGAGCGAGGCATGGGCGTTGTACTGTGCCAACGGGAAAATGGAGAAGTGGAACACCCCGTCCTGTATGCTAGTCGTAAGCTGACCAGTCGTGAGCAGGCGTATAGCGCCACCGAGAAAGAGTGTGCGTGTCTCGTGTGGGCCGTTCAGAAATTGTCATGCTATCTAGCCGGCTCGAGGTTTATCATTGAGACGGATCACTGCCCTCTCCAATGGCTGCAGACCATCTCTCCCAAAAATGACCGCCTCCTGCGCTGGAGCCTCGCTTTGCAACAATATTCCTTTCAGGTGCGTTACAAAAAGGGGAGTCTCAACGGTAACGCCGATGGCTTAAGTCGAAGCCCCTAACGTGGGAATCAGCCTCAAAATTGTTTGTTATTGATGTTTTTTCTTCCTGAGGCAGGATTTTTAACATATTGCTTTTGTGTAGTGTTTCAAAGTGATGATGTGCTTTCTAGTGCAATTTTCCGATTTGTGGACGCGTTCTGAGTGCTGCTAGACTACTGTAAGGAACTAGGCAGTGGTATAAAAGGGGAAAGAGCCTGGCAGGGCTTAGTGAAGGTTGTTTCGTGCTTGCTGACTGACCGGTTGAGTTTCGGCGTAGTTCTAACGCTTGCCGGGAACGAGAACAAAAATGTGAACTCTCCCGAAGTCACTTTGCAGTGTCCTGTGCGAACCTGAACGAGAGAACGAGGCCTTCTCTGTGCGCTGCGCTCAAGAAACGTCGAGGGACGCCGACTTCGGTTATGAGCATCATCGAGCGACATCCCTCCGGACAGCGAATGCAGTCCCCTGACCATCAGGATCTCCTTCCCCCGGCGGGGCGGTCTGTTACGTTTCGCCTACGACGCGCGGTATAGCCGGCGCGGATGCAACGGACGCCGGGGCTTCGTTCAAAGCGGCAGACATTTTGGCCAGTTTGGCGCCGCCGCTACGCCTCCCCGCCAAGCGCGTCCAGGCATGTTCCCATGCCACGTGTCTTCGTGTGCGTGTGTGTGTGTGTGTGCATGTTGGTGCCCACGCTTGTCGAAGCGCGGCAGCCGGGGAGAGGAGCTCCCCCAACTGTGAAGCGAGGAGGTCTGAGCGGCGCCGGCCCGGCGGATGCGTCACCTACTCATCTCAACGTTCCCGAGCGGCGCCGGCCCGGCGGATGCGTCACCTACTCGTCCCAACGTTCCCGAGCGGCGCCGGCCCGGCGGATGCGTCACCTACTCGTCCCAACGTGCCCGAGCGGCGACGTCACGTGCGCGTCTATAGAGGCGTTCCTTCTTGCCCTCAACTGCGAGAGTATAAAAGCAGCTGCCCCCGGACGCCGAGAGAGGCTCCGATTTCTTCTGTTGAGTAACGTGCTCTCCAGTCTCTCCACTTCGGTCGACCTGACCGCCCGCTCTTTTGCGATGCTAGAATAAACAAGTTGTTCTGTTACCAGTCGACTCATGCTTTGCCTGGACCTTCGAATGCTTCCAGTTGTGCCCCAGGCCGCCAGGCCAACGCTACCCTTGGGGCTTGCGACCCAGGTGCAACAACGGGCGTCAGCGCTGAGTTCCCAACAACATCCACGCTGGGACGGGACGGAATAACAAACAAGACCATCCGAAATCCCGATGATGCCTCTCTAGAACAACTTACCAAGTACATGAACGAATGCTGGAAATCCGGTACAATACCACAACAATGGAAAACGGCCCAGATTATTCTACTACCTAAACCAGGCAAGTGGCTACAGTTGGAGAACCTGAGACCCATTTCACTCACGTCCTGTGTGGGCAAGCTCATGGAGCACGTTGTCCTAACGAGACTGACCAACTATCTCGAGGATAACGACGTTCTTCCCCCTACAACGTTGGGCTTCCGGAGAAATTTGTCGACACAGGATGCAATGCTCCAACTTAAGCATCAAATTATAGACAACACAAGTCGGAACACCAAAGCTATCCTAGGATTGGACCTAAAGAAAGCTTTTGACAGTGTTACCCACGAAACAATACTAAACAGAATAAATGAGCTTGGCCTAGGCCAGCGAGTATACAGTTATATACGAGACTTCCTTACCAACAGAAAGGCACACATTAAGATAGGAGACCTTAATTCCGAAGAACTACAGATCGGAAGCGCAGGTACGCCCCAAGGTTCAGTAATATCACCAATGCTGTTTAACCTGGCTCTTATTGGATTACCAGCAAAGCTACTGGAAATAGATGGCCTCAATCATACCATCTACGCTGACGATATCACCCTCTGCGTGAACGATGGCAACGATGGACAGGTTGAAAACACAGTAAAGCGTGCCATAGAAGCAGTTGAACAATACCTAGCAGGAACTGTACTGGCGTCTTCGGCAGAGAAATCTGAGCTCCTCATTTATGTACCGTCGCGACATGGCCGAAAGCCACGCAACTACGAAGAACGAAACAATCCGGAAATTCACCTAACTACGGCAGAAGGTACGCCCATACCCAAGGTTGACAAGATCAGCGTATTGGGCCTCATCATTGAAAGTAACGGTTACAATGGAGAGACCATACGCAAATTAGACACTATAGCATTTGAAATCATGCGGCTACTTAAACGAATAGCCAACAAACAGTGCAATGAAAGAAGGCAATCTGATTCAACTAGTCCAAGCGTTCGTAATAAGCAGAATAGTATACGTGGCACCGTACCTATGATGGTACTCGTCAGAAAAATACAAATTAGACAGCTTAATCAGAAAAATCTACAAGCAAGCAATCGGACTCTCCGTCACCACCAGCAACGATAGACTACTGCAGCTAGGTCTCCTACACTGGATGAGCTAATCGAGGCACAACGAATAGCACCAATACGAACGCCTGTCCAAAACTAAAACAGGTAGGCAAATATTGGATCGCCTAGGTATGAGGTATCATACCCAACATGGCGTCAAAGTAGATATGCCCATACACATCAGAGACATGATAACCATCGCTCCAATACCCAAGAATATGTATCCTACCCACCATCAGGGTAGACGGGAAAGCAGAGCACGCAATATACAGAAGAAATTCGGCAACAGCAAGGGTACCACATTTGTAGACGCAGCTAGATACAGACACAAGCGCGCCTACACAGCAGTGGTGATAAATTATGAGGGAAAATGCACGACGTGCGCTACAGTCAAAACGCCACATGCAGAAACCGCAGAGGAAATAGCTATTGCGCTAGCCATAGCACAAGCACTAGTGGGCGTAATCATCAGTGATTCCCAGACGGCCATGCGAAACTTCGCCAACGGTCGAATCTCCCCAGAGGCACTACGACTCCTAAAATTAGCTAATAACCGCGACAAAAGTGTCGATATCATCTGGACACCCGCTCGCACACTACCAGACGGTAGCGATGAGGTGGCGCACCGCATGGCTCGAGAGCTTACGGACCGAGCCTCGGTTAGCCCCGCCTCACCGACTACTGATGAGTGGGAGTGGGAAGATCGAATGACCAGATTTCACGAAATTACGCGACACCATAGATTGCAGAGGCGTACGTTCCCGCCTCCGCACCCAAAATTAAGCAAAAACCAGTCTGTAGAATGGCGGCAGTTACATAGCAGATCCTATCCGAGTCCAGCTATTATGCACCTAATATACCCAGATTTATACCCAACGGACAAGTGCAGACATTGCAAATCTGTAGGCACCCTGGAGCATATCCTATGGGAATGTACGGCTGTAATCCAGGGTAACGGTGATGCAGCCTCAAACAGCGACTGCCTCCGCGCGCGCTGGGAGTCTGCGTTGCTCAGCTCGGACCTACAGCACCAACTCTGGGCCGTCCAGCGAGCCGAGGAAGCTGCCAAGGGCCAACAACCCTTGGCTGAAACCTAGGCGGGGTCCAGGCGCACCCCACCAAATCGCAGGGCACTGAATAAAGTTATTTGAATGAATGAAGACATTGCAGGCCCATGACGGCCCTCGCATTCCTTGTTCGCACTTCGCACACAAAGCTTCGCACTGAGACGTTTGACCTCCGCGCACCAGGTGCACTTCGTCTGCTTCGGGCGAACGAAGACCAGTTGCTTCCGTTACTGAGTTGTGTTATCAGACAACATGCTTTTCTCAATATTCGCTCTATTTTTTTTAGGAGAACGTTGGTTGCCTGCTCAGTGCAAATGGAAATAGAGTCACTGGCCCTCCTGCCCGATTCGTCAACGTCCGCGTCGGCAGCCTCGAGGAAGCGAAGCATCCGCTCTATTGACAGTTGTAGGATACTCTGATAGTAGCAGACGACAGCCATTACAACGCTGTTGATGACTATATACGTGACTGCACTGAGGCAGAAAGGAAAGCGTAAGGTGCTCAGTGCCTCGTGGACACTTCCAGCATGAGGACTTCAGCCGAAGTCCGCCATCCTCTTCTTACCTGTGCTATCGTTCCGACAATACGAGGCTCTTCAGCCGGTCAAGTTGTGTATATTGAGCTCGAACAATATACAAGATGTAATGTAGGACATCAGAGTCAATACTCGAAAGAATGTCGCGGCAGACGTCGCTCAAGCGATGGCATTAGGCTCCCGGAACTCTGTCCCCATCCTCGGTGTCATGGACTTTTACACCATCATTTTGCTAAACAATGAAGCCGCGACAGGTGCCATTTATGACATCGATGTGGTCCGATCAAACGACAACACGCCTACCCGTAGTTGTGCCATCGAAGGACGGAAAGTACTCCAGGTGTCCTGTCTCGTCAATTATCGTTGCGAGAAGATAGTTTTCATGGGCGACCACCTGCCATCGCATGTCAAGGCAAACCATTTCCAACATGCTGCACGGCCATGCGTACCCAAGTCGCATTAGGCGCCGGAAAGGCCAGTAATTCAATCACGTGAGCGCCATTAGTTCCGCGGTATGATCCCGTTTCGCGGCCTCATATACACTGTAGACACCTGCTTACAAGTTCCGAAACTGTTAAGGGCCCCAGACGCCTCACCAAAGAACCGTTCAAAAATTAGGCTGTAACTTTGCGTATTCAAGAAAATGGTGAGGGACCATTCACCAATCGAGAATCGTTTGCTGATGTCAGGCGATGTCGTTTTCGCAGCAGACTCTCCTGAAAAAATTGCGCTCCTCGGCCGCACGCACAAGATACATGCCGCGAAGCATGTATCTCTCGATTCCGCTCTACCACTACTGCTGAACATATTTCACCCGTGCTACAAAAATGCATTAGCTGAAAATGATGCCAAAGATAAGCGCTGCTACCGAAAAGCAACAAAGATAGGTACCGCGAAACTCTACACGTCAGCCAGATGAATTGGCAGAGCGTGACGGCCAAGTTGTGACGGTGCTCAAGTCGCTATTGAATGCGATCCGAATTCTTTTGGGCAATTTGAATAAACCAACATCTCAAAGCTGAGTGCAAATATTACATACTCAGTCTTAATTTATTAATCAACTTCTTAAATATTATGATTAGATGAAAGTTCTCAAGGAAAAAATTGTAGAGCAACATGAAAAACTCGCGAGACAGCTTTATGTTGCTCAATACGTGATACATCAAAGTGTTTTTCCGAGCTTGAAAGAAGCCCGCGAATACGCGCAAAGTACCTCGAGCGCCCAGTCGCGCGGCAATGTTGCGTGTTTTCGCGGGCTTCTTTCACGCTAGGAAAAACACCTTGATGTAGCACGTATTAAGCAACAGAAAGCTGTATCGGGATTTTACTATAGTATTTGAGAAATCGGTTAATGAATCAAGGCTAATTAGGCGCTATGCAAAAGTTAATCTAAGTATCTCCAAGTGACGGCAAACAACATCACTTCGGTTTGGTCCAGCTACGTGGCATTTACATATTTCTTAAATCTTGGCGCACGATAGTTAAGACACCCTGCATATATATAGGGCGTGACATTTGCATACTTTCTTCAATCTTGGTGCATGATAGCTGGGACAACCTGTACATAGAGGGCACGCACGTTAACGAGCATTCAACTGCACACACGCTACATATATGGTCGCTGTGAAATATATTTCTTCTAAACATTGCGAATTTCAGCTTGGAAACTTTAACCGACGAGTATTTTTTTTTTTTTTTAACGCAGACACGACCGGTATACGACTGTGGCTCAACCGAGGCTCGTGTAACCCCCAACGCGACTCGCGCGACAAACAGTACTCGCACGCGCTTCACAGACAACAGTTGCAGGATGGAAAAGGGTTGGCGCGCGTGGCGTAGGCCACGGGTCCGGCTCGGGAAACCCAGGAGCGGCGGTGGCGCATTCATTAGTCAGGCGACCTATCCAGGAGCCGCTCGCGTGGCCGCTGGCGTCCCTTTTCTCCTGCGCGGGACAGCCGCCGGTTAATCAAGACGAACGCCCGTCGCGCCTCTTCCTATTAATTCACGCGTGAAACTGGAGTCCCGAGGACGACGAGGCTGGCGCCGCGGTGTCTCTGGCTCGCGCTGTCCTCCGCCTCTCTCGCGCTAACGCCGTATTCCGGCCTCGCCGAATTTCACGGGACAGCCTCGTGGTGACAGTGGTGAGCTTACGGCGTCAGCAACGCAATACGTATACGGGCAAGCTGCGTCGGGTTTTACGTTAGCGTCGAGATCCATGGAGTTGCTACATCCCCGTGGAACCTCTTACGCATTATATATTGTTACGGAGTGATCAATACAAGGATGGATGCGACGTTTGGCAGAGCGATGAAGACGACGATGAGGTCGCTTGCACGTGGGCCATATCCGACATCTTCTCTTGCCCTAGCGTTCTTTGTAAATATTTTGTAAATACATTCTTCTCTTACATCTCGCCTTCGTCACACTTTGGTGGAGCTTCATGGTTACCGAACCATACTTTTGTAGTGCCTTTGAGGTAGAAAATAATATATGCCAACATCAGGGTAGGGCCACATCGGTTGTAAGCACTCGCGCGTTCGTACTCCGCTATAACCTGTCTTCAACCTCCGCTTCACCGGAACCGGAGAACGTGTCAGTATGATCGCTCATTGTATTCAATCCTTCTCAAAAGTTGCTCGGCCGTGACCTCCCGGACGCAGTTTCTCGGAGGGGTGGTACGCCAGTATGACACCTAGGATGACGTCATGGTACCACATTCCCTGTCGATGATAACCTCCTTCCAGGGAGGAAGGAAAGACTTAGGAAGGTCCCCTACCCTACCAGAGGGGTTGGAGAGTACCTAGGAGCCATGCCACACGCCAACGGATGCAGCTGTTCACCATGCTTGTTCATCATCATATACGCTGCTTAGGATCACATCAGTGCAAGACACCTATTGTGTAAAATATCCATCTCCCGAGTGGACCTAGCCAGGTGACGTTGAGTTTCCTCGCGTCTATTGCGGACAAAATATAGTTGTTTCACTCACTCACTCACTCACTCACTCACTCACTCACTCACTCACTCACTCACTCACTCACTCACTCACTCACTCACTCACTCACTCACTCACTCACTCACTCACTCACTCACTCACTCACTCACTCACTCACTCACTCACTCACTCACTCACTCACTCGGATATGCGTGAAGTCGCCCCATGCACGCAGAACTTTATATAATTGACAGGGATAAGCGGGCTAGTTGGTGGTCGTTATTGGAATGCATCATGTAACCGCACAAAAACAAGGGACAAAGAAGGAACACACAAGACAGGTGCGGATATTGATCCGCACCTGTCTTGTGTGTTCCTTCTTTGTCCCTTGTTTTTGTGCGGTTACATGATGCATTTATATAATTGCACGGTTAAATTGATGCCGTCATCTGTAGCGAGAATTCACACCAACTTTGTTTAGACCGTCGTGTTGTCACGAACGAATAAAAGCACCCGAGTGTTTCGTTACAAATGCCGCGAGTCGATATGACAATCCAGGTTCTAGCGTTCCTGGAAGAAGGTCCCTGCACTATTTATACCCACCATTATCGAGCTGGCTAAACAGACATATTCTGGCAGCGCACGCATGCAGAAACCACAGTGTCAAAGTTTTCTCCAGTGTTCGCAGTGCTAAACTCCACGCTCTGGATATGGCCTTCGAGGGCGGCGGGCACAGATTCTTCGTGCGACGACCGGTCTCGGAGGCCATGCTCTGAAAGCTGCCAGCAAGGATGTTATGAAATATGCGATAGCATTAGGAATTTGTGAGAATTCTTGAATGACATCTTGCTTGCGAGAACATTGATTCGCTATGCTGACAAAGCGGGTTTCTTTCAATAAATGATACCACAGTCACCACATGATATGTCATATATAAAAACAATGTCTCCCAGGAAGACAGTTTACGTGTTAGGTAATAATAAGTGAGTTGCATCGAACTTACGCAAACTTCTGTGCCACGAAAACAAGTGCTACGTATAGTATGAATTGTTGGCTTGGTTATTCCAGGAAGTTCACATAGTGTGCAATGACTGGGTCAAATGTAGCTTAACAATGTGTTAAACAGTTGCGGCTGCGGGTCTATAGTCCTGGCGAGAAATGCGAGGATGGATAAATAAAACGAAAATATGTCTATAACGTGGGATAAAAAGAAATTCATAAAAGAGTATAAAAGAAGAAATATTTGAGTCGCAGCAAAATCGGCATGCTTAGTAATTAGGACTTATACCCTCCCCCCCCCCCCCACCCGCTTTCTTTCTCTTTTTCTTTACGCAAGATTGTGTAAACTTTAAAACATCGTCTGTGGCCTAAAGAAACATTTGCTAGTCGTTTTACCATAATCGTCACTTCAGTGTCGTCATTCCGCTGTCGTCATGCCGTCGCCATGGTCATAGCACATTCGACGATCAATCGACCATCATTTTATTGCGATCATGCTGTCATTAATCAATCGTGATTATGCCGCCGTTGTCATGCGATCGTCGTCGTTGCGTCGTCGTCACACGGACGCTATCATGCATCCGTTGTCATACCGCCGTCGCCATGCCATGTTGGTTATGTTATCATCATTGATCCCTCTTCTTCATCCGGTCGCCGACGTACCGCAATCGTCAGGCCATCGCCGTCATAAAGTCGTCGTCACCTCAATGTCCTCATGTCGCCGTTATGCCATCGTAACAATTAAAGAATCGCGATCTCATCGTCGTCATGCCGTTGTCGTTATGCGCGTTTGTGGTTCGACTGATATGATTCCTTCTTTGTATCATGAGAAGCCAACAAGGACACCAAGGAAAACAGAGTTAATTACTTGTACTTACTAATTGAATTAAAGAAATGATAAATTAATGACAATGAAAGTGGACGAAAAAAATTACCGTACGTGGGGAACGATCCCACATCTGCGCATTACGCATGCGATGCTCTAATGCGAAGACGTGGGATTGTTTCCCACCGGTAGCAAATTTTTTTCATCCCCTTTCATTGCTATTAATTTATCATTTCTTTAATTCAATTAGTAAGTACAAGTAATTTACCCGATATTTTCCTTGGTGTCTTTGTTTGATGGCTTCTCATGATATGCTTAATCAAAATCGGGCCCCTCGGTTAAGCCCCTTTCTTCTCGTCATTTTGTATTTTCTATTCCATCGTCAATGCGTCGGCGTCGTGCCCCGACGCTCATCGGCAACCTTGGCAAGCGAGTCTCACAACAAAGTGGGACGATATCGAAGTACGTGGCGTGTAGCTAGCCGATGCTACGACATTCACAGAATCATACCACTATACACGTGTTAAATAAACGTGACTCCAGGAATATGGTCTGTCGTTACACTGCTCGATTGCTTTTCGCATTACCGTCGACAGACACCGCGAGACGAGTTCAGCCGTAATTTTGTGTTTTTCGTGTGACCCCCATCAAAAATTTGGAGGACGCTTAAGCTTCGCGTTTAAAAGTGGAACGCGATAGCCTTCAAATATCCCTGTCTGCTTCTCACGCTTCCCGGCAACTACAGCTTATATAACCGTAATGGTTACCGGAAAACGCTGGAGGCGAATGCTGTGCACGAAGGTGAGTTAGTAGGAACGCGGCCTTCTCGCGTTGGCCGCGGATGCGTGGAGGCGAGCGCCACCTGGACGGTGTTGTTGCAAGCAACCGAGCGCAGCGCACCGCTCTACGAAAGGTGGAAACGCTGCGAAGGGGGTTTATGTTTGAGTTTCCGCGTAAGAGAATTGTGTGTTTTTTTTTTGGTATATTCAAATTACAATCCAACGCTTTCATAACTGTAGGTTGTGCTTAAGTTGCACTTTACGATTTTTCTGACGCATCTTACTTTGAGGAATTCAGTTAGGTGAGGAGAGCCTTTCCGCCACGTGGAGAGCTTGCGTGGTTGTGGTTAGGAATCATTTTTCGCCAAGCGACGCCCGACGCCGACACCGCGTGTTTTTGCGACAAGGGGCCGTTAACGCTGTCGCGGTAAAATGGAGCCGCCGCTGCCGGGATCTCGAGCTTAGCAGCGCAACGACATAGACACTAAGCTACCACGTTCGCGGGTGCGTAATTCGCTTCAAAAAAGGATAATATATAGCGTTATACAGAACATTCGCGCTGTATTTGCGAAATTATTTTGAATCTTGGTCCCGTGATGTCTAGAACCTTTTGAGGGTGGGCGACTGACTGACTGACTAAGTGAGTGACCGAGTGATTGAGCGAGTGAGCAAGTGAGTGAGTGAGCGAGTGAGTGGGCAAGTGAGTGAGTGAGTTACGCAGAAACAAGAGTTGGCCGCCCACCTGCATACACAGGATCTGATATTGCTAACCTAGTTATTTCTTGGCTGGAGTGGCAAGCTCGAAAATATGTGGAACTGCTATCTATGTCTGAGCACTTTTGTTGAAAAATTCTCACGGTGTGGTCCCCGACATATGAAACCAGCCGGAGTTCAAAATACACCCGAAAGACGGCGAAAACAGGCTAAAGGGTTTCCCTCTCCAGTCTTACGTTCTCTAGATTCATCTCGCCTCTTTCTCTGTTGTACATGCGCCTTGAATATTCGCACCTTTTTCGTTGGCACAAGGGGGGGCCCCTCGGCTTCCCAAAGACGCGAGGCTAGGTCTTTCTTTCTTTCTTTCTTTCTTTCTTTCTTTCTTTCTTTCTTTCTTTCTTTCTTTCTTTCTTTCTTTCTTTCTTTCTTATCTTGCTTCCTCTCTTTCTTTCGTTCTTTCTCCAGTAGACCAGTATGCTTGCATCGGGAATGCCATTGTTCAGGAGGGAGCGCAAAGTGAAGAAGTAAAAGTACGGCCAACAACCCTTCAGTTCCCGCGTCTGTGCCAGCGCTTGTCTGCCGTCCTTCTGGAGGAGACGACGGCGACGAGTTCCCCCGTGCAGGCCGTCGCCGCTTCCGCAGCAGCAGCAGCAGACAGCGTCCGGCGCGACAGAAAAGCGCGCGCGCGGTGGGTTCCTTTCAATCGCGCGCCACCACGATCATAATTTAAAGCTGTCAAGGAGAGGAGAGGCTCGGCTTCGCGACTCGGGGCTCGCTCGTCGCTGCTGGTGCCCTGGGCACGGATCAACAAAAAGAAATGCTAGTTAAAAAAAAGAAAAAAAAAGGCCTGGCGCCGAGCACGCGCGTGCTCCCCAGAAGTGGGCTGTCGTCTGCCGTTCGCAAAACAGCTCGCGGTAGCTTTTCCCATTCGCATGCACCGCAACGAGAGAGCGCAGCCGCATGTTGTAGTACGCAGCGAGGTCGCCGTGGTCCCGGCCGACGAAAGGGTCCCGTAGCGGACTTCTCGGAAGCGAACTGCGCGGCGCATAGTCGTCGTCGGTGACGACTGGCGTCGTTTGCGGCCTGGGACGACGGGGTGGGGGGCTCTGCCCCGAAGTCGCCTTTTCGAAGGATGCATCTTCGCACGTTCGGACAAAAAGAAAGGAGGGGAATGGTGGGGTTAAGCCTGCCGCGTCGAAGCCGCCTTCCGGATTACACGACCTTCACAATAAGAGCCCCAACGCCAGAACGACCCCCCACCCACCCGACGCCGTTCTGCTCGTTAAGACAAGGATTCTTCCTCCAGTCGCCGGGCAGGCACAGGTAAGCAAATGGCGTTGCGATCGGCAGCACTGAAAGCACGAGAAGTCGCGGACAGGCGCCTTTTTGCTGGCAGTGGCGGCGGCTTTTGTCGACGGAAACAAGCTTAGCTATGCTTGTTGGCTTTTGATGCTCAAAGCAATTGCCTCTCGAAGTCCCCATACCGCCCGTCGCTTTTCCTTTTTCTTGTTCCTCTTTTCTTGTCGTTGTTGTCGACAGGCAATCCTTTCGTTTCGGCTAGGCCTAATGACTTCTGCACCACCCTTCTCCATCCTTTCTTCTTTTGTAGACGTTGTTTACCAGAGGACGAAACGGCGAACACTTGCAAGCAGGGACAAGGTTTTCCCGAGGGTCGGCTCCTTCCTGGTGCATTAAAAAGGACTTGCCCTTAAGAAGCCGTCGCAAATACTTAAGAGGCCGTGTATATGTCCTGATGTAAGGAGCGACTAATGCGTTAAGGAAAAGTGCGGTTTCGTAGTCGGTAGAATCTGCATAGCGCTGTAAGCTTTCCTTTATTCATCAGCTTGGAGGAGTCTTTTTTTTTATTATCTATTTTTTGCTTGCTGTTTCTCTTCTTAAAACGGACCTCTGTTACGGAAAACTTTCGGCATGTGTTGGCATCGACCAGAAACATCTTGGACATTTACCGACCATCTGTGTGATTTAGATGCCAGCTGCAAGCTTATTTTGAGACGGCCTTGCCGAATGCTTATAAGTAGAGTTGCCATGGTAGCAACAATATTCTTTATTGCGAAGTTTTCACTTCAACGCAAGGTTTCCAAACACGTCGTTTCTCGGCAAAAAGCGTATTGCGCAAATATTTTATGAATTTGAAAGATACGGCCTTTCCGAATGCTTATAAGTAGAGTTGCCATGGTAGCAACAATATTCTTTATTGCGAAGTTTTCACTTCAACGCAAGGTTTCCAAACACGTTGTTTCTCGGCAAAAAGCGTATTGCGCAAATATTTTATGAATTTGAAAGATACGCGCCTGAAATTCCCTGCGCCGGTGCTTCGGTGCTAAGTGCTTGCAACTGACTTATCAATCTCACATGATAACCAGCAGTACAGATTTTTGGGCTAGTTGGTTCGTTGCAGTAACTGAGGTCAATAGCGCTGAATTGACATGGGCAAGAAAGGGACCGGGCGTTCGACAGGATAGCGCTCGTCCTTCGCCTTTCTTGTCCGTGTCAATTCAGCGCTGTGACCTCAATTACTAACCTGATAACGTAACAAAGCTATACGAACGGCTTTGTGGAAACGGGCCTTCCTGTGTAAGTTTACGCACACTCTGACGTCTTCTTGTTTTCAGCAGGAATCTTCGTCTGCTAGAGGGAGAAATTTTGTTATTGTTATGTAAAGCTGATCCACATGGCGATTGATTTCATAATATGGCTGGAGATTTCCTGCTACACATAGAAACATTGTTCAGGAACTTCGACTTGAAGTGGCGTATAGAAATAGTTTTCTGTACGGAATATGACGTTAAGATTCTGAGTGTTGCAGTGGCCATGAAATCTAGAACGCTTTACGGTACCGACGTATCCACATGAAATCACGTATAACGACAACAGAGGTAGTGTCATCGCAGCTAATTTACGCAAAGTGAGTAGCCATGAACTTTACAGTATTATGAGCCATTGCAGTTTTTGCTTGCTTACGGGAGCCTGAATGCTTAGGAGGCATGAGCCATCGATGACGATAGTTTTTGTTCACGGAGAACAAATAAGCATGGAACCCTAGCCACATACAGCTTCGCTGTAGTATGGTGCCAGTGCGAACAACTTTGTTATAACACAATAAATAATGACATAAAGCGTGCGCACACGCTGTATGATCATGGGAATCACGAAAGCGCACTCATATGCTAACAGAAGAGTGCATGCACGGTATTGAATGATTACTTTGATGTTCTTAAACTTCCTTTATTTGGCCTGCCCCATACTGGGGCACCTGCATAGGTGCGCCACCAGGTTCCGCATCTCAAGACATTCAAATTCAAATTGTTTATTAATCCTTGAAAACACAACAACAAAGTGTCCAACACTGTTAATTTCGACATGCAACACAAGACATGCAACGAGGTCGAGTGCATTATTGAACGCTTCGGGCCAATATTTTTTTATCTTTTCTTTCTTTTCGCGAAGTTGACCACCACCAAAGAGCGGGAAGCGCGAAATATTCCTGGAAAGAAAACGGCGGCGTCACTGCGATCATAAAATGCGACCTTGCTGCGAAATTTCAGCAAGAACGCGTTATAGTGGAAACGACGAAATATCTTTGATGCGAAAGCATTATGTGCCCCATTACGCGTAAATCCAGCGTCGCCGCCGACCAAAAATGACCGACGGCGCAAAGAGTTCATTAAAACATGTCAAAAAGTGCTCGGATCGGCGTCAAATTGTCCAGGAAGGTTCTGGTGAACAAAGTAAATCAATAGCTTTGAAGAGAAAATTTGGTACGTTATGGTCTTGGTGGGAATCGAACCCGGCCCTCCGGGCAGCGAGATGAGACTGCCTCCCCGACGCCACGGCGACTCCACGGTTGTGGGCGACTTAAGGTGTGCCTAGTGCGTGCGTCATTACACACGTCACGTCGCGTTGAGACATTTGGCCCATTTCGATTTGGCCTTACCGAGGCGCAGTTGGAACGCAGGCGAGAGCTGGCGCGAACAAGGGACGCCCAGAAAAGAACATTTCACCAAAGGGACCATAACGCTCGCGCATTCCCACACGTAAGCAGTCATAAGTGTCTCTGCCGAACTTTTTTTTTTCTTTGTGAAGCGCGTAGAAAAAACGTACGTCTCCGCATTTACTGTTAGCGCGCCGAATTTCACGAAGGGTGGCGCCTCACGTTCAATAGCTAAGAGTATCCTCGAATTTAAGGAGCATGACTAATTCTGTATATAGGGCCACTTGTGTGGGACTTAATGCAATCGCTGACGCCTATGGTCGACGCATAAGTCACTCCGCCTCCCTCTGTATTCGCGTCAAAATTTTAGTGCGACTCCTCACCCGTGCTCAAGGGACGCAGTTGGGTTCATGGAAATTTGCATGGAATTAAACAAGCAGCGAAACCCGCAACGGTCGCCTCGCCATATACGCACGTACGTGTTCCAGCGAGCCCGGGTGTGAGCATATGCACGCATACAAGGCAGCACGGATAATTCGCGGCCGTCTTCGCTATGCGCACGCGGTGCATTCGTTATTAACAGTGGCGTCGCTCATTTGAATAAGGTTTAATTTGTCCACCTACAGCGTCATTAGCAAGCAGCGCTGCCGGCAGGGGGAAAGGTGCGTGGCAGCCGAGTCACAATTTCCAAAGCGACAGCGTGACAACCGCCTCGCTGTTATACGCTCGCGGTTGAGCCAATATACCGCGCGGCAACGGTGCGACGGTGCCGCACAGCTTGGAGGCGGGGAAGCAAGGTGCGGAATGCGAGATTATGAAATGCGTCGCATTTTCGCGTCACACAATCAAGCGGCGGCGACGACGACGACGCATGCGTTCGGCCATGATTACTACGTTTTGCAACCAGCTCCTGTGGGATAGGGGGCGGGGGGGGGGGGGGAGGTGTAAGTCTGAGTCACCCAACGAAGTACACACACCGACGCGCGCGCGCAGCTCGACAACTCTTCGCTGCTTGACACATCGCAGACGCAATATGTGGATGCCCGCGATTATAGACGCGCTGATTAGTCATCATAGCTGGCCTCGCGCCTGCGCACTGTTCCACTAGCCCCTCTGCGTACGTGACACGCAGGTCGACCTTACAGGCTTCCCAACGTATTGCATTAGCGTGGAATCAGTGCGACCCGCCATTCAGGTCGCGTTGCATTAGTAATGCAATGTACTGAGACGATTGCATTTCGAAGGTAAAAGACTGTGCGGGACGGAATTTCACCTTCAAACGTTCCCGCTGAGCTGTAGATTATTGTGTGGCAAGAGACATTTGTGTGAGAACAAAACTAAAGTCGTTTGGAGAGGGTGTCACAAATAGGGGGCGGGGGGATATACTGAGAGGCTGATGGGAATAGTATAGTCTAAATAACGAACTTAACACAATGAAATTATAACTCATACGAAAGCAGCATGTGAAGAAATGCATAAAAGAGAGGAGGGGAGTTAAAAGGGAGGAAATAAAAGTTTCAAATGTAAGGGCCCAGTTTTGCTTGCATAGGTACGACTTCGCAGTTAGTTGCACGCAAAAATAGGAGCAACCACTCAAGAACTACTTCACCGACAGCATCGGCGTGGAAATTCTTACTAATGTAGAATTCAGCAACACCAATAATGTATATCCGGCTTCACCCTGTGGAAGCCCGTGATTAGGCGGTAAACTATGCGCCAGGACTTGCATATTGCAACGCCGACGCCAAAAGCCACTGCAGCAGAGAGCGGCCAAGGCACTGCTACAGTTTAAGGACAACAGACCTGCACAAGATGCTGAAGCTTGAATTGGTGTTCGTTGCACACCGCACGTGATCCTGTTCTGTGATCACGTGCGGGGATCATGACCGCCTGTGATGGTGTGCCTGTGCTGCCTGTCTCTCAATCTCTGCTTTCCACTTAAGTATAACTAGTTAAGTACTATAACTTCTTCATATGGTCCCACCTGCCAGAAGGACGAGGCAGACTTCACTCTTGAGGAGCCGCGGCACGCGCTAAGCCTTTCCAAACGCCGCACTGCCCCAGCTGAGGACGCTGGGACGTACCAAGCATTGCGGAGCATTGGTAAGAGTTTTCATGACCGTACATTTAACGAGTATAATGAAATATGGAGAAACTGTGTAATCCCTGCTGAATGGAAATTGTCCGTAGTAATACCAATTTCAAAGCCCGGGCGCCCTGCAAGACACCTCAAGTCCTACCGGCCAATATCCCTAGCATCAAATGTCATCACGTTAATAGAGCGAATGGTCCTGTTTTCGCCTAGATGTCAGGCTAGAGAAGCAAAAATTTTTCCCTGATGTCATGAGTGGCTTTCGTCGCCGCCATTCAGCTCTGGACAGCACTTCAGACTTTGTCTCAGGGGTTGCATTTGGTACAGGAAACAAGCACTCCGCCTATAGATGCTCTACCTAGAGATATAGCAAGCTTTCGACTCGGTTCCGCATAAGGCGCTTATTTTCACTGTTGCAGCCGCGGGAATTTCGGGTCGTCTGCTCCGCTTTGTGCATAATTTTCGGTCGGAGCGCCGGATGAAAGCACGTGTCGGAAAAATAATCAGTGAATAATCAGCAATTCACAGTGCGGTGTTCCACAGGGCAGCGTATTATCGCCGCTTCTGCTTAAAATCATACTCGCCGCGCTTCCAAGTCACTTGCCTCGAGACCGTGACTTCCCTGTGAGCATAGCTATCTATGCAGAATATATTGCTCTGTCGATAAGCGGCCCTTCGAGTCTTGGTCCGCAGCTACGTGCAAGCTTGCAAAGAGCTCTGAATAACGCGACTTCGGAGTACTTGGCTGCAGTTGGCTCGCAAATATCACCTGCTAAGACGCCTGCAATAACATATCATCCTAAACAACACGCTCGTCGAACAATGAGCCGACTGTACCTTAACGATACGTCAATAAGCTGGGTGCGACAGCACCGTTATTTGTGCTTAATTGTGGACGATCGCATCTTTTGGCGTCCTGCCGTTAAATGTGTACGACACAAATCTCAATTCCTCCTTAAATATGTGGCTGCCTTGACTGCTATAGAGGTGCCGGCTGCGACCAAACAACGGCTCTACAGGTGTATCAATCACCTGTACTATTAGACACCATGTATGCGTTATCAGTCTTGAACGTGCCGCCTATAGTTTGATGGCCCAACTGGAACGAGATGATCGCGTTGCCCTTCGACTAATGCTTGGATTATCTCATGAGGCGCAATCTGTCGTATTATTCACTGAAGCGCATCTGTTACTGCTGAGGCTACAAGCAGACCAGAGAGCTCTCCATCATATTGATCGTCTGCGCCGCGCATCGATTGGTCAGTCGCTCCTTGATCGTCTCATTCACCGCCCTTTATCTCGCATGGGAAAAATGGCGGCATCATTTATA
This sequence comes from Dermacentor variabilis, assembly GCF_050947875.1. Lineage (NCBI taxonomy): Eukaryota > Metazoa > Arthropoda > Arachnida > Ixodida > Ixodidae > Dermacentor > Dermacentor variabilis. The sequence continues at coordinate 133,175,850 of NC_134572.1, read as the reverse complement.
AATATTATTGACATTTCTGAACAGGCTGCTTCAGTTAAGCCTCCACCTCCGAAAGATATCACCAAACACTTATTCCCCATTTATCTCAGAATCCCTGACATACAAAAAAGTCTGATATGCCTATTTCGGCAATAGTCCAATTGGCTAAGTCGCACATATTCGAAAGATTTCCAGATTCTCTCCAAATATTCACAGATGGATCTGTACAAAGTGACAGTCAAGACGCTTTTGCAGATGTTCTCTGCCCTTCGACGCAAGTACGACGTATATTTCATATACCCCATCTAGCCTCGACAACAACTGCGGAGCTAGCCGCGATTAATGTTGCACTGAAATACGTGCAAGAGGGGTTAACCGCATCGAAGATTGCCATTGTGACGGAATTCCGCACTGCGCTTAGCAGATTACAGCGCAGTCACTTTGACTGTCGAGTTGTGCGCAGCATTATACTGACCCTGCCAACAAGATCGTATCACATGGCACATCTCTCGTCACCCAATGGATACCTTCACAAGTTCACACGTATACAGGATCGCCGTAAGTGATAAGGCTGATCGGCTGGCTTCAACTAACGCTCATAACGGCTGTACCTGCCCTGAAACTTTGTGCGAGCTTTATGACGCTCGTCTGCTGATTCGTCGACACCTATAGTCAAGCAGCATCCAGGCCGAGGCGTCGCAAATGGAACGTTCCCGCCCCGTGTTCGCGGTCGAGGCTTGCCTCGTCGTGCTAGAGCACACCTGCTGAAGCTAAGGATTAAGGACTAAGCTGTTAAAGCTAAGGACTAAGGAAGCTACTGCAGCTAAGCTGTGTGAACGTGTGCGAACGTTTATACCGACAAGCATGTATGGCCAGTCCACCGTGTGCGTCTTGCGGCTGCTGCGAGACACTTCAGCACCTGATATTGGAGTGTCCCGCTTTCATTCGGCAGCGCACGGCGCTAATGACGTACTATCACCTCCTTGGCCTGCGGCGCACGACACTGGACGAATGTTTGCACCCCAGTGGCTGTGCGTCTCGACGCAATCAGGCTCATCGGAGCTCTTCTTACTTTCATAAAAGCTTCTAACTTATAGGTTAACGTTTGTAGCCTATTCCTCTTTTCGGGTGACGGGACGACAAACACTATTTATTCTATTTCGACATTCTTTAGTTGCATCACCTGCAGTGACCGGCCCTATACTGTGTGCGACCTGTGATGTGTGTTATCTTCCTCATTTTTGAGATTTGTCAGCTTTCTCTTTCCTTTGCTGTTTTCTCCCCATCTTCCGATCTTCCATTTCTGTGTTTCTCTCCTCCTTTCTACAGGGCAGGCAGGCGTTGTGCCCCTTCCGGTGGCATTTTCCAGCCTGCTCCTCGCTTTTTCGTTCATGTCAGGTGTATATATGTTTTCAAAAACAACAACAGCAACACCAACAATTTCCTCTTATGTTTCTGCCTTCCCCTATATTAAGGCGCTGAGCTGTGCGCCCTAAAGATTTGGAGAAAATAGCGCCTCTTCCTCTCACAATCACTCTCTCTCTCTCTCGCCCCATACCCAATTTCCCAGTGCAGAATAGCAAACCTGATATTTCACTCTGACCTTTCCCGTATCCTTGCCTCTCTTGTATGCTTGTATGAAACACAATTTTCTAATTTTCTTTTCTCTTGCTTAGCGTTTAAATTTTAGATTTTTTACCATGCTTTAGCTTCATTCCAGTTTGTTGACGACACATTTTTGTGCACTTGCAGATTACACACAAAAAGCTAAACTCGGTAGTTACATCTGCCATTTTAAGGTTTAGACTGACAAAAAGGAAACGGAGCCGGGGGGGATTAAGGTGCAAGCATTTATTATGCCTTATTTTATACCATTCTTATCCCCTACCCCTCCGCAGTGGCCGATTCTGGAGGTGCCACATACAGGGCTGGTAAGTGACAGAACGCAGAGGACCGTTTATGGAATAAAACCTTTACGATAATTTGACCGAAATAACCACTGCGATGTAACTTTGCTTGAGTGCAACATGTGGAAATGCACACCGTTGCAAAGAGAGAGGGACAGAGAGAGAAATGAGATGGGAAATGCGTAGAGGCTAACCAGAAGACACAACATCCAGTCTGCTATGCAGTATTGGGGAAGGATGAATTTATTTATTTATTTATTTACCCTCAAGTGCACAAATCTATACAGAGGAAAGTGGAGTAGACAAACATAAAAAAAAAATTACATAAAATGCATAGCCACCTGGAGGCACATACGAGGATGCCATTTTCAAGGCTCATACAACTGAAAATTCGAATACGATGCGAAGTACAGTGCATACAGACAAGGGAAAAAAAAAAGAACAATGTTCACTTCACGCGTCATTAATTATATGACCGTGTGTCGGTGAACGAAACAAGCCATGGTCTGAAAGAGAAACGATATCGGAAGTAAGGTGGTTCGAATTTTTGGCCATGCGCCGGACGAAATAATTAAGGAAAGTGTTAGTGCGATAAATTGTGAAGGGTACTTTACGGTGATACACATGGGCAAAACGATATGACGAACTTACTTTTTAAAAACTGGACGATGATATATCTCGTGAAAAAGCCTGAGGCGGGAGCTGCTTTCCGGCGTGATTCAAGTGAATGCAAGGCAAAGATGCGTTTCATTAATGTGAGACAGCCAACGCGATGGTAGTTTATATATATATATATATATATATATATATATATATATATATATATATATATATATATAAAACGTGCAGCGTTATTCTGT